>NC_142086.1:15643428-15964109 GCF_054644295.1 Miniopterus natalensis | reverse complement strand
AGGCTTTTGGGGGCCTGGAACACTCAGAGGATATGTAGTGACTTATAAAGGGGCAGAAGTGCTAGTATTGACCCTTCTGATATTCTCTTCTGTGGCTGTGAATACCCGACTTTAGGAATTCCACAGCTATGTAACTATATTTCTTTGGGTTAAGGATCATGTCACAAGTACAAAAATAATACAAAACACAGGGATTTATTCTCAAAGGATTTGGGGATTCATGTACATGGATTTAAATCTTGTATGTAGCTCTTACTACATCTGTTAAAGCCACAGTTTTTATACTTCAAAGATGTTTACAGTAATGCTCATCTTGCAACAGACTATGAGAATAGGAAATTATATATAAAAAGTAAAAGTTTCCTTAGTTTTCATTCCTTTATCTTGTGCTGGATATATTTGGGATTCAATAGAAGAAATAAACACATGTCAAAGACGTAGCACCTGAGACCTTTACAATTTGGCAGATATATATTAAATGACTAAAGGAGTAAGTGTAGAGACATTGAGATAAAAAGTGCGATGTGGCTGGAAGTCAAGATAATGGCACTAGGTAACTGTGGGATTACAGGTATATGCTGAGTGGAAAAGGTATATTTGTATTCATTCCGTTGACACTGATAAATCACCACAAATTAGGGACTCAAAACAATGCCCATTTATTATCTTAGCATTCTATATTCCATAGGTCAGAAACCTGACACAGCCTCACTAGGTTAAGATCCTGGTGTTAACTGGGCACCGTGTTCCAGCCTGCAAGCTGTAGGGGAGGATCTGTTCCTTGACATTTCTTGTTTCTAGCTGCCAGTTCTTCCACCTTTAAGGCCAGCCGCAGCAGGCTGAGTGCTTTTCACACTGCCATCTCTAGGTCTCTCCTTTGTCATCACATCTCCCTCTCTGACTTTAGCTTGGAAAGTTTCTCTGCTTTTGTGGATTTATACAGTGAGATTAGGTTCGCTTGGATAATTCAGGAAAATCTCTCCATCTCAAAGTCTTTAACCTTAATTGCATCTGCAAAGTCCCCTTTTCTGTATAACATAGCATATTAACAGGTTCTATGGATTCTGATCCAGACATCTTTGGGAACGTTATTTATTATTCTTTCCACCATTAGGGGCTTTGTAAAAGTATTTGGGAAAGATCAAAACAAACGGATAGTGTTATAATCTTGCCAGAATCCAAATAAAAACATTGATTAATAGTAAATGATGTTTATTATTTAAGTCATTTTGTTTGCCAGGAAACTCATTAAGCAATTACTTCTTTGCTCTTTCTACAACTGAAGAAAGGAAACAATTATTTAATAATTCAGAACTATTTTAAATTGATATAGAATGTTCTATTTAAGTTTGGAATTTCATTTAAAAATATTTTTTCCTAAAATTTGTTATTACAATCTAGCAGTTGTGTCACCAAGTTGTGTTAAAACAAGAAACACATGAACCTTGATTTCATAACTTCATAAATATAAGGGCAATGCTACATTTGGAGAAAAAATGTTAACATATTGTTTTATAATGAATTGGAGGTAGAATTGTAGGAGGAAGTGTTGAGATACTTTTCTGGAATAACTATTCAACTCATTGTATTCTCTCCTGCTTCATATCTTTTTTCCTTTTAGTTGATTAGCTATTGTTGTTGCAGTTGACTCTGCTTTGTCTCATTTGTCTCATAGGGGAAAATGGCAATTAGTGTCTACTGTGATCATACATTGGACCATATATCTCACTTAATTCTCATAGCAAATTCATGAAACAAAATTCCTTTTAATTTTTATTTTTAAATTAGAGTTGACATAAAATATTATATTATTTCAAGTGTATAAGCTTGTGATTAGACATTTTTATAACTTATGAAGTGATCATCCTGATAAATCTCATACCCATCTGACACCACATATAGTTATTACAATATCATTTACTCTATTCCCTATGCTGTAATTTACATCCCCATGACTATTCTGTAACTATCAATCTTTACTTCTTAATCTATTCACCTTTTTGGGGGGTGATGAACTTCTTTAGCTTTTTTTTTAATCTGGGAAGCTCTTTCTCTGTCTTTTGATTCTAAATGTTAGTTTTTCTGTGTAGAATAATCTTTGTTGTAGGTCCTTGCTTTTCACCACTTTGAATATTTTTTGCCAATCCCTTCTGGCCTGCAAAGTTTCTGTTGAAAAATTGGGTGACAGTCTTATGGGAGCTCCCTTGTAGGTAACCTGTGGCTTTTCTCTTGCTACTTTTAAGTTTCTTTGTTTGTCTTTAATCTTTGATATTTTAATTATGATACGTCTTGGTGTGGGCCTCTTTGAGTTTATCTTGTTTGGAACTCTCTGTGCTTCCTGGACTTTTATGTTTATTTCCTTCATCAGGATAGGGAAGTTTTCCGTTATTATTTTTTTAAAAATAGATTTCAATTTATTGCTCTCTCTCATGATGATAATGTTGGTATGCTTGAAGCTGTCTCATAGGCTCCTTGCACTGTTCTCATTTGTTTTTTAGATTCTTTTTTTTTTTTCTTTTTGCTATTCTGATTGGATGTTTTCTGCTTCTGTATTTTTCCAAATTACTGAATTGCTCTGCTTCATCTACTCTACCGTTGATTCCCTGTAATGTATTTTTTATTTCAGTTATTGTACTCTTAATTTCTGACTTGTTCTCTTTTACTGTTTCTATGTCCTTTTTTATGCTGTTAAAATTTCCACTAAGTTCCTCAAGCATCTTTATAATCATAGTTTTGAACTCTGTTTAACTTGATTTCATGTGGTTCTGAATGATGGTTGTTTTGTACTTTAGTTGTAATTTTTATGTGGTTCTGAGTACCACTTTTATTGGAAATCATATGCAGTAATTCATGTTTTATTTTAGGCAGCGACTGCCATTTTTCAAAGGTTATGCTTTTTAACTTTTTCTAATTCCAGAAAGCATATGCATTATGTCAGTTTTTGAGCTAAATTTTTTAATGATTAATCTATGAGAATGATAGTGTTCTTGATAAAGTAAAGATTTGTTTTCATGATTTTGAATGATATCATTTGTCTCTTCCATTGTCTATGAAAAACACTCTGACCCAAAAGATTTCTCATATGTATTTAAAAGAGTCCAGAGGAAGCTTGGAAGAAATCTACTGAATCTCCAATCTTCCATGTCTCCTTTGAATGGGGTTTAAGTTCTACACATGCACTTTTCCTTGCTCTCCAACCTGGGCACTACTATTTGCCATGAGACCGGTATAATTAATCTGATTATATCCTTTATGTTCTTAATGCCAATTAGCGCCCAGATTCCAGCCTCTCTATTTTTCACTTTGTAAGTGCCATATGACTTCTTATTTTCTTATTTTACTCCTATCTCCCACAAATTTTCAACTTCTGGATTATTTTTAAGGTGGCCTCTGACATTTTTTTCTCCATTGTCAACAATATTCTCTATATAATCAACTTCTTCTCAAAAAGATCATTCTACTTTCTAGTTGTAATTGAAAGGTGGAGCCCGGCCGGGCGTGGCTCAGCGGTTGAGCATCGACCTAGGATCCAGGCGATTGGGGTTCGCGATTCCCGGTCAGGACACATGCCCAGGTTATGGGCTTGATCAATGACTCTCTCATCATTGATGTTTCTATCTCTCTCTCTCCCTCTCCTTTCCTCTCTCTGAAATTAATAAAGATATATTAAAAAAAAAAAAAAAAAAAGAAAGGTGGACATTCTCTGGCCTGATTTCAATGGGCTTTATTTTCAGGCCTACATATCTCACATCAATGAGCTTGGAATTGGAGTAGGAGTCCTTTTTGCTGCTGTTTGGCATTTTAAAAGCCATTTCTATCCATATTCATACCACCAACCACTCCTTTATCCATCAATCCTCCTTGTTTCTTGAAGATTTTAGCAACCTCTTACTGTCAGTGTTTCTTGTATTGCCCCATTTCTATCCTTACTGATTTCAGTATCCACATAAGTAAGAGATTCTTTTAATACAATGTTCAATTTCATGAACCCATATCCTCCAAAGATCAAGCCTGTACAGCACCCAACCACTATGCCCCCATTATTACCAATGACTAATTCAGTAGTTTCAATGTCAAGCATCTTCCTATCTGGCCACCATTTCTTCCATTTCCATCTCATTTTCTCTGTTACCTCAACACCATAAATTATTTGACCCCCCACTCCAGGTACCTCATAATCTTTCTTTTTAAATTTTTCACCCTCCTCATACTTATGCATTTCTTCCCTCTTTACCTAGGTTATTTTCTGTGGTCTGTCATTAAAATGTATACACTCCCAACTCTTTTGCCTCTTTCTCCCTTACAAATTCCCTTAGAAAAACTAGAGCCTTTGTTAATACAACTGTCTCCATCTGCATTAGTTGAATGTGACTGGGAAGAATTCACAGTTTCGAGAATTGTATCCCATTTACAGTTATTAACATCAAGTTCAAGGCACTTTATACTGGTCAAAAATCAGAATTATTTCTTCAGTTCTTTACCTAAGTTTTCTGTTCTATTCCATGTATTTTCTTCTCTTATCCAATGCTTCATACCTCTTCAACCTCAGAGGATAATCTTGTGTTTTTTGAAGCAATCTGGAGAAAATTTCTACTAGCACTCACCACCACATCTACCAGCACATTTCTCTGTTTTTTGACATTCTTCCTGCTAAATAAGTGATCCCCCCCCCATGTGTGGTAGTCATTAATACTGTTTTCCAAGGATTTAGGTTCTCTCTCCTTTTGGCACATGGTGACATTGCATGATCCCTTAGGTTGGGAGGGTCTATGTGTTAGTTCTTGCTGGTGAACTGAGAATGAAAGGATACCTGTCACTCCTAGACCAGACCACTTAATGACAATGGAGGGCCTCAGTGATCTCTTTCTGTGTGATTTGGAGAGAGGTAATATTCTAGATAATGCCTGTACTGTGAGTATAGTCATGATGAAGACACAACCTCTAGCCAATTGGTGTTGAACGTAATGAATAGACAAATTGATATAATTTTTATTTTAAGCCACTGAAATTTGGGGTGTTTGAAGTGTAATTTATGCTGAACTGATTCATCATTATTTTTCTAATAGGAAGCACAGCGTGCTTTAGACCTTAATCCATCACACTCAAGAACATTGCGTTGTCCCCGTGATACCAGCATTATCTCCTTACTAATAGGTTGTTCCCATAGAGCAGTTTATGTTAGAAAAATCTCTTTTGTTGGTTCCTCATTCTTGAGATATATCTCCAGTCAGAATAGAATTCTAGGTTAATAGTGATGTCCTTTTAGCACATTGAAGATATGACTTAGCTTTCATCTGGCTTCCCTTTCTGCTGCTGTGATATTAACAACCAGATTATCATTCTTTGAAGGTAATGTGCCTTTTGCCTCTGGCACCTGTTAAGAATTGTTAGACTTTAGTGTCCTGAGGCATCACCATAATATGGTGAAGTTTGGATTACTTTTTTTATTAGTTGGAATTTTTTGGCATCATTCTAAAAAATTTTCAAGTTGTTCCACTTTGAAACAATACTTCAGTCCAAATTTCTATTTTTTCTCAGTTTGGAACTCCAAATCACCTCTTCCAATTATATTCATTAGGGACCCATTTGGTAATGCTTTCCTAAATGTCTTATTAAACAGTGTGGAACAAAGTATACAGGGTGGTATTATATATGATCATCAAAGCTATCCGTTGCCTGGTATTCAACAGCAGCTGTATGAGTCCTCATATAGAAATAAACAGTGTCCCTTCTCTGAAATAATAAATGCTTGCAATCTGAGCCTACCACATTGTGGTATTATTTCTACCAAGTTTAACTGTAAGAACTGGAAATCAAATGTTTTTTGTAACATTACCTAGTACTTCAGAGAAATCAAACTACTACTGAGATATTGAAAATGTAAGGTTTTCTTACCTGTGAATTTCTAAGGAATTCCTATCTGAGACAGGAATTAGAGATTTTTAATTACCTATTGGACACTTAAAGGCAAGTAATACTAGTATTCCTTAAAGTATCTTCAAATTATTTCAAAGAACAATCTTCTCTAATACTTTACTGATTAGAAAACATAAATTAAGAAAGCAAAAGATTAAGAGACAGACTTACTTTACCAGCTATAATACATCTTTATATACATAATAATAATAATTCCAACATATATTGGGACTTTGTATGCATATGGAATTGTTCTAATGATTTACAGTATTAATTCACTAGATCTTTATATTCAACTCTATATGGTTCATACTGCCTTTATTTTCATTATACAGATGGAAAAACAAGGCTCAGAGAGTTTAAGTTACCTATCCACTGTCAAGTGACCAATAAACGATAAAACAAGTTTTTAACTCAGGGTCTACCTCTAGAATATTCTTTCTGAACCCTGATATTGTACTGCTCCTGTGGGGAAAAATATCATGAGATAATATTTATTGACTTCTTACTGTGAGAAGTCACTTTATAAAGAACTTTCAAGTATAATATTTATTGCCATGTAACAATTTACCAAAAACTTAGGAGTTTAAAGCAATGTTTATATATTAGGTCAATGTGGCTGTGGCTCAGGAGTCCAGCTGTGGCTTAGCTGGGTGCTCTGTTTAGGATCACACAAGTCAGCAATCAAGGTGTTCACTTGGCTATACTCTAATCTAGATGCTGGACTGGGGATGAGTCCACTCTCAAAGGCACAGCCCACTGGTTGTCAGGGTTATTTTTTTGTGTTTGGTTGTAGCACAGAGGGTCTTGGCTTTTGGTTTGCTGTTTTCCACTCTCAGCTACTCCAGTCCAGCCACAGTTACTAGAGGGCACCTGTACTAACAAGAGAGACTATGTAGGTTTCCTAACATGCTGCTTACTTTATCAAACCAGCAAGGAGAGTCTCCAGAACAAGTTGGCTAACAAGACAGAATCTTATATAATGTAAAGTAATCATAGGAGTGACAGCCTTTCACCTTTGCCTTACCGTATTGGTTAGAATAAAGTTCCAGATTCCAGTTACACTCAGGGAAAGAGATTACCCAAAGCTGTGACTTTCAAGAGTTGGGACTCATGTGAGGGCCAACTTAGAGTTTGTCCATCACAGTCCATCCTCTGGACCAAAATGACTCATGTTTCTCTCACATCCAAAATAAAGTCATCAGTTCCCAATGTCCCCAAGAGTATTATCCCATTACAATATTTGATCAAAATTTAAAAACATCAGCATAAGTGCCAGGTCAGGGTATGGGTGAGGTCCTTCAGGTGTGGTTCCTTTTGATGATGATCAGAAGCTAAGTTAACCCCCCATCATCTCTGCCTCTGGTGTTCATGTCCTTGTATAATAGCCCTCTCTTGAGTATGAGCAGGGCCTGAAATTTATTTCTAAACAATAAAATACAGCAAAGGTTATGAAATGTCAGTACCAAGATTGCATTGCATGATATAAGATTATGAGGCTGTTGGACTTGCTCTAGAGATTTCCTCTCCCTTGCTGTGCTCAAAGAGTCAAGAGGCCATGTTGAGACTACTTAGTGGCAAAACGCTGAAGGCAGCCAGTGATATCCAGCTGAGGGCAGCCTTTAAACCATGGGCCTCATGAAGCCTTGGCCTCAAGGAAAAGCAGTTTGCCAACATCCTGAGTGAATTTAGAAGCAGATTCTTCCATAGTTCAGCTTCCAGGTTAGAATAGAGCTCATCAGACACATTGACTGCTGCCTTAGGACCTAAGCAGAGGACCCACCTCTGCCGTGCTCAGACTCCTGGTGCATAGGGATTCTGAGATAGTGGAATGTTTGGTTTAAGCTGAACAATTTGTGCTAATTTGTTACACAGAAGTAGAGAAGAACATAATAAGTATTAGCTTCCATAATTCTCACAACAGCCTATGAGGTAAGAACTATTGCTATACACTTACTTAATAGTTGCAATAACAAAGGCTCAGAAAACATGAAGCTGCTTTCCCAAACTCACCTGCGCAGTTGAGACAAAATGGGGATTTAAACCTACTTAGTATATCATCAGAGTTTGCCTTCTTCAGCATAACACCACACCAGCTTGTGTTTTTTAATGTCATAAATATAAAAAGAAGATTCAGCCAACATTTTCTCCTGATCGCTGTCAGTCACCTGTGACTACAGTTCTGTAAGATTAAACACGTTATCCCTATTTGCTCAGCAGTCCAGAGGAATGATTTTAAAACATTAATTACAAGTTACCCCTATACTTTCTCCATCAGATCACTGTTAGGTGGTGCTGATTATTCATATACAGATTGTTCAGATCACCTTGGCATTTCTCTTTACCCTCCAGCTACCTGCCATTTTGTCATTTGTCTCTCCCTTGGAAGCCGTCCAAGTTCATGGAGAGGAGGGAAAACCCAAATGGGCCTTAATAGCAGCTCTTATAAATGCAGCTGTGAGAGAAGAGTGAGCGACTACTGTCTGACATCTTTATCATCTGTGAATTTCAATTATCCATATGATCCCCACCCCCATTACACTGAATAATTGAGAGTTGGATTCAATGTATCTTAGAGATATTTTGCATTCCTTCATAGTTAACACTAAGCTAATATAATCACAAATATGTAAAATTCTAAAACAAAAGCAAACCTATAAATCAAAGAAAATACTAATTTTGCCCTGTTCCATCCCAACTCCTGTGGGATGTACAAGCTCTTACACACAATGGGTAGTTGTCTAATGACCAAATGTAATTTTAATTTTTTTTTCCTATAGCTACTTGAAATTTTGGCTCAAACTTGCTATCATTAAATAGCTGTAATGATGTCAACAGAAGCACCATGCTCAACCAAGAGCAAACATAATTAGAAATTAAATGCCATTTTAATTTTTTGTTACATACTTTTCAGTAAGAATTAATTTAAGAATATTTGCACATCAAAATTATTTAAATACGTATCCATGCCAATTACCAATTTTTTGACTAAATACATTGCTTTAATTTTTTTCTTCTTTTCAGTAGGTGCCAATAAATGCACATACAGCTGTAGATAGTAGGTGATAGATAAATGATAGATGATAGATAGATGATAGATTAGATAGATGATAGATAGATGATAGATGATAGATAGATAGATAGATAGATAGATAGATAGATAGATAGATAGATGATAGATAGATAGATAGATAGATAGATAGATAGATAGATAGATAGATAGATGATAGATAGATAGATAGATATAGATAGATAAGTAGATGATAGATAGATGACAGATGATAGATGATAGATAGATAGATGATAGATAGATAGATAGATGATAGATATAGATGATAGATGATAGATAGATAGATAGATGATAGATAGATAGATGATAGATAGATAGATAGATAGATAGATAGATAGATAGATAGATAGATAGATAGATGATAGATATAGATGATAGATATAGATGATAGATAGATAGATAGATAGATAGATAGATAGATAGATAGATAGATAGATAGATGATAGATAGATAGATAGAAGATAGATAGATAGATAGATAGATAGATAGATAGATAGATAGATGATAGATGATAGATATAGATAGATAGATGATGATAGGTAGATAGATGATAGATAGATAGATAGATGATAGATAGATGATAGATAGATGATAGATAGATGATAGATACAGATAGTTAGATCGATGATGATAGGTAGATAGATAGGTAGATGATAAATAGATAGATAGCTGATAGATAGAGTGTAGTTTTGGTATAATTTCAGAATGTGGTGCAGTGTATTATCTTTTACAAAAGATATAGGACATTATTTAAATCACTGTCTGGGAGTTGAACAAATGACATAAAGTGAATTTAAATTTTATTTTGCTCTGTACAAAAAATGTTAAGTTTTGCAATGGTAAGAGATTATATTCAGATTGACCCTTTCTGAAGTGGGTCAGGAAAGGGTAGCTAAAGACTATGCAGCACAAGGTAAATATTCTTTCACCCCAGTGTAGCATGAGCGCATTATTTTATTTTTCATCATTTAAAAAAAAAAAAAAAAATTCAGCAAACATATATTAATTTTTAAACCAAAAACTATTTTAAAAACCAGTATGAAGATCAAAGTGGTTTTCTGGCTTAATAATAGTAATGGCTTCCATGTATTGAGAACAGTGAAGTGATAAGCTTCGTGTTATGCACTTTACAAACATTACACCATTTTCATCCGCTCAGCAAAGCTATAATGTTCTTTCCATGTTCAGATGAGGAAACTGAGCCTAAAAAGTAGTTTGCCTGTCCAAGTTCCCCGAGCTGTGTGTCTCAACTTCATTTTCTTATTTCTCTGACACTTAGTAGAAACTTCAGCCACTTGCTCTTTTTTTTTTTTTTTCTATAAATCGTCAATATGTATTTCCAGGAGAAAGTGGATTATTGTCGTGGGATTTTTATTTATTAGTGACTGAACAAAATTTCTGGGGTCTTGGGTCGACAAATGTTCATTCCTTGTAAAGAATATTTTAATTTTCTGGTAATAAAGGCTTTCCCTATAGAAAAGTTGAAAATAAGGAGATGGTTTTATGTCTTTCTTCACAGCTGCAGTTACTGGTGTATGGCCCATAGAATGCAGTAGAATTGGTGTCTTCAGCCCCTTAAGGGACTTTACTTACTGAGGAAAACTATAAATATCTTCAAATACAGGGAGCGAGACTACTGTTAGCAAGAGACTTTGGCTCAGAAATAGTTGAAATAAAAAGCCCTAAATGACTCACACCAAGAAACCCTTAAATCATGTTGCATTTCACAAATAAAGAACCAAATTTTCTACCTAATATAATCTCCACAAACAAAGCCATTCATTTCTTTCTATAAACACTCAGCTATTTTCCTGCTAAACAGTAACTCAAGGCTCAAAGGAAATTTGGCAGTTTTTTAGCCTAAACCATTTAAAGTCTTACTGAGGCTAGCTCAATTCAACTTGCACTGAGCCTATATCTGTTATTACCCATGATACCTCACCTATCAAATCCTAGAATATCAAATCCTTCACATGTCTCTGCGTATTAATTACAATCTGAAATTTTTACATCTATTTCTACGCCTACACGCACATACCCCCACACGTGTAAAATATTGATATTTTCTCTCCAAGGGAATTCTTGATGAACATATATAAATTATTTCTTTGTGATTAAAACATTATCACTACTGGCTAAATCTGCAGTTTAGCAAAAATATTAACTAAGAAATTAAAGAAGTTGTTACATGACACAACAAATAAGAATGTTTTTGTTTTTGAAAAGAATCCGGAAGTTTTTCCTTTATGTGAAGTGACTAGCTGTCAGGCAGATTGGAAACAGGGACAGAGGGGGAAGGGCTCTTGATGTTGTGAATGCCCGTGAGCACCAGCAGCTGTGAAGACCAGTAATGAAGCATTTGGCCCTCATTTGGCATTGCTCACCACTGGGAAGACTTTCCTACAAAGATCAGCTATTTGTCGCGTTCCACAGGCTACCACTTTGACTTGGGCATATTGGCATCTATATGCTGTTGAAACTGATGTTCCACCTTCAGCATGGCACAGTGCCCTTTTGCACAGATGGGCCCAGGTGTTGGCATGACACAGAGGAAATATTGTCATTACATTCAAGTGTCAGGTACTAGATTTCTTTCTTTACGTGTCACATTGCAATTTTGGAAGCAACTTTATCCTTGTGAGAATTAATAGTAGGCATTATTTATTCAGGATTTCACACTGGCTGAAGGATATGAGAGGCAACAACTATAGAATTATTAATAAGATATTCTTATCTCCCTAAATTTTAAAGCATGCTCGCAGAATGATTTATCCTAAGGTCAATTCTCCATTAAAAAATGTAAAAAGGGTTTGTATCTAACTTGAAATTTATTTGATGTGCTTTAATTTCAAAATTCATTGAAATACAGATCTTTCTTTTGTTAAATGAAATGTAAGAAAGGAACTTATTAGATGAGTTATTAAGCATTGGCTAGATCAATGTTAAAATTTTGTTTAAAGGCAGAGGGAGACACTGAAACTAGTTTTCCAAGTGAAGCCTAGATCTTTAACTGAAATAGTCCTCAAAGATTGAGAGGGAGAACATTATCCAAAATCATTTTTCATTCTGGGTGCAGCGTGCCCAGCTGTGACACTGGGAAGGTTAAAAGGTGTTAGCGTGTGCCTTTTAAATGAGCATAGTCAATGAACGTGAACAATTCGGTCAGAAATTTGGCTTGCTGGCTGAGCCTGCTGTGCTTTATTGTGGTGTTGCCAGCTTCTCTGAATGAACATACAAGCGCAAATTAAACGGCTTTATGAACTCACAGGGGGAACAGTTGTTCTAGTGGCTTTCCTACAAATGTCTAATTAATTCTTGAAGTAACCGAAATTGTTCTTTTGTGATCTATGAATGAGAATCTAAGAGAAAACCTGTGCAGAAGAAAGTAAGTGAAAGGGGAGTGGGGATTTCATGGTTAGCTTTCAGTTCACTGTTTGGGGGACCAGCACAATTTAGTGATTGTCCTCATTAATCTTACATTAGTAAGCTAATGAAACATTTGGGTGAATACATTATGAGTAATAAAGGCATTCATTTTATTTTTCGGAACACTCAATTATGCTAATTGGCATCTGTTATTGTTTATTGTATATATTTAATCTATGAAAATTAAGAACAAATATAGAATACACAGATGACTTTAAATATTGCCAATATAATAAATTTCAGTACTTTGTACACTTTTTGTACTTTTGAGATTATCACCAATTTAAAAAACTTAACAATATTTAAATTACATCCCCATTTATGTATGCCTTTTTTAAAATTTAAAATGCAGTTTGGTTCTTTTAGCATTAAACATAAGTTTCTGTTAAAATAAATGTCATTGTTTTATGGACCAACTCAATCTATCATGAATAAGATGCCTGTAAACTGTTTCTAAGCATGAGCAGTGTAAATTTGCTGGACTCTGAATGATTTTAGGATTTTAGAAATTTTCCTATTTCTAGATGTTCAATAGGAGAAGTTAGAAAAAAAGAGTCCCTTATATTTTATCAGAGATTCCTATTTTTAGGCTTTGTTTTTGTTTTTTGTTTCGCAGGAAGTCTCTGTGCCTTTTCTTCTTTCACAGCTAGAGTACGTCTCTTCAATGTAGATTTCTACTTAAAGGGGAATTTATTTCTACAACATTTTTCATGGTTCTTTATTGTAATGCCCCATCTCATTCATAACAGCTACAGAGACATTGTATTTAAACATTATCTTCTAAAATAATTTATGAAATTAATCGCATATTGCAAGGTGAGCATGACTTACAGGTGCTAAGTCTTAAACACTGTATATCAGTGTCTAATTTCTATACCTGTCAATATGTTGACTTACAATCCCATACACTTGCTTCATTGTTGATTAGGAGTAAGCTCCCCCTCCCCCTTCCCACATCATATAAAATGAAGCGCAGAAAGCTAATTAAACAATCTGGGCGAGTAAGCTGGTTGTCAAAACCAAACCAATTAATTGAAGTTATATGAGTTCCTCCTGTGTCTTCCTCCTTAAGAATTATCAAAATAATATAGTAGAAAAAAGTAATTCAGTAAATGACTTCACAGTCCCACTCCAGAAACTTGACTCGTAAATAATGTTCTACCATTTTCTATAGACTGTCTATTTTTTGTATTTAGCTGACTAGATTAAATGGCTGTAGGTGGCTTTTTGTCCTTCTAATTTTATCCAAATCACTTCAGTTTCAATGATGAGGCCTGTATGTGTCCTGTGCTTCTAAAGTCTTAGTAAAAAATGTCAGTGTTCGCCTAAAAGTCAGCTAATCAAGTGAATGTCTGCATGCAGGTTTTTTGCTTTTGTCATAAAATAGAGACCGACAAATCACGGTGATAGGTGAGCTGCATTTGACAAGCTCTACAGTGGAGTCTATAAAGTTGACAATGATAAGTGTGTTAGAGATAAAGCTTAGAATATGAGCTGATACACCATTTTAGATATTACCACCGATTGTCTGTTAACTGTTAGAGTTGTCTTAAGTACAGTTTGAGATACTATTTTGTTGTGTGGATGGAATTTTTGCTTAAGATTCTGCTGCCCATGTGTATATGAAGGGTCATTAACCATGGTTCTCTTTATTTCACTGTATTTCTGGCAGGTTTTAATCTCTTTTATGTACTTATGGGAAGTATAAAAGGCATGCACTCACTTGTGAAAATTTCCTAAACCTGATGAGTGTGAACTGTGACTTGTTTTATATTCTGGGGTATAAATAAATCCAATCTCATGAAGCTTTCCTATAATTATGAAGCTACCCTATAATTTACTTACAGCATTTCTATTGCTAACAATGTGAATTTTTGTCCTGCCTTATGAAGCCCCATTTTCCAAAACTACTTATTCTAAGTTCTACCTGTAAGTGTGGTTACCTTTTTCAATTTGCTATTGTTAAACAACTGGCAAGTTATATCTCTTGAAATATAAAGATATATGCTAAAATTTACTGTCTTTGAGTACTTTATATTTGGAGAGAATTTCTACTCTAAATCCCTCCCTGTGGAAGAGGTGAAATGTACAGACCACAAACTAAGGTTAAAAAAAAAGTAAAATAAACAGTATTTTCTCTAACTCAATCCCCATTCTGCTGAAAGCTAAAAAAGTTCCAGTTAAATATAGGAAAAGTCATTCATTGCAATAGGTTCTCATTGCTTTGGAATGTCATTAGATCAACTAAGAATGTGTTTCCCTTCCTCTTCTGCTTTCCTCTACTGGTTGTGTAGGGATTAGGGTCTCACACACAGCGCTAGAATTGAACAAAAGGGGTCTATTCCCCTGTCGTGGCATTTGCCCCTAGTGTATTCCTCATTTGTCTTTGCTGGTTAAAACTCAGAACTCAAAATCTCTTTCTCCTAAAAAGGAAATTTGTACCACCAAGAGACTCTGAAAGGAATAGATGTCTTTATTTAAATATACAATTACTTTTAACATATGTATATAGAGATAGATATTTCCTTCTAATCTAGTCAACAATGTTAATATTAATCCAAGGAACTACTGAGTTAAAATACAATATATAGATGATGTATTATGAAACTGTATGCCTGAAACCTTTATAATTTTATTAACCAATCCCCCCCAATGAAAAAAATAAATACATTATATAAATATTTTCCAAAAAAACCCATGCTTTAAAAGGTGTGGAGAGCTGTCCTTTTTCATTGACAGGGTCATGCTCCTTAAGTGGTGGAACCCAGTTTCACCTCCGCGTTTAACTTCAAGCAATATCCTACACATACAAAGTGAATTCATAATACCCTTATGCTAAAACCTACAGTAATATATCAAATAAGGCCTTGAAAATATTCTGTACTTAAGATTTTCATTGTAGCTTATACATTTTTTTCAAAAGTTTGTCTATATCACCTGCTGGTTCACAATCCATTAGGTCATACAGGCATCAATTTATCACCAATCAACTTACAGAAGAGCTGGCTATGTTCATTCTGAAAGTGCTCTAGAAAGAACTCCCGATCGTAACTGAGAGCAATATGACCATAAAAGGCACTAACTCCGAAGGCACAGCATTTTTGTCCTTATGTTATAAAGTTCTCCTTATGTCATGCAAGTTACTTTCAGTTCCAAATAAGAACTATTTTTTGAGGAATGTAATTTTTAAATATCAAAATAAGTCATTTAAGGAAATTAGAACATTTTACTTGATAAGTAATTTTAACAAAAGGAACAGAAATATGAATCAAGCTAATATTTTAAGAAGTTTCAAAACATGACATAATGGCAATGATTGATTCATTATGATATCACCTATAAAATTCTCTCACATCTTTATATTCAGGTGTCTTAATTGTATCAAATTGCTTCTGGACCAAAATAGGGCAGACATAAATAAAACACATTTATTTTGTTTCACTAAAAATAGTCAAAAGTAAAAAGTTGTCATGTCTTTCAAATGGTTCTAACATGCTTTAAAATGAAATTGCACAGAATTGGTGCTTCAGGCTGTGCTAGGATTCCTTAAGACAATTCTTTAAAAAATATGTGTTAGCCCTAGCTGGTTTGTTCCGTGGTTAGAGCATCAGCTTGGGGACTGAAGGGTTGCATGTTTGCTTCTGGCCAAGGGCATGTACCTCGGTTGCAGGCTTGATCCCGGCCCTAGTAGGGACTCATGCAGGATGTAACCAATCCATGTGTTTCTCTCACATCAATGTTTCTCTCTCTCTGTCTCTCCCCCTCCCTTCCACTCTCTCTAAAAAAATCAATAGAAAAAATATCCCTGGGTGAGTATTAACAAAAATATAAAAATATATGCATTATTAGATTGTAGGATTATTCCGTTTCATTAGCTTTATTTCTTTTATTTACTTTTCTTTTTTATTGAGTTTATTGAGGTGATATTGGTTAATAAAATTATATAGGTTTCAAAGTGCACAGTTCATCATCTGTATGTTGTATTGTGTGCTCACCATCCGAAGCTTAGTCTTCTTCTGTCACCGTTTTACCCCTTTACCGTCTCTTACCTCCCTCCATCCTCTGTCCCTCTGGTAATCAGCATAGTGTTGTCTCTTTCTATGAGGGGTTTTTTGTTTTTTTATTTTGTTTTGTTTTTTCGCTTAATCCTTTGACCTTTTACACCCAGCCCCCCAGACCCCCTTTCCTTTGTCAGCTGTCAGTGTGTTCTCTGTGTCTGTGAGTCTGTTTCCAGTGTGCGTATTTGTTTTGTTCCTTAGATTCCACATATAAGTGAGATCATGTGGTACTTGCCTTTCTCTGACTGGCTTATTTCACTTAGTATAATACTCTCCAGGTCCATCCAGCTGTCACAAAAGGTAAGATTTCCTTCTTTTTGTGGCTAAATAATATTCCATTGTGCACATGTCCCACAGCTTTTTCGTCCACTCATCTACTGATGGACACTTGGGCTGCTTTCAAATTTTGGCTATTGTAAATAATGCTGTAATGAGCCTAGGGAGCATATATTCCTTCAAATCAGTTTGTTTCCGGTTTCTTTGGATATATTCCCAGAAGTGGAATCAGTGGGTCATAAGGCAGCTCCTTTTTTAATTTTTTGAGGAAACTCCGTCCTGTTTTCCACAGGGGCTGCCCCAGTCTGCATTCCCACCAGCAGTGCACTAAGGCTCCCCTATCTCCACACCCTCGCCAGCACTTGTTTGTTGACCTGTTGATGGGAGAGCCCTCTGGCAGCTGTGAGGTGAAATCTCATTGTGGTTTTAATTTGCATCCCTCTGATGATTAGTGATGTTGAGCATCTTTTCAAATGTCTGCTGGCCATCTGCAAGTCCTCTTTAGAGAGAAATATCTATTTAGGTCTTTTGCCCATTTTTTAAATTGGATTGTGTGTTTTTTTGGTGTAGAGTTGTTTGAGTTCTGCAAATATGTTCACCCGTTAAGTGGGTTGTCTTTTTATTTTGTTGATGGTTTGTTTGCTGTGCAAAAACTTGTTAGTTTGATGTACTCACATCTGTGTATTTTTTCTTTTGTTTCCCTTGCTCAAGGAGATATATCAGACTATATATGAAAAACCCACAACCAACACTATACTAATGTGCAAAAGTAAAAGTGTTTCCCTTAAGATCAGGAACAAGACAGGGATGTGCACTTTCACCGCTCTTATTCAATATAGTGCTGGAAGTCCTAGCCATAGCCATCAGACAGGAAGAAGAAATAAAAGGCATCCAAATTGGAAAGGAGGAAGGAAAACTGTCATTATTTGCAAACAACATCATACTGCATATAAAAAACCCTAAAGACTCCACTAAATACTACTAGAACTGGTAAATGAATTCAGTAAAGTAGCAAGATACAAAATAAATATCCAGAAATCAGTTCGATTTTTATACACCAATAATAAACAATCAGAAAAGGAGACTAGGAAAACAATCCTATTTAAAATTGCATCAAAAAATGAATAAAATAAAATAAAATACCTAGGAATACGTTTAACCAAGGAGGTAAAAGACCTGTACTCAGAAAATTATAAGACACTGAAGAAAGAAACTGAAGAAGATATAAATAAGGGGAAGCATATATCCTGTTCTTATATAAGAATTAACATCATTAAAATGCCCATACCACCCAAAGCAACCTATGGATTCAATGCATTTCCTATCTAGATACCAGTGGTGCATTTCACAGAACTAGAACAAATATTAAAAAAAAATGTATATGGAACCAAAAATACCCCGATAGCCACAGCAATTTTGAGAAGGTAAAACAAAGTTGGAAGAATCACACTACCTGATATCCAACTAATGTCTTTTAAACCTTGGGTTTAAGATCCTTTCGCGAAATTTCAAGACCATCACAATTTCCTCCATCTTAATCCATATAATTTTTTTTCCCCAATGTTCCTTTGATTACTAGTTCATAAAAGGACCTTGTATGCAAAGCAGCCGCCAAATACTGAAGGAGCTGAGAGGCCAAGACCAGTGAAGACAAGTCCAGCTTGTTGCTTTAATGGAAATTTACTTTTAAAAAAAGCAGGGCTGGGCAGCAGTAGGACAGAAAAATGAATTTCCATTGGTTCAGCCCCCAGAACACTGATTTTATACACCCCTAAAACAGGGACATATCACCCCAAAGGGAATGCAGGAGTGATCTAGGGTAGCAAAGGGGCAGGTACTTGGGCTGCTGCACCAGGGCAAATTAAAAGACAGATAACACTGAGGATGCCTTGCCCAGAGGAAGGGCCAAATGGTGGAGGAAGGATTAATGTTGGTTCTGATTAATTTGAAGCCTTTGAGCATATTCCAGAGTCCAGGGGCTAGAGGAGGGAAGGACACAGGGTTCAGCAGATTAGTATTAAAATGAGATCAGCTTTTTAAGATAAAGTTGGCTATTTCCACACAATCACTTTCTTTTGCTTGATTTTAGAAACACTTCTTATATTTTGTAGGCATCCCTTTTTTCTTCCTTAAACTCTTATTGTCAATTTTTTTCTTGAATCTTTTGGTCTGTGGTCTCTATAAAGGTAGAATTATCCCAATCCATCATATTTAAAACCTCAAAGTTTGTCCTTGACTAGATTAAATTGTAAGAACTTAAATCTATTGTAACCACAATTTAATATTGTTATATTAAATATTATTTAAAGAAGAAACACCAACCAAAGAATATTTTAACTGCCAGTATTTTTCTTACAGTATATCTGAATGATTATTGTTCATAGAAATACATGAGAAAATGTTTTTATAAAACATGTACAATTAATATGGTGATAATGAAATGGGACAATACGAATGAAAGAAGAAAACTGATATTGAAGGGGTTATTTTAAATAAAATACAATAGCAAAACCAAGTATGAAATTAAGTCTATAAAATATATGAAATCATATTTATATTATATAAAATTCTTGTTTTTTTAATACACATATAACTTCTAAACATATGAAGTATTTCAAAACTCTGTAAAATATCTGCTGAATAAATAGTCCTGTGATGTGTACTTGTAACTGTATTTTAATCATAGCCGGAATATTTTCCATAAATATTTTAAAAGCATATCTGTAATGAAAAGAAAGCTAACTGAAGATAGAAATATTTAAATTCACCATTTCTCATTATGTAGCTTCATTTAATAAGTTAGAAAGTCAAACTAATTTTAATATATAAGCAAAAAATAGTGGTGATATTTCTTAAATGTGTTGTGCTTTTCTTATTTCTTATATGACATAACATAGAAAGCATCTAATATTCTCCATCCATGGATAGATATACATTCTATTGAGCAAGCATGCTTATTATAATGGCACCTTTAATTTTCAGAAAAATGTTTTATAATATTGGAAGACAGTATATGTTCATTAGATTTTTGTTTCCATGGAAAATTTACAATGAAGAGTTAAAGATATCAGGGGTAAAGGAAACATAATAGGCCATCATAACACAAGTGAGAGTGTAACACACAAGAATGAATGAGAAATACCTTCTCTAGTACAGTTGGGCAGATGGTGTAATAACAAAGAGTGTGCTCTGATGGAACTAGAAGAGAATAACTTCAAATGGTGAAGAAGAAACGGTGTCCGGGTAGGGAAAAAAAGGAAATTGAACCTAATCCTAGAGAATATGATGGCTGGAATAACACCCTAAAGCATGTGCCTGTCATTGAATGAGGAGGGGAAGCTATGCAGTAATGGGAATTCCCTGAAGGAACCAAGAAAGGAGAAAGTGGCCTCCTCAAAAGACATAGGTAGAAGCAGACAACCAGACCATCATCTTCAGAGGGCTGGAGTCAGGCACAGCTATCATCAGTGCTCTCAGAAAGGCAACAATATAAAGGTCAGCTCCCCTCCAAATTTTTCAGCTCTCAGCATAAGGCACTGTCTGGACCACCACCTAAATTTCATCTCTCTCAAAAAAGACTGTATCATTAATCCCAAGTATCTAGGAATGTGACTGGCACACACAAGGCATGGAATTGCCTATTAAATATTTGCATGAATGAATAGAAAAGGCAAGAACTCTTGCCCAAGAAACTCACTTTAATACAGTTAGAGACCTGGGGCATCTGTAGCATGTATAGAGTATGTATTATATAAAGCTAAAATGGTAATAACAGAGTAGGGGTACACATGTGTAGTTGATGCAATTCAATAAGTACTAGTTGTCTACCAATTGCAAGACACTATGCTTAAGTGATATAGGGATAAAACAAACAAATTCTCTGTTCTCCGTTGCTTACAATCTAATTTAGATGATTCAGGTGATTGGAATTAAAAACAGAATAAACAGAAACTACTAAGATGCTATCATTATCCCCCAGGGATTTCCAGACTAATTTAGGAAAGAGACATAGAAATAAGATAATTATAATTCATTATGATACTAGCAAATGTATGGCATAGAAAAAGTTCAAAAATTTTTGTTGAATGAATTAATAAAGACTCAACTTTCTATAGAAACACACAACAGTAATTCAAATTAATGTGCAAAAGGTTTAGCTTGAGCTATTAAAACAAAGAGAAGGACCATGTTTGTAGAGAAGTCACTGATGTGGGAGCTATTGCAGGGTATTTGAAGTTGTTAGTATAAGACAACTTAGACATAGATTGAGAAGAGCAGGATACAAGAGTAGGATTCTGGAAAACAAAAACATTTAAGGGGCCAGTACAGAAAGAAGTAAGAAGAGAACCAAGGAACAGATGGTTTCTAGGACTGGATAGTCAATAACGCCATCACCTGTAAAATGACATTAACTAGGCAGAGTACAGCAAGTGCTCTAGAAGTATAGGTAAGTGTTATGGAGGAATCAAAGGGGAAATGTTGTAGGCTAAGAGTACCCAGTGTGCTCGTAGTGGAATTGATAAGGGGCAGATTACAAATTAAAAAAAAAGCAAGACTAAGTAAGAAGAAAGTGAGAGGAATTACCAGTTACAGAAATTTAAGTTTTATAGATAAGAAATCTAACACCATGATATATGTTTGCATCAATAAAGAACTGCAAGCACTGCCTTAAAAAGTAAGAGTATAATCCAATAAATAATTTCATTTCCCCCCAATAAATCACTGTATTTTTATGGAATATTTCTATAATTTTATTAATAATATACTGGCATGGATTGTTCAAATAAGTAATTTAACAGTTATCAGAATATGCCATGGACTAAAGAAAATTGTAGAAAACCTGGAATTCAGTAAGTGACAACTTACAGTATAAAACAGAATTATGTCCACATTAGTAGAAATTATTTCTATAAAGAAAATATCTGTATTTATTGGTTCCAACTTGTCAGAATTACAGCTTCTGAGTTCTAACACCAAATTTATATTTGTTTTGGTTTTTTTCTGACTGTTGCAGTTTATTTCTAGCAGTCAGTGATGGGAACCACCTTTTATGCCAGGATGACTTTATATTATTCAGTTTATCTCGCAGTTCTGCTAAAACACCATGTTATTTTCTTGGACTCCAGACTTCCTTTTGGATTCTCCCACAGGGCTCTAAGCGACAGTTTTGTAAAGACACTCGTTCCTTCCACAGCTGCACAGCAGCCGGAGGCACATTTTGCACCTCGATTCCTATTCTTGCCATGGTTGCGAGCAACCTTACTAGCTGAGCAAATGATGAAGGTGGTGGGTCCCCGGGGACCCAAGAGGCTGAGGGGAAAGGCCAGGCAAGAAGAGATGCAAAATGATGATCTTTACCAAGTCTCTTTCAAATGGCAAGTTTTTGATCTTATGATTCTTATTGTAGCTGAATGACGCCTCTTGAGTACAGGCAGAAGCCAGCTTCCTTTGCAAGGCAGAAACTCCATTGTGGAGAAACTGTGGCACACACTAATTAAAATACGACTGAAGCTTCCCTTTCCTCTCCCTTTTGAGATTTGATTTTTTCCCCCAAAACAGTATTATAATAGTCAAAGAACGGTTGTTTAATGATATGAAAAAATATTCATCAATAGGTATTGATTAACACAGCCGAGTTATCTATAATGTAGACAATTTGCTAGAGACTGAAACAATTTGGAGGTTGCAGTTTGGCATGAAAAGCACCAGGGATCTCAACCCTGAAGAATAATCTCAAGTTCATTTTTTCCACTTGCTTTGATCAGTTTTCAATGTGAAGGTAAATCTTTCAAAGCTGCTAATTCTCATTCAAAGTGCAGAGGAGTTGCAGAGAATTTAAAGCATGTCCGTAAGTGTGTGTAATAGCAGCCATGGTTATTTCACAGTAATTTAGAAGGCCACTTTCAGGATGAGTGACTCATTCCAAGTATTATCATAGGAAACCTGTTAAAAGGAGGGCTGCTCTTTGCATTTTAAACTTGGGAGGCTCTGCTCAGATTTTAATAGTTTTCAGGGGAAGAGCATTGTTGCAGTCAGGCATTGAAAGAGACAAAAAGAAAAAATATATACACAAAGAAAAATGAAAAATTCAGTACAAAATTATTCCATATTGTCTCTTTACTGGAGTATTTGCTACATTCCCTGCTGTTAACCAGCTGACAGCATCTAAGCTATTTTCAAAGACATGGAATTTCAGTATGTAAAATGTAATATAGAGGAAGCATTGCTTTGGAACAAGGACTTTTCTTGCAGGCAAAATAGGTGTCTAGGCAATTTATGGTAGATGTACACTTGTTTCTATAAAAATATAAAATAAGAAAAGAAAAAGAAAGGGGCAGAAAGAAAGGTCAGAATAAAGAATGAAGGAAACTGGTTGTTAAGGAACAAAGAAAAATACTAAGGGTGAGAAGGAAAGAAAAAGGGGGCAAGGAAAGAAATGGAAAGAAAAGCAGTAAGGATAAATAGGAGGTGTGACTGTCGAGCTGAAAGGGCCGAACTCTTGGACTGTAATTATAAAAAAACACTAATAAGACTAAAAAAGTGTAATAAAGCTGCCATGCAGTATTGCAAACTGGTTTCCCTGGGAGCAGACTCGGAGTCAGATTATGCTGTGCAGGGTGCTTCCTAAGGTGCACTTTTCACAGAAACACTTGTGGAAGGTAGGAGAAAGGAGCAAACAGCCATCAGTCATTTGATTTGTGTCACCTCAGCAAAGTGCATGACCTTAGGTGAAGTGGGCCTCTGAAACTAAGTAATTCCTGAAGGGGTCAACAATGGAAAGCTCTCTTCTGATAGCATCCCCTGGAGGGAAGACAGGTCCTTCAAAGAAGGAGCATGTGGATAGTGTGCACATCAGAATGCCAAATGAAGTCTGGCCCTCCTTCTGCTCTCTACTTTTTAAGTGTAAATTTTTAGAGCAAATACTTCAGAGTATCTGAGAGGCTGTCTTCCTGGAGAACATTAGAACATGAACTACAAACCCCAGTGTGAAGCTTCTCTTGGGTTCACAACTGACAGTTATGTTCTTTCTACTTCACTACTCATTCTAGATTCCATTCAGGCTTCGTGAGCAGCTCAGATGGTCTTGGTGGTTGCCTGGTGGCCTGACAAAGACCCTGGTACTAGAGGATCTGAATCCAGGTCATTGTGCCCTTCTCAGTGTGAGGTCGCTGCACTTGTCTATTTGGGATTGGGGTATCAAAGAGGCACCCTGGTGTACCACCTAGGTGTTAGACATGGTTCTCTCTGTCCCTAGGTGTTATAGCAGACTCTTGATATTCTAGATGGTTGATTATCCCGTCTAGATGGAGGATTATATTCTTGCCAGCTAGTCCCTTAGCAAAAGGAATCTAGAATTCCCAGGTTACACTCATAACTTATAACTGATTTAGATGCTTGCTGTATAATTGGGTGAAATTGTTCCCTTTTTAGGGTTGAGAACATTTACACTAGCAGGACCAGATCTGACAGAAGAGAAAGCACACCCTTCCAAGGGGGGCATAACTGCAGTGTTTCCACTTTTTGGTTGCATTCTTTGGTTCCATGATTCATGTGTTTTATCTTTTGGAGACACAGAATCATGTAAATGTCTCTGATTCCAAATATACTGCTTCTGGGAATAGAGTTGCCTCATCCTCTTAAGTATGATCTTCTTTGATCTGGTATTTTAATTGTGCCTTTTGCAGGCTGTCTTAAAGCTCTCCCAGCCTGCAGCTTCTGGGTGGTGTGCTATGTGATCCCATGATTCGTGGCATACTCTCACCCCTCTTTTCTATAAAGTAGGCCCTTATTTTGATGCGATGTGATGTGGGAGTCCTTGCTGATAGATTAAACATTTGGTAAGCCCTGGGATAGTAATGCTAGCTGAGGACCACTGGAAAAAAAGAAAATCCCTCATCCGATGAAGTATCTCCTCCTGCCAGAATGTCTCCTCATCAAATATAATCAACCTCCCACTAATGGTCTTGTGGTCTCTCTGAGGGATGGTGTCATATTAGGAACTAAACATTGGTCCCCTTTTCTGGTAGTTTAGGCCTTTCTCAGCGGCATTACTAGATCAGCTTTGATAAATGTGTCATGTTGCTGAGCTTATGCATAGCCTCCATCCCTGCTACTGTGGTCCCTTTACTTACATATGCTGTAAGCATATGGGGTGGCCAATGAAAGAGTAGCTATCAATTGCCCATGTCATTCTATTTGGTGGTTTAGTGCCTCTTTTATGGCAGATGCTTTCTGTAGGTGCTTTTATGGTGTACATCAGCATGAGAAACAGAGGTGACCACACTTCATGCCCACTCCCTTATGTCCATGCACAGGCTGTAATGTTAATAGTAATTTACCTACCATATAAGTACAAAACACAAGCTACTATTTCCCTTTCTTATTATATTATTATATTATCCAATAGTAGTACCCAAATGTTTTCTGTAAGGTCCATGAAACCAAAAAGTATTGTTTTTTTCTGAACCCAACATCCATTGTATATTGTAGCTATTTGGTGAATGCTCTTTGAAGCAGCTCAGGTTTAACTCTATATAAAAATGGGCCTAATGGGCCTTATCCAATTCAAGAAAATGTGCTTGCCCACTGAAAGTCATCAGATCATTATTTTGGGTGAGTGATTCTAAAACAAACCAATTCCTACCCAAGTAAACTCTAACCTTGTTTGTGTTTAATTTGAATTTTTAAGTCATTAAACCTAAATCCTAAGAATTACTTATAGTATTATACTTTAATTATTAAGACTCCTCATTTAATTGACAGTTATATGGCTAAATCAGTGCATCTCAAAATTTCAAAGGTGCCTGGGTTATAAAACGTTGATACTCTCGAAATCTCAATCATAATTTTAAAACATATTTTACATTATATATTAATCACTTAAAATATAATGCAAGTATGCTTTGAGAAATCTGGATGGTTAATATAAACAAGTTCTACAAAATCTCAGTTCTTAAAATTGCTGATTATATTACAATATGCAGATGTAAATATGAACACAATGCTATTTTTTTATTAAATTCCATTATGCCAGTGAAGACTAAATGATACCATGGTATGCTGTATTGGAAAGCAAAAATATGAAGGTAGAATTTAGTAATATTTTCTTGTCAGAGAAATTAAAAATATTTGAAGTCATTGCAACTTAAAAAAGCAGTTACATGCTTACGCCAAACTCATCATTAGAAATATTTCCAAGATTACGATTAAGGAATAATTAACTCTTTCTTCTTTAACATCTTCTTCTTTATATCCTAGAGAATTACTCTCTCAAAGTACGGTCATTCCATCATTGACAAATGGATACTCCATCAAGTCATCGAGAATTATTATATGAAGTGCTCACTTCAAGCTGTCAAATTTGATCTAAACATTATCTTTTAGATGAAAGATTTTCTCTTTTCAATCAAATAGAGTAAATTGTGGTGACTTAATGTGTATATTTTTACTTTGACTATCATTTTAAATAATTATTTTTCTTACCTGCAATTCTCTGCCTACACTGTCATTATCATATATCTTTTTCCTGTATTCAGCCACCTGACATTATATACATTTTTTCCTTCATTGCCTGACATCATTGATAGATGTTTTTTATGGTTTCTTCAAGTCATAGAAGGTAGATTGACTTACTAATTCCATCAAAGAGGCATAGCTGCCTGGAGCAGTGTTTCAATATATACACTTCCAACCAGGTCCCAAGCAGAAAAATGCCAATTTATTCTGCCAGAAGTTGAATTCACTCAAAGACTAGCTATGATACCCTTTATCTATGAGAATATAAATTTGATATAAAACTGGCAAAAGGAGTAGAGTCTCTAAGTTACATTTCAAGTTAATTTTAAACTCAGCAATTTTTTCATATAGATACCTATAAAGAAATCTTAAATATTCATAGATGGTGCCATTCTGTCCTTGATTTGTTCACAATTACTCTATTTTCAGTTATTCACTATCATCTGGTTTATTTCTTCAGAAATAACAAATTTTTAAAATAAAGTATGTTGTTATTGTGGGAATTTGTTTTCCATTTTTTCCTTGTATTCACATAAGGGATTAGACAGAATAGTTAACCCTTCTAAACCTTTTTTTTTTTTTGAATCCTCACCCAGCAATATGTTTTTTATTGATTTGAGGGAGAGGGGGAGAGAGACCTCAATGTGAGAGAGAAACATTGATTGGTTGCCCCCTGAACACGCCACGACCGGGGATCAAACCGACAACCTTTTGGTGTTCAAGACAGTGCTCCAACCAATTGAGCCACCTGACCAGGGCTCCTAAACATTTTTAAAACATCCCTTAATATGCTAAGACTTCAACAGTTTCTTTCCAATTCTCTATGTTTTACCAGGTGGGAACCTCACCATTATTATTTCAGAAACAAATAATCTTTTACAGAACTTAATATTGGCTTATATTATTTAATAAAATAAAAATCAAAATAGCATGACTTCCCCTTTGCAATATTTAACCACATGTGATAGAAACATGTAAAGTCATTGTAGAAGATGATGGGGAATACTATTTTACGTATTTATTATTAAGCAGTATCCTACTAGAAGGTGTTCCTATGCTCACAAATAAAAAGATTTTAAAAATGTTAACTGACTTATTGGTGAATATATGTCATCAATTCAGCTGAGATCTTCCCCTTCCTCCAAAAATACCCAATTCTCACTCTATGCTTATTATAATTTATTCATGTGTTAAATAATAACCCTAGAAACTTAAAAGGACAGCTGTTGGAATGGCTGGATCAGGTATTGCAACCACTCTACTGGACACTGCTAAACAAAGCTCCATCAGTACCTTCTTTTGGCACATACCCCTTAATTCACTTTCCTACTTTGTAAACGATAGGTCTTTATCTAAAAAAATTAGTCCCCAGCCAGCTTTGCCGTTCTCTAATTTCTTAATTATTGGAAATAAAAGCCCTTATTTTCAAATAAGAAATACACAGAATCTTTCTTTTGCAGCTAGTTATATATCTCTTGGTGATACTGTTTAACCTCCTGGTATATCCTGCTACTATGAAATGCAATTGCTTAGAAATCTATTGAAGATGCTCTTTCAACCAAATGACACTTTGAAAGAAGAGCACGTGGAGATGGTAAGGCAGCTGCAGGAAGAAGGGTCAAAAGACTCTTGGCTGCTTAACAAAGGTGAATTTCTACTCATGGGCCAAATTATTCTGCCTCTCTTCTCTCTTCCCGATTACAAGAAACATAAAAAAATTAAATTGCACTCACTGGCATGATTTGATAAGCTAATATATACATTCATTTAGCCATCAAAATTTATCCCCCCAAAAGGTAGATTTCTTTGATCCTTAGAATGAGATGTTGTGTCCCTTTTAATCCATTAATCAATGGAAGAACTGTTTGTTAACTGTCGTATACACATAATGCCATCCAATATATGCCAGATAGAAAGTTTATTTTCTGTCATCTTCATATTTGCTGTCCCATGACTTCTATAGATTAAAGCTCAGGTATTTCATAGTGAATATTTTCTAACATTGAAAAATTGGAGACATATCACTTTGATCCAAAGAAGGAGGTAAGTAGCCTGGCCTTCTTAAATCTATTTTGCATATAAAATTCAGAATTAGTCATAAGAATACCTATTGATGATTTTCACAATATCACTTTTGTGATGAGTGTTAATAACCAGCACTTTTGTGGAACTTTTAAACTTTATATTATTTAGCAATTTTGTATTAGAAAAGGGAAACTATGATGCATTTTGAGTATTTTTACTTCATTATTATAAGTTAAATTGTTATTTTTGCCTTGTAATCTAAATAGTATTATAATATATTTTAAGCCCTCTAAAAATCCTACCATATTACAAAATGTGACTTTTTAACAGTCTACTCTGCTTTAACTTATCAAATATATAAAGCCTATATTTTATGATGCTCCTGGAAATATATTTTTCTACAAATGTTTTTTGAACAAACTCTTTATGCTAGATGATGTTCTAGGCTCTGGAAAAACAACAATGAACAGAACATTAATCCCTTACCTAGTTGGGCTTATATATATTCATAAGGAGGAGTGTAATTTCATTGTTTTAATATTGCATAAAATCCAAAATTCCCTAGTGATAAAATCCCTCTTCTAGACATTGTTTTTGAAAATATATAATAAATTCGAGATTTTTCTTTTTAATCCTCACCTGAGGATATTTTTTCGATTGCTTTTCAGAGAGTGGAAGGGAGAGAGAGAGAGAGAGAGGGAGAGAGAGAGAGTGAAAGAGTGGTAGAAATTTCAGTGTGAGAGAGACTCATCGGTTGGTTACCTCCTGCTCATGAACTGACTAGGGCTGAGGACTGAGCCAGCAACTGAGATACTTACCCTTGGCTGGAATTGAACTCAGGACCTTCAGTCTGCCACCCTATGCTCTAACCACTGAGCAAACAGGCTAGGGCAAATTCTTTATTTCCTATTACAATTAACATACAATATTATGTTTCAGGTATACAATCTAGTGATTAGACATTTATATTACTTATGATGTGATCACACTGAAAATCTAGTACCCATCTGACACCATATGTAGTTATTACAATATCATTAACTATATTCCCTTTGCTGTACTTCACATCCCCGTGAGTATTCTGTAACCACCAATTTGTACTTCTTAATTCCTTCACCATTTTTATGCACCCACCCCTAACCCACTCCCATCCGGCAACTATCAAAATGTTCTCTGTATCTATTGAGTCTGTTTCTGGTCTGCTTTTTTTTGTTTTGCTTTTCAAATTCCACACATAAGTAAAATCATATGGCATTTGTCTTTTCTGCCCGACTTACTTCACTCAGCACAATACCCTCTAGGTCCATCCATGTTGTTGTAGAGGGCAAGATTTCATTTTATTTTTTTTTATGGCTGAGTCGTATTTCATTATATACATGCAACACTTCTTTATTCATCCATCAAATGATGGACACTTAGGTTACCTCCATATTTTGATTGTTGTAAATAATGCTGCAACGAACATGTGGATGCATATGTTTCTTTAATTTAGTTTGTGGTTTCTTAGGATAAATACAGAGAAGTGGGATTTCTTGTTCCTTTGTTATCTCTTCTTATAACCTTGTTTTAAAAGTCTATTTTGTCTTGAATAAGTAGTGCTACCAGCCTTTGTTTTGGTTTTTTTCATTTCTACTTTCATGAAATATCTTTTTTCATCCCTTTACTTTCAGCCTGTGTGTGTCTTTTGATAGGAAGTGAGTCTCTTGTAGACAGCATATGTAAAGGGTTTGTTTTGTTATCTACTCAGCCACTGTATGTCTTCAGATTGAAACATTTAATGCATTTACATTTAACGTAATAGTCGACAGATATGTATTTATTGCCGTTTTATTATTCATATATTTGATCCTCTCCATCTCCTTCTTCTCCAAGAAGAACCTTTACTATGTCTTGTGACACAGGTTTGGTGGTAATGAACTCCTTTAGTTTGGGGGACACTGAGTGCAAAGAAATGAGGGATCAGCAGGAGCTGGAGAGGGAATGCTCAGGAGAAAAAAAGATGAGCATCCCTGGACTGAAAGCTGGTAATCAAAGAAAAAGTTAGAGAAAGTAAGTCTTGAGGATGTGCTAGGTTGCATCTCTGTCTCATCTAAGGTTTCAAGAGAAAGGTAGAATAATTTTATTTCGGGGACAGATTGCAAAGAAAAAGGAAGAGAATGGAAATATTGAGCAATCTAGCATTATGAATATGAAAGCTAAATTAAAGAATATAAAGAACAGATACCAGCTGTCCGGAAACAGGGATGTAAGTGTGATGTAAGAACAAGTTTGCTTGACCTCATCCATGAATGTGCGAGACCTAGTTAGGCGACTTGTGTGGCAGGATTTAGGTAGGCAGAGGTATGCTGGACTGAGGAAGGTTGGATGACTTTAACAGCTACATGGCAAATGGAGGGCTAGAAATGAGGTTGTAGTCAATACATCTTTTGAATTCAGCCCAGAGCCTGGTAAATGTAGAAACCTATAGAGGTGTGTGAATATGAATATGAATATGAAGATGAATATGAATATGAATATGAATGGAAATCATCCATAATTTTGAATAAGGGAAAGAAAAATTGCTCTACTCCACTGAGAAGATAATATCTGAAGAGTACAAGAGTACACAGCTATCAGGTGAAAAGACTTTTTATGATAGAAGAGCAAATCTAAAGGTTCTGAGAAGAGAATATGGTTGATGTTTTCTAGAAACAGCAAGTGGTCCAGAGTGAAAGACTCTGAGGTCATTGAAGTAACTGGCATTCTGGACATATAAGAGACTTAGTGACTTTAGCTTTCACTCTAACTAAGGTAGGAAGAATTGAAGGGCTTTCAGCGGAGAAGGTAATGATCTCATTTATGTGTTAAAAGGAACACTTACTTGGCTGCTGCTGTATTAAACATGAACCAGGACTTGGGCAGGACAAGAAAAGAAGTGGGAGAGCAGTTAGGAAGCTCTTGCAATAAAGCAGGCGAGAGGTGATGGAGCTTTGGACAACAGTGGTAAAGTGGAGGTGGTGGTAAATGGCTGGATTGTGGAGATATGTTGAAGGTGAATTCTACTGAATTTGCTTATAGATTTAATCTAGGGTTTGAAATAAAGAGAGAAGTCCAAGATTACCCAAGGTCATCAAAAAATCCATGACAACATTGATCCTTGTGGGGTTTTTTTGCTACTAAATTTTTTTCAAGTGGGTCTGAGTATTTTGTTGAAGATAAATGTCAACTCAGGACCTCACTGATAGCTGAAAAAAAGCTGATGAGATGTTTGCCCCAGGATTCCGTGGTTTGGGGAAAAGGGCAAACCAACTGTTAACCTGGAAAACTTTGTCTGAAACTGGAAACGACCACTGGCAACAATCATATTCTATAAAAGAACAAATTTTGTTGACTTTTTAAGACTTAAGAATTAGTAATGAGGTAGAGTACTCTCTTTGTCAGCTCAAGCTATTCTAACAAAATACCAATGACTAGGAGACTAAAACAACAAAGATTCGTTTCCCACTATTTTGCTGGCTGGTGGGTACAAGATCAAGGTGTCTAGTGAGAGCCTTCTTCCTGGTTTGCAGACAGTCATCCTCTCATTATCTCCTCACATGGCCTTTTCTTGGTATATGAATGGGTGTGGAAAGAGAAATAGTGAGATATCCTGTCTTTTCCTCTTTTTATGAGAGCATTAATTCCATTATGAGGGCCACACACTCATGACCTAATCTAACCCTAATTACCTCCATAGGCCCCACCTCCAAATACTAACTCATCAAGGATTAAGGCTTCAACATTTGAATTTAGGGAGGACACAGTGGAGTCCATTGCAGGCTGCTATAACACAATACCATAGACTGGGTGGCTTAAACAATAGACATTTATTTCTCACAATTCTGGAGGCTGGAAAGTTAAAGATAAGGAGCCATCCTATTTGGTTCCTGATAAGAACCTTCTTTTTGGCTTGCAGATAGCAATCTTCTCACTGTGTTCTCACATGGAGGAGAGAAGGAGAGCTGTGGTATCTCTTTTCTTATAAGGACACTAATCCCATTATAGGGGTCTCATCTGCATGGCATAGCCTAATCATTCCCAAAGGCCTCACCTGCAAATACCATCACATTGGGGTCAGGGCTTCAATATGTGGATTTTGTTGGGACAACAATATTTATACAATGGTGGGGGACTCTAAGAATCTCTGAGACAGCCCAGTCAGAGTGACTTGGTTGGTTGAGTGTTGCCCTGTGCACCAAAAGGTTCCCAGTTCGATTTCCACTCATGGCACATACCAAGGTTGTGGATTTGAATCCCAGTCCAGGCACTTACAGAAGGCAACTGACCCATGTTTCTCTCTCACCTCTCTTTCTCTCTCTCTAAGCATGTCCTCAGGTGAGGATTGAAAAAGAATCTCTGAGACATAATATTTAAAGATGGTGGGTAGTATTAGATCACCTTGAGACAGAGAAAAAAGAAGAATTTATTTTGCATGTTAAATTTTAAAAAGTGGCCCAAGTGACTCAGACATTTATTTTCCTCACTACTTACCTCTCATTCATCTTTGCCCACCTCTTAGAATTATAATTCTACATGAATTACTTTTGCTGTATGTTTTTAGATCAATGATCATAATAGCTTTTTCACTCTGATAAGTCTGGGCAAAGTTAAAAAAATAACTTGCACAGGATTTAGGAACCCTTTTATGTTACATTTAGGAAATTATAAGTTAAACTTGGCTGTAAGACAAAGAACATTCTGTAAATGGGAAGAGTGTCAGGGAATGAGTCAATACATTTGGGTAGAATTGGAGCTTCTGTGTGAAAATGTAAACATTTTAGTACAAGGAATTTATAACTTTTATTCTGGTCTTTCAGCATTTATTTTTGTTTATATATGTATATATGTATGTATGCTTAGAAGTGTTTTCCCCCCTTACATTATAGAGGTTAAGTAGATGTTATAGTTTCAGTTTATAGATTATATGCGCCTATCCTTAAACATTATAGAAGTTAAGTATTGATTTTGAGTTGAACTTTAAATTTGAGTCTTAACTACACAATTTATTTTTTTATGCTTATAGACAAATTATCTAATTCCTGTGATTTATTTTCTACCACTATGTCTATCTCAAATAACTCTTGTAAAGTTTAAATTTAATATGTTTGTAAAGTTGTGGTACACGTTAAGTACTCAAGTATTATCTATTTCCTTTTTCTTTCTTAACTATGTTCTAGATAGTTGACGTTACAACATAAGTGATCTCAAGATAAATGGGGGATTAAGATTTCTGACTTTAAAGTTGTCCAGAACTCAATTGAACATTTCATCAGAGCCTGAAAATTGATTGACTGATTTTTATGCTTTAATATGCATTTCACAGGCCAAAAACTTTGCTAGTCTTCCATGTCAGAGCTGTAAATGTGTTACAACTGCTTTTTTGAAGATAGATTGCTGTTTCCTATATTTCCTTGTGTCAAAAAAATGTTCAGTTAGATCAGTGTTTTCCTTAACAGTGGTCTGCCATTTGCACTAGCAAAATTTCTGTTGATATTATTAGAGAAAATGAGGGTTGGATTGAGCAAGTTTTAATATATAACATTTGTAAATACAATGGTGTGATCAAACCAGGTAAACTTTTGTCAGTTATGATTTTGATCTTTAATATGCAGTAATGCCCTGGGGTTACTTCACTTCACATGGTCCAATTATAAATTTTCTAAGCATACTTATTCATATTTTAAGTAAATGGCCTGTTATTAAAGGAGAGGAGGTACTAATCATGAGAAGGACAATTAACCTCAAATTTTCTTGTTACAATTGACAGTTTAGAATGCAGTGTGCTATTAATGAGATTCCTAACGGTTTCCTAACAAAATACCAATCTCACTCCTCACATTATACTCTAGGACTGAACTGTAAGGGGGAAAAATGAAGGCACTGCATACCTCATTACACAGACCTAAGAGGAGGTGATGTAGCAAAGGCTACAAAATTACTGTGAACCATCGGAGCCAAACAGAAGCTGATGAAATAGAAATAGTTTATCAGAATCAGTCAATCCAAGAAAGCAACGGATTTAAATCAAAATGGTCATACAGAGGCTAAAAAGAAAGTGCCCTGTATGAGCAATGGAGAGAAAAAAATTATTTTAAAAGGAAGAGCTAGACAGAATGGAATTCATATGTTAATATTTTTATGAAATGAGAAAGGTAGTAAGCAAGTATGTGAATGTTAGAACTTTTACATGCATAGTTTAGAAGGGAATTAAAAAAGTATTTTTAATACAAATTTTGAGTAGGTATGCAATTTCTACTCTTCATTATGGTTGTTTTATGGGTAAAACAAACCAAAAAAAATCATTTTATTTTACATTGAAAGAGCAAGTCACCTTTTTTCTCTGACATTCTATTTTTTTCTTACATAAAACAACATTGGAATAGATTTCCATCATATATGCTCCCGGTTTTCCACTGGAGCAAAATAACCTTTCCATTCATCACAAGAACAGTTATTTTAAATGTTTTATTTTGTAATTTGTCAAAGCTTTTGGTAACATTTGTGTGTGATGTTGTATTTGATTTCTGATGCTTCTCTGGAGATTAATTACATGTAAATTATCATTAAACCTCAATTTAAACCCATAAACTGAAGACATCCTCTCATTAAACATGGACTAATATATGTATGCTTATAATAAATATTTTATCAAAAGTATTGTTTACTTGTAGGACAATCTCTGTACTTAGTAAGAGATCTACAATGTAAAACCCAATCTTTGATAAGTCATGCTGTTTTTAAACTCACAAAAGGATAGCTTCAATTTTCAACACACAGGCTCTGTGTTTTTCACAAAGCAAATTATACTTTTCTTAACCTTTGTGGAAATTAGGGAAAATCCACCCACCTCCAGTTAAAATTTTCAAACTTAAATTATCATATCAATATAGCTATCAGCTGTCCCCTTTGATAATACTGTATAGATGAATAGGAACAGGAAATTCATTTCATTTGTGTCAACATTAGCAGAAAATAATATGACAGAGTGCAAGACTCAAGGGATTCATCTGACATTATTGAACAACCTCTTACCCTGGGAACTGCCTTTTACTGGGCCTTCTCCAGACACATTACACAAAGAGGATCTTCTGATGGCCTTTGGACAATCTGAGACTCCGATCTATGCATTTTAGAAAAGATGCCCTAATGGGAATGCAAATAATTTCATCTGGAAATCATAGTCAAAAGCCTGAAAAATATTACTTTTGTATGGCTCTTTGAAGGGTCTTTTACAATGACCATTCACATTAGTGCCAAATCCTTTGTGGGTGGGGGAAGAATAAAAACCTTGACATAAAATCATAAAATACAAATTAGCATTTTATTATTCAATTTAAAAGGCAGTAAAATAGGAGAAAGGTTTTAGCTTCATGGAAAATGAACTTGAAAAGGAGAAACAAAATGTGTCCAACTAATACATGTGGGTTTTTAACTTCTAAAAAGATAGATATCTTTGTCAAGAATTATATTTGACAGGACAATTATCTGTATAAAATTATTGTTTATTATTAAAGAAATTTATTTTTACTAAACTAATACTGAAATAGTAATTAAATATAGATATACATGCATAATAATTTTATATATTATAATCCATAAGTAAGTTATTATATGATATAGAATTGATTTTACTTTTAGTATTTAAAATTAAATAATAATTAAAATTCCTAATTACTCAAGATTATTTTTAGTAGTTTCTTTGTTTGGTAATGGCCAAACATATTTAGTAATTCTTGGGGTGATATGCAAATCTACTTCTTCCAGCACAAATAAAATTCAGTGGTGACAGTGCTAAGCTTTATCATTTTCTTTAGTAAAGAATACCTGTTCCTTCATCAATTTATTTTTTTAATTGCTTTTCTTTATTACATAAACAATACATTGTCATTCTAGTGAAAGAAAATACAGATTGGCAAAATGAAGAAAATAAACTCTGGATCCTACCCAACATCAGATAATTACTAAGACCTTGATCCATATCTTTACAAAACCTGTATCTATCTATCTATCTATCTATCTATCTATCTATCTATCTATCTATCTATCTATCTATCTATCTATCATCTATCTATCTATCATCTATCTAATCTATCTATCTATCTATCTATCTATCTATCTATCTATCTATCTATCATCTATCTATCTATCTATCATCTATCTATCTATCATCTATCTATCATCTATCTATCTATCTATCTATCTATCTATCTATCTATCTATCTATCTATCATCTATCTATCATCTATCTATCTATCATCATTATCTATCTATCTATCATCTATCTATCATCTATCATCTATCTATATCTATCTATCTATGTCTATCTATCTATCTATCTATCATAATCTATCATCTATCTATCATCTATCTATCTATCATCTATCTATCTATCTATCTATCTATCTATCATCTATCTATCTATCTATCTATCTATCTATCATCTATCTATCTATCTATATCTACCTATCTATCATCTATCTATCATCATCATCTCTATCATCTATCTATATCTATCTATCTATCTATCTATCTATCTATCTATCTATCATCTATCTATCTATCTATCTATCTATCTATCTATCTATCTATCTCTACCTATCTATCATCTATCTATCATCATCATCTCTATCATCTATCTATATCTATCTATCTATCTATCTATCTATCTATCTATCTATCATCTATCTATCATCTATCTATCTATCTATCATCTATCTATCTATCTATCTATCTATCTATCTATCTATCTATCTATCATCTATCATCTCTCTCTCTCTCTCTCTCTATCTATCTATCATCTATCATCTATCATCACCTATCATCTATCTATCATCTATCTATCATCTATCTATCGATCATCTATCTATCATCATCTATCATCTATATATATCTATCATCTATCTATCATCATCAATCAATCTATATTTATCTATCATCTATCTATATCTATCTATATCTATCATCATCTATATCTATCATCTATCTATATCTATCATCATCTATATCTATCTATATCTATCATCATCTATATCTATCTATATCTATCTATCTATCATCTATCTATCATCTATCTATCTATCTATCTATCTATCTATCTATCTATCTATCTATCTATCTATCTATCTATCATCTATCTATCTATCATCTATCATCTATCTATCATCTATCTATCTATCTATCTATCTATCTATCTATCTATCATCATCTATCATCATCTATCTGTCTATCTATCATCATCATCTATCATCTATCTATCTATCATCTATCTACCTATCATCTACCTATCATCATCTATATCATCTATCTAATCTATCATCATCTATCTACCTATATCTATCATCATCCAGCCAATTTATCTGTTTACTTATCTACCCACACACAAAATGCTTCTTGATTTGTTTTTATAAAAGCATACTAACCTACTGTTCAAATTTGTGCAACTCATTCTTTCTTTTTTTAACTCTATTTTTATTGTTGACACTATAACAGATGCCCCTGTCTGCCCCCAACTTTGCCCACCTTCAGCCAGCCCCCCTTCCCTCCAGCTCTCACCTCACTGTCGTCTGTGTCTGTGGGTTATGCATATATGTCCTTTGGCTAATCCCTTCACCTTCTTTCATCCAGTCACCTGCACCCTGCTCCCTTCTGACAGCTGTCATTCCATTTCATGTATCCATGCTTTTGTTTCTTTTTTGTTCATCACTTTATTTCATTCATTAGATACCACATATTAGTGAGATCACATGGTAGTTGTCATTCCCTGACTATTCATTTTAAAATAGAATAATTGAAAGAAAACTTTTATAATAATTTCAAATTTGAAAGTAAGCAAAAACAAAAATGTGTTTCCTGTGGGGCAGTTTGTTTCATAATTTTCTGTATTTGTTATTAGCATCTCATCACTATTAAAACAATAACATATATTCCCTCCACCTCCACCACTACTACCGGTATGAACACTGCTATTACGATAGCTCCTTCTAAAGTGAATAGTTATTGCATAGAAAACGTGCCAACCTGGGAGTTAAAGTAACCTACATGGAGTATTTTATTGAGGCTTCATAAGTCCTGGGTAGTAAACTCTACTGTTTTATACTATAATGCAACTGTGATTGTGTTATACCCAAACAATATTCCCAGAGTCCAAGGTCATCTGAATTATTTTAGGGGCTATAGTAGTCTAATTTTGCACATAAGTTACGTATTCAAGGTTACATTGATAGCTATTTCTATAGAAAACAGAATGCTCCCTTCTGAAAGCTGCCCTTCCAAAACAATTTATAAATCAATTACGTTCTTTCCAAATCATCAGGTGCTTAAAATTATTTATGGTCATAGCCAGAAACAAAGATTGGAAAATACCAAAGTATTGTTTACTAAAGTAAGTACATGCGTTTATTATGTATTTTATATACTGAATTAAGTTTTGTATACTATAAGAAAAATTCGCCCGGCTGGGCGTGGCTCAGCGGCTGAGCGTCGACCTAGGACCCAGGTGATCGGGTTCGATTCCTGGTCAGGGCGCATGCCCGGGTTGCGGGCTCGATCAGTGACTCTCTCATCATTGATGTTTCTCTCTCTCTCCCCCTCTCCCTTCCTCTCTCTGAAATCAATAAAGATATATTTAAGAAAAGAAAAAGAAAAATTCCTCGGTAAACTTCAGAAAAATTAAATATATAGGTAATTATTTAAAAAAGAAAATAGTGGAAGGCTAACAAGTGTGGAAGAGGTATGAGGTTGGAAAAAGTTTTTAGAGAAAGAGGGTAAGAGATGAAATGACACACCCCAACCACTGGAGAAACCCCATACGAGCTCAGTCTCCTCAGAAAGGGTTTAAATCATCCTCTCTGAAGATTCCCACCAATGTAACTGAGACAGAAAGATAATTATCAAGGAACCTGACGATGTGTAATCAGGAAAAATCAGCTTTAGAATAAAATAATACAATAACAGATTATTAATATGCAGAATGTGACACTTGCGGGCTTCATTTTCACTGATGTGTAACTTTACATGTGAAATTAATCCATGGAGGGCAAGTTGCACATTTTGCTATCTATAAAAATTTGGTGTTGCAAAGCATGAGTTGAATTGCGCTGTGACCTAGATTTCAATCATTGCATTAGGAAGCGAAAAATGTCAGTGAATTATGGTAAAATAAATTTTATTTTGAGCAATATTAGTTTCTTTTCAGTGATCTTTTTTGACATTTGATAGACTTTTCAGTCATGCACAAATAGAAGAAGAATGTAAGTGGAATGAAAGTATAATACTTTTTGGCACCAAATGAAACATTAAACCACGCCAAGGAGAGCTTCTGGATGGAGCCATTTCACCCATGAACGCTTCAGGCCCCAGGCCTAATGCGAGGGAAGCAGCAGCGGCCTGTCTCCCGGGGCGCTCCCCTTGCGGGCCAGGGCTGAGGGGGGCTGGCTGCAGGAGGCACCGCTGAGCTCTGCAAATAAAGCAGCTGACTGCAGTTTGAGAAAGAGGCTTTTCCATCTCCCAGCCTGTGAAGGAAATGTGAACAATCATATATAAATACATAGATAGGTAGATATAGATGCTGCTGTTCCAAAATCACATTGCTTACACAAAATTTTAGTTATATTTTGTAAGCAATGTAAAAAAAATACATTGCTTCTTTTAAACATCAGTGCTCTTCATTATCAATATTATGAAGCATTGTAAGCCTATAAAATGCACGGAAAAATAATAACTATTCACGTACTATCAAGCAGCTCTGTCAAAATCAATATTTTGCTGTAATTTTATTACTTCTCAATTTTTTGGAAGTAATGAATCATGAGGGATAGAGTTGAGGTCTCCTCCTGCAATTCTCCTCTTTCCTGCCCTCTGAGGAAATGACCCGTGCATACGGAATGTGTATATGTAATGCTTTGCATCTTACCAAATATTTGTAAGTGATGTCATGCTATATGTATTTGTCTTCATATTTCCTCTTTCACTATTGGTTTGAGGTCTCTCCATGTCTATATGTGCAGCTTTAATTTATTTTCAGTATCCTATACTGTTCTATTTTTAACATGTATCAGAATTTATTATTTCTCCTGTTATTACACGATTAGTCTTGCTCTGATTTTTCTCTACGAAACACGATGCTCCAATGAACTTTATTGTCCATTTATCCTGGGGGCATATCTAAAAGTTTGTATATTTATAATAGTATACATTCCTATAAATATGGAATTGCCAAGTTGAAGATGTTACACACATGTTTCTGTGATAAATATTATAAAAGTCTTTCCAAATGTGTTTGAAAACATATTCCTGTCAGCAGTGTATGGGTGTTTTCATTGTTCCAGATCCTTGTCAAAATTTAGTATTGTGACAATAATTAATTTCTGTAAATTTGATGAGTAGGAAACTATATCTGATTACAGCTTAATTACATTTTCCTGATTGCTAGTGAAATTAACCATATTTTAATGTTGTATTGGCCATTTCTGTTTCCTCCTCCATGTCCCTATTTCTGCTTTCTCATGCTTTGCTTGTCTTTTGCTTATAGGTTGGTAGATTTCTTTATATCATTTTACCCCCCTTGCATGGGCTTGCTGTTTTGCTTTGTCTCAGTGGTCCTTTTCAGTGAAGATTCTACTGTAATGTATGAAAATTTAGCATGATTTTTCTTTCTATACTTTTCAACTGAAAGCTTAAGAATCTTTTATACCTAAAATTCCCGTAATACATGGTTTGAAGAAATTATTTTAATATTCTATTTTGCAAACTAATTCTCTCAGTACCAATATTCTTTAGTTATATATTTTATAATATATACTTGTTAATATTCACCTGACTATATTTTCCCATTGCTTTTTGAGAGAGAAGAAGGGAGGGAGGAAGGGAGGAGAGAGAGAGAAACATCTATGTGAGAGAGACACATCAATTGGTTGCCTCTCACATGCTTTCCAACAGTGGCCGGGGATCAAACCTGGAGCCCAGGTAACGTGCCTTGGCCTGGAATCGAACCCGGGACCCTTCAGTGCACTGACCAACACTCTAACCACAGAGAACACTGGTCAAGGGTGAAGACATGGTATAAATTGCATGATTTACTATCCTTTTATATTTATTTTGGGGCATAAGTAATTAATATTATATATATATATGTGTTACATGTATTTATATATGCATATGTGCATATAAAGACATAAGTAGCATATAGTTATTACTGTTATTGGTATTATTATTGATATATATTCAACAATTGCCAATTTCTTGCTTATTTTTTCTTTCCTTTGGTTTTAATTTCCTTTATGCTACGAGACTCATTAACTATAGTGGTTCTCAACCAAGTTGCATATTAGAATCATCTGCAGAGTTTTATATAAGCCAGTGCCTCAGTTTCACTCTCAGGGACCTTAATGTCATAGATCTGAACTGTGACTTAACATTGAGAATTCAGAGTCCTCCAGGCTATTTTAATGGCCAGCCAGAGTTGAGAACCAAGAGCTCACAGTTTTTTTCAGCTAAGAACACTTGAAAAGTTTTTTCTTTTTCTTTTCAAATTTTCTTTGAAAAGGTTTTTTGTTCATAGGATATAGAATTCCAGGTTGACAACTACTTTCTCACTGCACTTTGAAGATACTGTGCTGCCTTCTAATCCTGCAGTTGAGAAACGAACTTGCAGTTGGAATCCTTGTGCTTTGCTGTGCATTTGCCTTTACTTCTCTGGCTGATTTTAAGACTTTCTATCTGCCTTTGGTCCTCTGCAATTCCACTGCCATATTTCTTGATATATAATTGTTTGTATTTCTTTTTCAGACTAGCATAGTAATTAAATCTAAAGATTCATGTATTTTATCAAAACAATAACATACAGCTATTAATTCTTTGACAATCACTCAACCCATTTTGGGCCAGGTTAAGTTTTTCTAAGTAATGCTTTTTTTTTTTACTTATTTCCAAGTCCTACTCTAGATCTTTATTTTCTATGTATATATTTTAAAAAACAATGTCCACAAATTTTCTGTCATCTAAAGCACTCAGGGATTGAACTCTTTTGTTGTGTTATCTGTAAACTCTTGCCCATGGTGTATTTATAGTTTAGGTTATGAGTTTATTTTCAGTGGGGCTTTTTATATGTCTGGCTGTGTTGAAAATATTTTGTTTTCCACTCCTCTTTGTACCTGCTTCTGTTGGATTCCCCAGTGTTTTATCACAATGGTGTAAATTTTATGGCGGGGAGTTGTCCAAGATCTAATAACACAGGAAGTCTGAAATGCAGAGATGCCTGAGGGCACATGATGGCTACAAATTTTCAGACCCAGGACAAAATATTTTAACGTCCTAGTGCCTGAATAGCAGACTTATTTCTAGTTCTCCATTTCACTTAAAGATAGCCCTGAAAAGGTCCTGATTTTGTAAGGTTTTAACTCCATAGTTTCCATTATCCCAAGACTTTTTCTCCCATCTTCAATTAGAAATGAATATTTAAGCCCCTAGAGCAGAATCTCCCCACTTCAACCATTGACATTTTGAGGTGGATAATTGTTTAGTGGTGGTGGTGGTGCTGGGGCTGGGAACTTGTATTCTGTGCATTGTAGGAGGTTTAGTAGCGGTGTTGCTCTTTCCCCAAAGATGCGAGTAGTACACACCTCCTCCCAGTTGTGACAACCAAAATGCCTTCATTCATTTTCTAATGTCCCCTTTGGGGCAAAATTGCCCCCACTTAAGAACCACTGCCCTAGATTATTGAGATCCGCAAGCCCTCCAGAGTAACCTCATCATTAGCTCATGTACTTAATGTTCTAGTTTTCAGTTGCCTGTTTTTATAGTTTGTAGAAATTTCCCTTTCTTGTGATCTCAGTTACATATTTAATAGGAGGCCCAGTAATATTCTATCTAATATTTGTAGCAGGAAATTTTCATATCAAGAGAGTTTTCAGGTATTTAATTTTTCTCTATTGCCAAAACTAGAGTTTTAAATTTATTTTTTAAATCAGAATTAACTTGACAAGAGAATAAATTTTGAGCAAGGGCTAATTGATCATGTCAGTAACTCTGAGGTAGTATTTAGACAAATATGAATAGATGAAACACCTGTGTCCATATATTACTAATACAGTAAAGGCTATTTACTAGGACAGGGCACAGCTGGAGAGTCAAAAAACCTGTAATCTTTAACTTGTAAAATAATATTATGCATCCTTGACAGATAAATTTATATATTTACTATATAGTCTTGTAATGTGGGCATATTGCAAAAATAAAGAAAGCAAGGGAAAATATTAACAACAAAAAAAACCCCAACAAACCAAAAATCCTGGTGTGTAAATGTTGGCTCTGCCTCCAGCTAGCTCTGTGACTACAATCACATAAATAGCTCAATTACTCAATTTTTAGTTCATTACTGTGTTTTTATTTTTTGTTTACCAATTACCACTTGCCACTTATCTAATTTGATGATAATAAGCCTAATTAGACTTATAGATATGAAAATTTTATGAATATTAATTTGATGGTCCTCAGTGGAATACGTATTTCATGTTGACTTATCTCCCCTAAATGAAACCCATAATATATAATGAACTTTCATTCATTAACATATTTTTAATAATCTAATATACGTTTTTAATTTTTTCTTAATGATTTTTCTATAAAACCATTACCTACTGTTTCACTCTCATGGAAATTATTAAGCAGATCATTTTAAAATAGAAAATATTTCCAAATGTGGACAATTTTATATATTTAAACTAAGTGTCTTTAGAGATTTAAAGAGGAAGAGATTGGTAGGAGCTATTGATCAACAATGACTTAATGAAACAGATATAGGTTAAGCTCTGTCTTAAAGCATAAAATAAAGTTTAATTAGTAAAAATAGAGAATGAAAAGGCCATTCTGAGCAGATTTCATGGGAAAATAAGATGTCTAACCAGCTGCCTTCCCTTATCCATTTTGGACAGGGAAGAAATTTGAGAACATTGTTTCTGGCTGTCCCATGAATAGACCCATCACAGCACCTTCACTACTGACTTCCCCCGTCCATGTGGCATAGAATCACCTTAAATCCTGTACACAGGACAGAGGAAGTGCCCCTTTCCTACACCCATTCAACCTGGCCAAGATCAAAGGCAGGCTTAGTTTTAATTATTGAGGACAGTCTCAGATGCCTCAGTAAGGAAAACTTGAAGAATGACAAGACTAATGAGGTGGGATCCAATGGCACATTCTCTGGAAGGTAAGTGGCGGTTACATCCTGGGAAACTGTAGTGAGCTTAGGTGTTAAGATTTATTGACTTTCAACATTGATGCCTTCAAGGAGGTGAGAAAGCTCAATTGGTATAAGTGATGTGGGATTCCACAATGGGGTTTATTATGGCAACTTCAACATGATTATAGTCCAGTAGAGGATTATCATATTTACAGAAATAACCACAAAACAAAAAAGCATATGGTCAATGATAGAATGGTGCTATAAAGTAGCATGGAGCTTAACAAAGCTAGACCACTTAAAAGAAAATTTCCTTGAAGTCTGAGTCAGACCTTAAAGGGTGTGTAGTAGCTGAAGCAACTTACCATTGATACAAGATTAAATTGGGTTATAAGTGAAACCGGACAAAAACTAATGTCATGGGTTGGCAAAGGGATGTAATGAAAGCTAGAGTGTCATGAGGTTAGAGAGAAGTAGTGAAGGAAAGAAATAGTTTAAAGAATTCATTCTAAATGCAAAATAGTTTGAAGCCATACAGAAATTCAAAGTATTTTTAAGCTGGTTATCAATGTATGTTAAAAGTCTTAATGATTTATCAGATTTCCTAAGACAGATGTCTTCATTTAAAAAGTATCTCACTTGAGATAAGGTCCCGAATAAGTGATTCGGAATCCCAGGAAATTTAGATGAAAACATTCTCTCACTTGTTTATGATGAGCACTTTTTATTAAAAGATTCTGAATGTTAATGTCGGAAATCACTATAATAATGCTCTGTATGAGCTATCTTTCTGCTGGAAAGTTCCAAGCACTTTCGTGATCCTCTCTTACAAATCTTCGGCAGAGTTAAGTACAATTTAGAGGAGTTTAGTATCTCCACAGCAAGAAAAACTCAGAATATTTTTATAAATATCTGGTACCTCATCTGCATTTTCTTCAATTCCTAAATGAAAGATAATGAGAATAAAAATTGGAATGTAAATGAAGAAAAAAATTAAAATGCAGCCATGAAGAATTAGAGAATATTCTACAGAGTTCATTTTTTTTCTTTCTTATAATGTACTTCCCATCATAGGCTTTAACCACTCTTGATTTTATAATTTGACAACTACACAACTTCTGGTGTGTACAAGCCTGTTCGAGCCAGCTAGAACTTTACATTCACAGAAGCGAGAGGAGAGAGTTTCTGTTGTTAATCTTTCCCTTTTAGAAATACTGTTGTACCACTTCACCTTTACAGCCATTGAAGTTGTAAGAACGTTAAACCAACCATATACGATAATTCTAAAGAAAACAATCTAATGAATAATACCAAATGAAAATGAATACTTAATCTTTTAAGATAATGTTATGATGATCACACTGAAAATCAAGACACTTCTCTGATGCATATCAAATAGGTGCTCCCCAAATTTCCAATTTTTCTCTTCACAGATCTTTCAGCATAACTCTCCTGATTACTAAATAACTTGAAAGAGCTAAACTCTCTCTCTCTCTCTCTCTCTCTCTCTCTCTCTCTCTCTCTCTCTCTCTCTCTCTCACACACACACACACACACACACACACATACAGAAGGGCAGAGAGACAGAGACAAAGTGTTATCGAGTCAGAAGTTTTAATAGCATTGTCATTTTAAGAAGAAATCTAAGAATAAAGTCCACTAACTTCTCCCTCCCTCCCTTCTTTCCTCACTCCCTTTGGGTAATAGAATAAAGAAGGAACTTTAATATTCACATACTTAAAAGATGAAAATTCATTTTAACTCTTAAAAGTTACTGATGCATATGCTCACTAAATATTAAGGAATTAAATAACTGAAACCTCTAGAAGCACGAATGATAATCCTATAAAAATGGTATTTCTGCAATAACTTAGGAGAAATTAAAAGGGCTCTCAAAGAGCCATGTCATAAGAATGAGAGGAGCACTAAGTAGTAGCCTCAGACTTGCTTTTGTCTCAAAAATTTATTTTTATTTTATTGATAAATATCATAAGCAATAGGGAAGTCTACAGAGAAGATTATCAAATTGAGTGGGTTTGATATTCTACAGTTAACAAAATGAGTTTTGTGTAACAAAAATAAATTATTAGGTAGCAGTTCGTTATATCACCTTAACTAGTACCATATCTAGGTAAAAACCAGATATTTTCCTGGTAGAATTAAGATCCTTTGCTGTTTGCTTATGAATGATTATCCAAATTTAGTTTTATTTAATGTGAAATGTTACTGATTTATGTCTTTCTGGAAACATTCTTTCTTCTCATAGTTTACTTACTTAGTTACCATGAATATTATACTCACTTCATAGCAGATATGTACTACAAAGTTCTTCTAAAAAGAAAGTTGCTTTTCCAATTTAAGGAAAAAAATCAGAAATAAAAGCATTAAAATACAATTAGAAAATGCATTTCTCAAAAAACAAAAGACACTGTAGGAATCAAACCTTTTAATTTATCTGTGCTGAACTCTAACATACTTCAAGAGTATCATTTACCTGTGTACTCAATGCCAGTAAAATAATTGGTAAATGTTACCTATAGAATTATCAGTGCAATCTGAAACTGAGGTTATAATTTTTTAGATAAAAGTTAGATAGAAACTCTCTCCTGGACTTGATGACAGTAAACATAATTTATGAATTTTTTTTCTGCTCATACGCTACATCTTCCATTTTTCATTTCCACTTTTTAAAATTTAAATTTAATGGAGATAAATTTACACAGTGTGTTACAATGGTGGTTCTTGTTACAATGGTGGTTCTTCAAAATTTTTATCTTGAAACTCAAGAGTTTAGGCACACGGTTCTTTCCATGGTGCAATATTGATTTATGTGCTACCAGATTGGGAGGAAGTTTGGAAAAGAACCAAGAAACCCCTTTTTCTTTTATAATGAGTGAGTTTTCCAGCCTGCCGAGGAAAGGGGAAGAATTTCCTCAGCATCAGCCTTGCTTTATGAGTGGAAAGGCCTGCAGGCGGCAGCCAATCTATGTCTCACTCTCACACAGATGTCTTTCTCTCTCCCTCTCCATTCCTCTCTCTCTAAAAACTAATAAAATATCTTAAAAATATACAATTGGAAAGGCTTATCTTTCAAAGATTATTGATTCTGTTCTTATACGCTTTCTCAGAAAAAATAATGAGGCTTATCTCCTTATGCAGAAATTACTTTGCTTGCCAGGCTTTTCAAAAATCAGAACATGATATAATTAAGAAGATACGTATGGTTGTGTTTTGGCAAGTTAGAAACCGAGATTCACGCTAAATAAATTAGAATTTTACTGTGGGAAAATCAGACTGTTTTTTCCTGCCTTTGCAAATATACTGTGGCAGATGCGATTTGTTCGGTCTGGTTATTTTGTAGTACTGGAAATGCTGTTTTTCCTGTAAATGGTGTTAAATGTCACTAATGCTGTGTTATATGGCTTGTGCTGATGTCAGTGGCTGCGCTTGCAGTGTGTTAGTCTTTTATATTCCTAATAGAGTAGCTGAGTCTATTGAGCTATCTATAAGTTTAGGTCAAAATTCAAGTTGAAAAAACAAACAAAACTTTATCTGTTTGCATTTGATTCTGTTTAAGTGATGGTTATTTCTCTCCTTTTTATTTTTGTTGTAATTCAGAGAAAACTCAACATTTTTCTCATCTTAGCCACACATATCAAGAAAAATATGATTAAAACATACTCAAGTCAAAACTCTTTTTTAAAAAGAAGCCTAGAGGACTACTGTACTACGTATGAGATAAACTGCATGCTTGATAGTGATTTTTATTGTCTCATTTAGAATTGCTAATAAAACTCAAAGACAACTGTGTTACCTTTGAGAACTGGAGCCATTCTATACACATGCTATAGTAATAAAGCCTGTAATATGTATTAAGCCATCCACATGATCACAGTCCAGTCCTCTTTATATAGATATCACACCGTGTAAAACAGCAGACATAACTAAAAGTTCCTGAGAATGAGATTGAACATCACCTCTAAAATTGCAAATGAAAATAAGACCAAGTCACCATGCAGTATTGCTCGTGCTGTATTCAACATATCTTATTTTAAACCTTTTATAAAAGCATATTAAAGTTGAAAGAGTTCTCAGAGACTGGTTTTTTGGTTGTTGTTGTATTTTGTTTGGTTTGTTTGGTTTTTAGTATAAAACTCAATCAAACACAAGTTTCTTTTCTAAAAAGTGCTTGGGGGTTGGGGATTTGTGAAGGAGGGTCACATTTTAAGCCTTATTTTTTGCTATTTCTAAAATGAAGGTATACTGTATTTGGAAGGAGTGGGAAATAAAGTGTAAAAGTTTGGAATATAAATATTTCAAAATTATACCTGTTTCTTCCTCCCAATTTTACTAACATGCATCAGTATGCAGATTTTAAAATGTGCTCCTCACTCTGTAGAAATCTGTCACTAAATATCAGTGACCCTCCCTGCGATCTTTTCCATCTAGTTCTAAGTAACTGCATATATTTGCATGACAGCTACACAAAACTTGGAAAATTTCCATTTCATATCAGTTGTTGTTCTACATCAGGTCTGTCTGATAGGAAATTCCAGGGTAATGGAAATGTTCACAGTGCTGTCTAATCCCATAGCTTGTAGCCACATGTGGCTGGTGAGCTCTAAACTTAGCATAATTTATTTTTATTTTTATTTTTATTTAACTTTAATTTTAATAGCCCAAACTCGTGGCCCTCAGTGGGTTAACCATTTTTGTGTTCAACAAAACTGGCCTTTGTTTTTTCAGCTCTCAAATTTTTTCATATTTTTTTCAGATAAGAATGCATGATAACTGTAAAGAAGCTATATAGATGTATGATTAAAATAAAACATTCTCCCTTCACAGTCTGGATTTTTATTATATAGCTGACATGTTTCCGTCATCCCTGTAAATTAAATCCTAGCCATGCAAAAGGTACTTCGGCAACCCCTTTGCTGTCACCTGAAATCCGCCTTTGCGGCCGGCGATAGTCCTGCCTGCAGTGCTCGTGTCAGAAGCAAACCACTTGTTGCCCATGTTCGCCAGTGAGCTTTCAGTTCTTCTCAAAAGAGACTTTTGTAGCATAGGGATAAAAGTGTATGTGAAGGGACACGAAGGGACCGTGTTCTGTCGGTGTCTTGAACCAGGGACAGCTCAACAATGATGCAGGGAGATAAAAGTAAGGGGCTGTCATGGGCGCTTCAGAGAAATCCTGTTCTGACGGGGTGTTGTGATGGGCACGGTGACTGCCCTGGTGACTGTGCCAGAAGGATAGCAGAGGAGAAAACCTGTAGCGAGTCCCCTTATTGGGGAGCTTGGAGAAGAATACTTAATACGTGTCTTGTTAAAATTCATAACACAAGGTTTTTCCAGATTCAACATACATTCAAGAGATTTTGTCCCCTTTTTAGGTTGTTGTTTCTCCACTACATATGCACTTATGAATAAATTCATGGATGGGGCTTGTTTGTAGTTGATGAAAGAATGAACTAGACAGCCCTAGAAACACTTTTGATGTTAAAAATGTATCAATACAGCCAGGTTCAAAAGGAAGCCTAAGTACAATGTGGGAAATTATTCTGTACTGAAATTCTGCTTCAGTTTTTCCCAATGCCTAACTGCAGAGTACTTATTTTATAATGTCTGTAATATTTTCTAAAGGATCTTCATATTTAAATTAGTTAAGATTTCAACCCTAAAAAATTAAATGATGAAGGGAGGACTACTAGCATAACAAACATAATACAGTGGCAAAAGTAAGTGAAAGAAAAATCTATGGAAACAAGTAAGGTAGGTGCATATATTTCAACTGCCATTTATTTACTGCTAATTTCCCTTAGTTACTAGAAATTAGAGTTAGAAAAGACAGGGCTAAGTAAAGTGACTGAGTGGAGTAACGGAGTCCAGAACATCCCAATCCCATGCCTACCTCCCATATTCCTTTAACTCCTTCACTCCTTTTTCTGAGCATACCTCCGCCTTATGGTTTGACATCTAGTTTTTGTGACTGTGTCATGTTTACAATGACCAATTTTATTAACAATCAAAGTTATAATAACCCTGTAAAATGTTAAGGAGGAAAATAATTCCACAGAGTTGAAACAAAAATAAAAATCAAAGAATATACTCCAATTTTTAGAATGAATATTTGCTTTACGTAGTTAGAGCTGATGTTGAATATCTTTATTTCATATATGATTTCAAGACTTACCATCTAAAAATAAAGGCTATAATTCACCTATTTCTGGTAACGAAGAGGAGATATCAACCATATTTACTAGCAATAATGAGACCTCTCTTGGCTCTTGAGAGCAGGAAAATTCCAATTCCATTTATACCATTTTATACAGCCTGTAGGAAGTCAAAATGTATTTTTTTGATTTATGTAATTGATTTAATCTTTGAATTCATCATTTATACTGGTTGTATAAGCATCATGCATTAGTAACCCACAAGTTACTAATGAAAAGGGGCTGTAAAAGGTAAGTCAGTTGAATGTAGCCATATGAAAATGTGCCCAGTGTGTTTAAGTCCACACTCAGGCATCTGCGTCTAAGAGTTGAGAGAGTTGAAAAGGACAGTCTAGGAAGCCTGGCACTTTGGTTTATTCTCAGGGAGCCCTATCTGTTTTATGCCCTAGTGTTGTCACAAGGATTAAAGGGATGCATATATGGGAAGTACTTAGCAGGGTGCCTTTTACTTATTGTGTGCCATACAGCATTAACTGTTCTCTTTTTCTCTTGGAACTGGGCTGGAAAGTTATATACAAATGATATATATTTTCGATGATATATATAAATGATGTTACCATTCTCCTATCAGATGGCAAAAATGATTAAATTATAGTTGCATTACAAATATTGATGGCATAAAAAGAACACTATTCCCCTCCAGTCCAATGGCTATTGTAATAGCATACGCAATTAAGTGACTTCTGCTCTTTTTTAAATGTATTTATAATTTTAAATTAATATATGATTGTGAATTTTAATGGATTAGATATAAATCATGCTGGGCTTTTTTTTTTAATATTAGACAAAAATGAAAATGTACCTAAGTGGACATATTTTGTAAAAATAAATACAGGATATAAATAAGAATGAGACTCAAAAGAAGTTATTCATTCTCTTCCAACACTCTCTTCTCCAGATTATAAAGACATTTACTTGATTTTTCAAAGAAGAGTCTTAAAATAATGAGCAATTATATTTTAGGAGTGAACGAAGAGCATTGAATGCTGATAGGATTAAGAACTGTAACATATATTTGTTTCCCTGTCACTGCCATGTGATGTAGGACTTCATCACCCTGAAGAGTCCCAGAAATATTTGGAGTCCAGGGAATGTCTCATCTGCTCAACAACAAATCCAGGCAGCTGCCTGGCACTTGTCCTGTTCTCTGGCTTTGCTCCCTGCTGCTGCTGGATAGAACCTTGATCATGGGCAACCAAACTCCCTTTCTGAGCACAGTTGCCACTTCATGTCACCTCCTCTGTGCATGCCCTAAACCTCTATGTCAGGGCTACACAGTGTTTCTTGCCAAAGAGGGACAGAAATTTGAGGAAAGCAATCTGCTGGAGTAAATCGCTGATTGTTCACAATTATTACAAGCAGACTTCTGCCCCAAGCTCCTTGAGTCTGAGACGGAGCTCAGAACCGTTATTCAGACTCACTGCTCTCTCTTAGTGACTAGACATTGCTGAGTCAAGCTGGGCACAATTGACTCTTTTCCCCTCTATGGGTTTCCAAGAAGGAAGGTCCTGAGTCCAGTGGGCCTGGTCCTTCAGGATTGTCAACCATGTCCTACAGGTCTGAATCACATTATGGACAAGCTTTTGGAGCTCTTACCAAAAAAAGGAAGTATTTGGTTTCAATTAGAAATCTGTTAGTAATGACTGAGAATTGACTACTGGGTATGAGAGGTTGTTTTCTGTTTTCCTTTTTGAAAGTACTATTTAAATACAAACATAAAAAGTTTTATTCCAGAGTGACAAAATACAGAGCCCTTAACAACATCAAGGATGGGTTATTGGGTCAGAATTATGGCTGAAGAGCGTTTGCACTTGATGTCACTCCAGGTACTTAACTCCATTAAGCTAGGCTTTTATTTCAATAATTCTGAAGAACAAATATGTATGTATGCATTGAAATAAGACCATATTTTATGATACGTAGTGCTATATGGCATTTGGGGCTGCTAAATTGCAAATTTAGTCACTCCTGTGTGTGTAGTGGTGTCTCATTGTACATTAATCTATATTTATCTTATAACTCATAGCGTTGAACTATCTTTTTAACCAGTTGTTTTTGGGGTTTTTTGCCGTCTGGATCTGTTCTTCAGTAATGTGTCTATTCAAAGTGCTTTTGTTCTTTTTATTAGGTTTTTCTTTGGTTTCTTACTATTGCGTTAGAAGAGTTACTTTTATATCCAGGATCCAAGTCCTTTATCACAAATCTAGTTTGAAAATACTTTCTCTTCCTGCCTAACTTGTAATTTCATGTTGTTACTGATGTCTTTTGAATATCAAGAGATTTTAATTTTGAAGGAGTCTATTTTTTAAGTAATTAGTGCTTTATGTGTCTTGTCAAAATATTTGCTTAACCTGTGGTAACAAATATATTCTATTATATTTTAGGTTTTATGTTTAGTTCTATGACCCATTTCAAGTAAATTTTTTGTAATGTAAACATCAAGATGCATTTTTGTGCAAATATTGCCCATTTTTACCTATTGTATTACCTGGCACATCTGCTTATTGACTATATATTTATGAGTCTACATATACATGGTCTACTTCAGGATTCTCTATACTGTTTCCTTGATCTATATATTTATCTTTAGATTAATACAAAATTGTCTTGATTTTTGAATCTTAAAACCAGCTAGAGTGATGTTGTACCTTTTTAGAGCCCCTAGTTTCTTAGCTTTAGCTTCAAGGTGAATTTTTTCAGTCAGCTTCTATTAAAAAAATAGCAGTGATTATACTGAGGATCTCATTGAAATTACAGATAAATTTGAGGAAAATTGACAATATAATAAAATTGAGTCTTCTGATTCCTGGGATTGGTGTAAATTACCCATTTATAGTTATTTTCTTTAATTTTTCTCATCAACATTTAAAAATCTTTAAAGAATATAAACTCTGCACATGTTTTGTTAAATGTATCTTTCATGCTTAATAAAACATACAGTTTATTATATTTCAATTTTCAGTTGTTTATTACTAGACTATGTAAAAACAACTGATTTTTATACATTGACCTTTTATCATTAAGGCATTGCTAAACCCATTCATTATCTTTATGCTTTAAATTTTACTCTAAGCACTAATTATCTGTATTCCATGAATTTTGTATATCCTTTCCATTCAATTAAAAAATCTTATTTTCCTTTTTGCTTCCTCTTGATATATTATTTATAAATTTAGTGCTTAATTTGGGAATTTCCATGCATCTTTCTCTTCATTTTTTTTCTACCTAAATTTTATTTTGTTTAGGTGATGCATACTTTGTATGATTTTCTCTTTTTTTTAAGTTTGAGTTTTATTTTATGGCCCAGATGAAATATGTCTGGGTAAAGGTTCCATATACAGTTGAAAAGAACATGTATTCTGCTGTTTTGTGTAGTGCTCTATAAATTCCAATTAGTTCATACATTTTTTCTGATTGGTGTTTCGTGATACTTGGCATATGTTCCTAGAAGTAGAATCACTGGGTCAAATGGCAGTTCTATTTTTAATATTTTCAGTGAGGAAACTCCACACTGTTTTCCAGAGTAATTGTACCAGTCTACATTCCCACCAGCAGTGTACTAGGGTTCCCTTTTCTCCACACCCTCGCCAGCACTTATTGTTTATTGACTTGTTGATGGAGCCATTCTGGCAGGTGTGAGGTGACACCTCATTGTCATTTTAATTTGCATCTCTCTGAAGATTAGCAACATTGAGAATTTTTTTCATATGTCTCTGGCAATGTGTATGTCCTCTTTGGAGAAGTGTCTGTTCAGGTCCTTTGCTCATTTTTTAATTGGGTTGTTTGTCTTCCTTTTGTTGAGTTGTATGAGTACTTCATATATTTTGGAAATTAACCCCTTATGAAGTGTATAATTTGTAATTATATTCTCCCATATGGTGGGTTCCTTTTTCATTTTGATGCTGATTTATTTTGCTGTGCAGAAGCTTTTTACCCCTATATTCTTTGCAGCATTGTTTACAGTAGCTAATATCTGGAAACAGCCTAAGTACCCATCAGTAGATATATGGATTAAAAAATTGTGGTACATTTACACAATGGAATACTATGCAGCTATAAAAAATGATCTCTTACCTTTTGAACAGCTTGGAGGGATGTGGAGAGTATTATACTAAGTGAAATAAGCCAGTCAGAGAAAAGCAAGTATCACATGGTCTCACTCAATGTAGAATTGAATGAACAAAAGAAACTGATGGACGAAAAAGATCCGAAGATATTGAAGCTTGCAACATACTGATGTATTTCAGAGGGAAAGGCAACAGGGCGGGAAGAGATTAACCAATGAATTTACATGCATATATGCATAGCCCATGGACAAACAAATAATTCAAGGAAGGCCTGGGGAGAGGACCGGAGGGCGAATGGAAGGGGTCAGTTGGGGGGCGAGAAAGAATAGACATCTGTAATACTTCCAACAATAAAAATACATCTTAAAAAATTCCAATTAGTTCAAGTTGGTTTATAGTATTGTTCAGGTCTTTTATGATATTTGCTCTTTTTCTGTGTGTTATTGAGAGGGGAGGCTCCAACTATTATTGTAGTTTTATCTATTTCTCCTTTTATTCCATAAATGATTTTCCTTTATGCATTTTGAAACTCTGTTGTTAGGTACGTACACATTTAGAATTTTTATGTCTTTTTAATGAAGTGGCCCATTTATCATTGATCTTATCTCTGGTAATATTACGTGTTTTGAGGTTGACTTTGATGTTAATGTAGCCACTTCACATATCATTGGTTTCTCCAACCTTTTACTTTTGTTCTATTTATATCATTATATTTATTGTGTATTTCTTGTAGATATATAATCTAATTAGTTCTTGCTTTTTTTTCATTTGATCTGACTATGTCTGACTTTTAATTGACAGGCTTAGACCATTTATGCTTAATTATGTGGTTTAACTTAAATCTATACTCTTGCCAGTTGTTTTATTTACTATTTTACTATTTATTTACATATGTGATGTTAATATTAAAAAATCTTTAAGCCCAAATATGTCATATTCTTAATTATCAGAGCATAAGTCATCTGTTATTCTTTGTTAATTAGTTATCATAAATGATTCTCAAATCACCTTATTAGTAATGATTTGTATATAATAAATTACAGGATCTTTAATTTTTTTTAGTAAAAATAATATTTTGATTAATGTAAAGAGTAAGTTAATGTTTCGTGCTTTTTCAATAATAACTATGTATTTTTTGGAGTTGTTTTCAAATTTGCCAAAGTAGATCATCTGTCATCAAATCTATGTATCTCTTGTTACAGTGCATTCATCACATTCATTTCAATTTACCAACGTATGTATGTAAAACCCAAATGAAAACTATCCGGATGCCCTACCATGTTCCATTCTTCTGTTTCACTATTTTAGTGAAAATAAAGCAGTGCTCATAAGGCCTGAGAAAATAATTTCTTTGAGAACACAAAGAATTTTTAATGCTTCTTTCCTTAGGAATAGAAATGAATTTGTAGATTTTCTATTTTTATCCAAATTCCAAAACCAAAATAATTACGACTTTCTTACTTAACCTCTTATATTTTCACATCCCCAATTTGTCATATAAGCCAGAATTGAAACCATTTTTTAAAGACTATAGGAAACTGCGGCAGAAGGTGGGAAAACCCTTTTTCCATGCATTTCATTATTCTTAGCTTACATGTTTTAGAATATTTATTTCCACTTATGCTTGGATGCTGTTCATCTGACACCATTTGTGTTCTAGACTGGTTTTCTATTCTTTCTAGAGAAAGTGCTACTCAATCTGATAGTTTAAAATTCATGTGTTTCCTAATTCATGAATTTTTATACATATAGATCTATCTATTATCTTTCTCTTAATTACACCTTTCACTTCAAATGGTTATTTAAATAGTTTTTAACATTAGTTAAATATTCTTAAGTCACTCTCCTCTCATCAGAGAACTCAGTGAGTCTCCAGTGCCTGTCTCTGGGAAAGCTATTGCTATGCTATGCTGGGATCCAGTCGTCATCTCTAACAGCCTTTGCTCTGTTCCTCCCATTAAGTGAGGGATGTCAACACTGATAACTATACTGGGAGAGTAACCATTTTACTTCTCACTTGGAGATAATTAACTCCAAACTTTTAAAAATCTTGATTCCCATTTTCTATACCTTTATGTGTTATTAAATCTCCTGTTTTGAGAAAGGAAAACCACTTTTGTCAAACTCTTTCATTCAGAAGAAAACTCTGTGAAGATTAAACATTACAGAGCAGGTTGGGGTGTCACAGACATGTTTGTCCACCCAAACCAATGCTCTTTCCATATATTGGAACGATGATTCTGAATGTGAAGCTTTCCCCCCCCGTTGGAGTTGTGGAAACGTTCGGAAGTAGTTGAGATCAGTATTGACCATCCGTTAGCTGTTGGTTACACACTGCTGCCTGGAGAAAGGGTGCATTCTGGTCTCCTGTTTGTTATCACTGTCCCTTTATGTTTTTCTTCCTTGGGCTTTCATTGCATTCCACACCAGAATACAGGCTATTTGGTATAAAAAGCTGTAGGAGTTCAGCAATGTATCAGGGTTTCACATCATAAAATTTAATTATAATATAATAAAAATAATGAACTTCACAAGCAAGAATAAAACTAAAATACTAGAAGAAAATAGATGTGGTATTTCACTGTACCTGTATGCTATAAAATAACTTGTCGATTACTCTTCACGTGCTTTGTGAAATAAACAAAATGTGTAAAGTGATGTTTAGAGAAATCTAGGATGACTTAGTCATCTTTAAAACAAGTCACCTTTTAGAAAAGAGCGGTTCCCCTCCTTTTAGACAGCCTATCTAATATTAATCCAAACACAAATGCTGTGCATTATGAATGTGAATTAGACTTTGGTAAAGTTATCAGGCAACACAGGTGGTAACATTTTCAAATATAGCTTTAAAGCTGAAATTACCCTTTCAATCAAGTAATGTACTTGTCTTTCAGTCTGTCTCCATTTCTGTTCGGTGGGTAGTTTTATTCCAGTGTTTCTCAAAATAAAAATATGCAATCTATGTTATAATGCATTATGTACTGTCATAATGCAGTTGTTTCTTAGTAGCATGGGTTTGCCTATTGTTATCTAAAATTATATAACCATATTCTGCATAGTCCTAAAAACCAGTTTTAAAAGTGTGTGCTAACAAATGACTTCCCTGTTTCAATTTTTGACCCTCTTAGTGAGTAATAATACCATTTCAGTAGTTACACAGCAATGTGAAGGTAATAGAGAAAGACTTGATGTAGAAATAATGAATGAAGTGAAAACCAAATAAAAATGCAGCACCCTGTAGCAGTGAGTTCTGCAGTATTCATAAAAGGTAATGCTCACGAGAGAACCACCATCACAATGGATATGGTATTATCTCCACGAAAACTGAAAAACATTGCTCCATCATCTTCACAATCATACTCAGATCGCAAATAACATTTTCATTAGAGGAAAATAACATCATCTATTTCATTTTGTTAATTTAAATCAAATGACTTTAATTTCAATATTATCAGTTTCTGACATTTGTGTTTCATTTAAATTGTGTTTTACATGTTTTGAGCTGTAAGCATGATGAGTTTGTATATTTTTGTGCATATTTAAATGTCATTATAATAAATATACTTATGTTAACACCGAAGAACCATGGGATTTTTCTTTTAAATGATGCCTATAGCCCTAAATGGTGTGGTTCACTGTATAGAGCATTGGCCCACACATGGGAGGGTTGCAGGTTCGATTCCTGTCCCGGGCATGTACCTGGGTGGCAGGTTTGATCCCCAGCCTCAGTCAGGGTGAGTGTGGGAGGCAACTAATCAATGTGCCTCTCTCACATCAATGTTTCTCTCTCCTTCTCTCTCTCTACCTCTCCCTCCCTCTCTTTCTTCCACTCTCTCTTAAAGTCAATGGAAAAAATATCCTCCAGTGAGGATTAACAAAAAACAAAACAAATTTTAAAAAATAATGCCTATGTGTTAGTCAAGGTTGAAAACAGCTTGTGGTGTCCCTAAGATCAGAAATAAAGAGGTAAATATAATCAGCACAGGTTTAAAAATAAAACTGCAAGAAATAAAAGTAGAACCAGTTTTGTCTGTTCAGCTCAGTCGCTCTACAGTCCCTCTATACCCACCATCTCTTTCCTCCAGAAATTGTGTCCTTGAGTATTCTATCCATGTGGGAAGTGTGAGGTTCTCACAAACACCACACTTCAGTGACATCAGATTGAACATTAATTTAAGAGCTGTTTACCTGACCAAAGCAAGGCCCACAAACTCCTTCTCTGGGACTTTTGTATCTAGAAAGTGTTGACCAATCTTTCAAGTGCTAAAGACCCTGTAATAAGCCAACCAATGTTAGTGGCAAAATAATTCTATTTGAGCATGATAATGGGATCATAAAAAAATTGCTCCTTTGTCCACTTTAATTTTACTGTGGTTCTATTTATATGATGCCAATAAGCAGGCAAAGTTATTTTATTTAGTTAAGAAGCTGGTTAATTAAAGAGAAAAAAAATCCAATAAACTTTATTTAGGTTAAAGATTATTTTAAGAATTGCTGTTTCAATGTTCATATAAACAGCCTCTGCCAATACATTCTTGCCTTTCCTTTCCTTTCCATGCCACTAACTGCTGGAATAGGTCTTCTCTTGTACCCATAGCAACACTTCCACCTCTCCCTGTGAGCTCTTTTTTGGAATATCAGAGATGTAGTACCAAACTCAAAACGATCACATCTTGAAAGAGATAAAGCTTAAAATGAAAGTGATTCAGGCCCAGAAAATTTCAGTGCCGTAAGCAATGCAGGAATTTAAATAAACTTAATAGCAAAGAGAGATAAAGGGCTCATAACTATCACAGCCACGCTTTGGGTTAAAGAGGCTTTTGTGGACCACACAGTAAATCTAATCATAATTTCAACAAGGAAAAGTAACCCACGTTTCCAAATGAGAACAGTCCATACTTGACAACATGTATGTTTATTTTTAAATTTTATAAAGAATACAACTCATATAGCTATTTGGTGAAATTAGACTAATTGATCAATATAGTACTACATACATGCAGCATAAATGTGATTTAGTTTCAAGACTCTGTTTAGTTTTAAATCCGCTGAGACTTTTATTACCCAGCCATGTCTATAATGACTGTAAATATTCACCATTCTGGGTATGACAAGCATGTCTGAGGGCTGTAAACCATCATGTTCAATTAGATGGTGCCCCTCCTGGGAGAGCAGTGCATGTGAGTGTGCATTTGAAAAGGAAGCCTGAGTGAGGAAGAATTTATTTTAGAAATTAAAAGCTGTTCAAATAGTTTCCAGTTTTACAGCCTCTTAAAGTGCCATGTTTATCTAAATTCTGTTTCATCAATAAACGATTCAAGAAGCATGAGGGGATAATAAGAATGGATGCAGCTGAACCCCCCCCAAAAAAACTATGTCCGAACACACATATATCACATTTTCAAAGAAGATAATTTTATAATAAAATGAGTAAAAAAATAATACTTTGGGATTTGTTCTTCACTGAGCAGACAATCATTTAAGGCCAATATGTTTTAAAAATATGCTATTATATCCTTTAATATATCATATTCTTCCTCTGATATTTTTAACTTACATTTAACATCCCATCTTACAAAGAAAACATTGATATTCAAAGGGTAACTTAAAACCTGTGAGAGCAATAGATTTGTTAAATGTAAATTGTCAGGTCACTGTAATACTTAATAATAGTATTATGAAAAGATATACTTTCTATAATTTACTCATAAAGAAAAAAGTTGTGTTAAGAAATTTAACATAGCCCGGCCGGGCGAGTCTCAGCATCCAGGGGATCTGGGTTGGATTCCTGGTCAGGGCACAGGCCTGGGTTGGGGGCTCGATCCTCAGTGACTCTCTCATCATTGATGTTTCCCTCTCTCTCTCTCTTTCTTTCTCCCTCTCCCTCTCTCCTTCTTTCCTCTCTGAAATCAATAAAAATTTTTTTTTTAAAAAAAGAAATTTAATATATATTAACCTTAGCAATGTCAATAGCAAATCTTTGTTTTCATAGAATAAAATCACACCAGTTTTTAATGTTCTTAACAGGTAAGGTCATTTTCAGGCTCTACTGTTTGTTTTGTTATGACAGTTAATGAAAAATAGAAAAGTAATACAGATTAATTATGCAATATCCTAAATTATATGTTAAGGAAATTGCTATCTGGAATCAAAATAAGAACAATCATAGGATTCTGAGTACCAATAGTGGTGACTTTTATATAAAAATTCTTGACATATCTTTTATTGATGATCCTGAAATAAAGTACAACTAGTAAAATAGTATCTTGTTTCAAAAATTCAATATATTTTAGAAACACATTGCCTTTTTTATCCTTCATCAATCATATTTTACCTTAAAATGGTTGAATTGCAAATATTTTTCTCTTAAAACATACAATGATACCGATATGAATAACAATAGAAGCCCTAAGTGGTCCAAAAGATAGAAATCTGGCAGGCAGAATATCAAAGGTGACCATTGGTCTACTAATACTCCCAGGTGGATAGGAGGTGACAAAGGCTATGCAAGGGGTCAAGGGCTGACACATCAGCTGCAGTATGATAGCATCACAGGTTAAGAAGTCCATTAATCAGACCAGGTGGGTTTCACAGATGGTGGGAATACTGACACTAAGAGAGAGGTATTCATCGTCAATTCATGCAAAAAAATGACAGATTCTTTGCTCAAAAAAGAATATTTCACAAGTGAGAACACACGAGGGAGCTAAACCTTAGAAAAGACTGTGGTTTAGATCAAGGATGAATGTGGGGGCCCGAAGTTTTAAGTTTGTTTAGGATTTTAGGTAATAATCTGATAATAGTAGCTTATCCTTAATAGTCCATTAAGAAAATACAGAGGAAATCTCCAGGTTAAATACTGAACCTCTGAAATAGTTGCTGAGTGTGAAGTAGTGATGTTCCTGAGTGTTGGTGTCTGACACATAAATTTTAGGTGAAGAGCCATGTCTGCCTTTTTCACAGTTCAGCTGAGAGGAAAATCGACCATAGGGACAGATTGTCTCTCAGTGCACTGGTCAGTCCATCTCTCACCATTGTCACAGTGTCCTCACTCCTGGTCACTCTGCTCAGTGGACTTGTTGCTTCTTTCTTTGATGTGACAATATTTGTTCTTTTTTTTTTTACATAATTTTATTTAATATCCACTACATGCACATGATGTCAGTAGGGAAAACAGTTTATGAATCCATGCAGTAACGCAAGGCAGACTGGTGCTATTGCCAAATATGCGCTGAGTCTATTGAGATGTTTCTTAAAGTCCTTTCTACTTAATGTTTTCTATGTATACATCCCCAAACACCCTTTTCATTTGATCTCCTGTGCTTCTATACAGTGTTTTTCTTTGACTTTTTCTACTAGTGGTACTAACTGTTGGTGTTCTGCTGAAGTTATTAGCAATCCATAATGAAGGACCGTTAGTTGTATTTCCTTCTGATATTTTACCCTACAAAAGTATATAGAAAGTTTTGACTTCTATCTAGTAGTCATGAGGAATGGGAGATCACTCGCAGCATAATTTTAATCTTTGATCTAATTAACAAAAAAGAATCACAAATTTGAAATTTAATTTTGCAAATTATATTTAAATGTGTATTTACTTTGCAATAAAAATAAAATTTTTCTCCCCATGAAGCTCAAATAATTTCCTTGACTTAAAAGTGGCTAACATAGAATAATAACTAAATATCTATTATTCCTATGATCTTATAATTGCTAAAATTCACTATTTTACCTTTGAATGCCTTGTAATATTTCACTATTTCTAAAAGCTGAATAATCTTTAAGTGCTTTAATTTAAGTGTATATATGTGCAGGCATTCAATAATTTTAAAGAATCATCATATACCAATTTTAACAGAAAAAAATAATGTAACAGATAATTTCCACCTATTTTTTTTAATCAATATATTTATTGATTTCAGAGAGAGGAAGGGAGAGGTAGAGAGACAGAGTGAGAGAGAAACATCAGTGATGAGAGAGTCATTGATCAGCTGCCTCTTGCATACCCCCACTGGGGATTAAGTCTGCAACCTGGGCATGTGCCCTGATCAGGAATCGAACTGCAGTCTCTTGGATCATAGGTCAGCGCTCAACCGCTGAGCTATGCTGGCCAGGCCCATCTACTTCTTATAGTTATTATTTATTTATTTATTTATTTATTTATTTATTTATTTATATTTATCCTCTGCCTCTGATCTCAAACTGGCCTTAAAAATAAGGGTGCCTGCCCAGCCAGGCATGGCTCAGCGGTTAAGCATCAACCTAGGATCCAGGAGATTGGGGTTCAATTCCCGGTCAGGGCACAGGTCTGGGTTTTGGGCTCAATCCCCAGCAGGGGTTGTGCAGAAGGCAGCCGATCAATGACTCTCATCATTGATGTTTCTCTCTCTCTCTCCCCCTCTCCCTTTCTCTCTCTGAAATCAATAAAGACATATTTTTAAAAAATAATAATAAGGGTACCTTGAGGAGAAAAAACAAAAATAATAATATTGCAAATAAAGTGCAAAATGTAAGCAATGACAATAAAATAAAGTTGTCTCTGCCAAATAGTCATCCTCTTATCTTGTAGATGAAAATGGTTTTTAAAACAACTTTTCCATGAGAAAACCTGTGGTGCGTAACTTGCTGAAACGCAGTGGGCTCTGCGGATCACGTGTTGGTTTGGGTTTGTGTTGAATGTTGCCCTTTTCCTTCATCCTGTATCATTTTATACCAGTTGCCACTAGGTCAGTGATTTCCAACCGGTGAGACTCAAGGGTTTTTAAAACATGCAATGCCTGACTGTTTAGCCAGGGGCACTGACCTCTTTTCCCTTATACGGTCAAACAAAATTAAAAAATGACAACAGCCAACACAGCAATAGCTGCCCAGTGGGAATGTCCTCCCTGTCTTGGCCCAAAAGTATATGTCAGATAATAAGATTGCATCTTATTGGTCACTTTGCATAATAAGGTTGCGTCTGACTGGCTAATTCTTGGTACCAGAAATCTTTATATACAAGTATAAGCACTTGGTTGATTTTTTAAAAAGTCATTTTGCACCAAAAAGGGTAGGTAATTACTATTATTATTATTTTTTGTAAATTAATCAAAATTATACCTATTTAGTGTTAGGCAAAAAATATAATATATTTTTGGTGTGCCACAGAATTTTAGTAATTAGTTTATCTGTGCCACGAGATGAAAAAGGTTGAAAATCACTGCACTGGGCCAATAGGAATTATCTGAGGGTATTAAGGAAAGTGTTCAATATATGTCAGTATATTCATTGACTTAGGAAAGAATTTGCTCAGAGCCTCCAATCATTTTATTTGCCCCTCCAGATGTCCACAATGTGGCAGTTGCCCTGGAGCTATACCATTCAAATGGCATATTTATTTAAAGAAAGGGAAGGTCTGTGATTTAGACCAATGTGAGTGGCCCTATGATGTTTTAGTCACCCCATATTCACCCTGTTGGTGAGGGAGGGACACTCACCATAGTGTCATGGAGGTGGAACACAGGACATCCGACACTGGGCAGACAAGATCATCAGAATTCATTACTCACATCTACTCCCAGCCTCAGGGAAGGGGACACCCCGTGCTATGCACTCACATGGAGGTTGCAATTGGAAACAGAGTGAAGGACCAGAAAAAGGGGGAGGCGGGCTTTGTAGTGTGAAGAGGGTGAGGTGTCCTGGTTCCCCTGGGAGGGTGTGATGCCCTGGTTTGAATAACTCCACGGGCTGGCTAGGTAATGAAGCCTGATACTCAGAGATAAGTAGGAACTGTGGCTGGTCCCCTTGATAAGGAAGGTTGTGTGGATGGAGGATACATCCACAGGAGGGGAGTGGCAAGAAAACTGGAGGCCGCTTAAGGCTATCCCAGTTTCACCAGATGTCAAGGCAGCACAGAATATTGGGCCTTAATTTTAGGCCTTACATGACAACATGAAATAGTAAACAAAGGCCAGGAATCTGAGGGAATTCTACTCAGAAGTAGTTGAGAGTCCAGCTGAGTGTGCGTGCAATACATTTGAAGATGAATTGTCATGCCTTAATGGCTAATTATATTTAAAGAGTTGAACCAAATTCTAACATCCAAATGATTAAGATTTTCCTTTTCCTACTCTAATAGATAGCATCAGTATAGCTGCACAAAGCTTGCCCAAGGAAAATCAGTTCCCTAAAATTCCAACTAAATCTATTTTTATTTTCAGAAAGGTGTTTTATTTTCAATAGGTTGTGGTAAGAAGTTATTTTCGTGGCTATAATTGGTTATATGTTGAAATTTCTTCTCTTTTTTAAAATGATAAGTTGTTTCTTTGGGATAGTTGGCAAGATTTTATTAGCCAGATAAATGAATTAATTTATAATCCAACTGCATTTCCCTCCTGCTACATTGAGTGGCCCGGTCTTTCTAGGTAGCCTTCACATCCACCCAGCTATGTAGCTCTAAAGTCATTTGGTTAGTAATTAGGTGTTTATCAGATTCTTCCTGAAAAGGCATGAGACAGTTATCTGAAACAATTATCTTTGAAAATTGAATCCTCCATTTCTGGTCCTGCTGAGGACATTCAAAGGAAGACTGAGTGGTTTAAAGCTAAATCCTTTCAAACCCTGTGCTTTCTAGAATGCATTCCACACAATTCCCAGTCACAGAATTTCCCCCCATCTTTCATTAAAAGCCTTTGTGCATGAATCTTTTTGATGTCTTTGTGTATGTTGACATATTAAAAGTACTTTAGACATGCTTTTCTGTTACTTCATTAATGTCTACCTTACTACAGCATTACTAATTGTCTGAAATTTAATGCTTTCTCCCTCGGTCCACACTCTGCAACCTGTATCTTCATAAACTAACTCAACACAAATGAAGGCAACTGCTGAGGCAATTGACTAGGCTATATGTGCATTTTGGATAATTATATTTCTAGAGCTATTTGCTCTTAAGCAATATAAAAATTTGCAGCTCATTTAAGTATTAATGTGCAATCTACTCACAGCTTGGAGATTAATATAGAGCTTTAATATGAATAGCTGTAAAAAAACATAGTTATTTAGGCACTAAAATAAATCAAACCAGAAGTAATAGATTTTAATTTAAATGTCACATTCATTTAAAAATTATGCCATGACTCATCTCCCAAAAGAATTGAACCAATTTTAGGTTTCCATATTCATCAAGGCAGTGCGTTTGAAATTAATTTGTATAGAAAATAAGAGCAAATAACAATGAAAACCGAGTACATTTTGTTCTGTGTAATATTGGTAAGTATAATGTTCCTATAAGTGTTCTCTGTCTTTAACTACCATGATCTTTTGCCCAATGTAATGGCAATCTTCATAGACACATGGACTTCATGAATATTAAAGCTTTTGTGGTTGTATTTCCAGTTTCCTCTGCAAGTATATTAGTTCAGATGCATATCACTATGTTCATGTTAGTGTGCCCATTCATCCAATTCATTAATTCAACAAATATCCAGTATTTACTGCATGCAGACATGGCACTAGAATTAGAGAATATTACAGCAGTGACCTGTGCCATTTCATGCAACAGACTTTCTCACTTCATGTCTGTGACTCACAGAGTTTTTATCCTAGAAACCACGTTTGTTCAATTCATTCTTCTGCTTAAGCATCTTTTCTGCGCACAGAGCCCTTTACATTTTGGCCTTCTAATTTGTTAGCTTCCTCTCCAGTCACATATGTGTCTCCTGAAATCTCATCCAGACAAAACCAGTGCTTGTTCTTGAAACAGACAGGCTCTTTCCTCCTTGCCTTTGCTAGATGGTACTTTCACAGAGAATGCCCCTCCTCTCCAGTCCTGAACTCTTGTCTTGATCAACAACTGCTCTTCCTTCAAGATCTACCTAAGCTGTTTGCCTCTGTGATGAATGTTTCCAATCAGCCAGGAGCCTGGCTGCTTTTTCTCTCTGTGATCTCCTAGAACAGCATTCTGTTTAGCTCTGTTATGGAAAGTACCAACTATATTTAATTCATCTGGATCTGCTTCCTTCTGCCAAATTTCAAGCTCTTCCTGGGCAGGGAATGTATCCTATTAATTTTTGAATCTTAGGATGGTACCTAATAGGTTCTCAAAGAAATATTATTAAATGAATGAGGTGTAGACACATGAGCATGACCATTTTAACATGTTTTTTGTATATCTTTGTTTTGTTTATAGAGAAAATAATAGCAACACCATATTCCATTAAATTTGCTTTTTTGTTTGTTTGTTTGTTTTACCTCATCAGATATTTGCATGTATTGAAGCTTAAAAGTAGCACAGCTTGGATTTTCACTTTTAACTTGCAGTGTGGCTGGCTTTAATTGAAGTCTTGTTTTCCAAAGTGAAAAGTCACCAGACATTCCTTTTCAATTAGATTAAGCAGAGAAGGACATGATCACAGCAGCACTCTGAAAGCTGAGGGTGTTCAGCAGATAACTAACTTCACTTGCTGTGCAATTGGTTTGTGGTTAATTCTGGGAGTTGCCAGCAGAACATGTTTGCTAAATCGTCTGTTCAGTTTCTCCTGTTTTCTTTAATTGTGCTTTCTCCCTCTCGCCTGTCTTCCACTCTACATTTCTCCCTCTAAACATGTGTCAAGCCAGACCAGCTTCATATGTAACTTTTTTTTGACTCATCCAATGCCCAGTTTCCTCTATTTTTGTTATCAGCGCTAAGATAAATGTAACTTATCAAAGCAATAATTATTTTTAGAATAGTGGGGCTATGGATGTTTATTTCTATCTTACCCTACTTGAAGATAGCATTTTCCAGAAAAATGCGTCTGCAACTGGATTCACATTCGGCCAGGATGACCAAACAACGTGTCCCACTAATTTTCATCAGAGAGATGAAATGAAAAATATGATTGAAGGTCAAGTGGGCACAGAATTCATCTGGCTGTGCTATTGTGAGCACTGCATTCTAAAAATTGCTTTTGTTTGAAAATTGCTTTCTTTTTGTCTATGTGCACGAGTATACTTTTAAGAAATCATCTTTGTGAATTTGAACATTCATTTTGAAAAGAGCGCATGATGTAGACAGTATTCATGTTAGCTAAAATATAAAAAAAAGGAAAAAAAGAAAAAAGCCTGGTAGTTTTTTCTTTATGATAAACCTTTATATTCTATATCTTTACATGTAGAACTTTTTTACACTACATTTTCTTTTTTAGTTTATTTTTAATACAACTCCACTAATATATGAATACACTCTTTCATTTTTAACAAGTCTGAAAACTAGGTTGCCTGAGGCAATCCTATAATTAAAGTGAAAGGAAGATAAAATCTCCATTTTGACGTCTTTACCTTTGCCTTTATATCGGCAATACTAATGAACCTCACTGTGCTTGGGGTGAAAAATTGATTTGAAACTCTCTGCATGTACTGTTGTGCTTTTTCCTCCCTCTCCCCCTAAGGATGAGAGCAGTTTAATCTGCCATTGATTCCTTAATGATTATGGGAGCTGCGGTAGAGAAACTGCTGCGCATCTTCCTCATGCCCTGTGGATAGAACGCTGTGTTTATTTTTGTACATAACTGCGGTTCCATCATTTTGATAACATGGTCTAGTCAGTGGTTGACAATCATCTTACCGTCTTTATTGATTTTAGGGATTAATCTTGAAATGCATATATGAATTCTTGAAATGCACTATATGAAAGTATCTAATTCGAAATTCATGCCAGCGTAGCTTAAACCACTGATGAAACACCAAGTTCAACATGCTAAATGGACACCAAGCCTTAAGTAGAACTTTAATGATCATTACTTTGACTCTCTTCAGGCTGCTCAGAGTGCTTTATTTGAAGATGTCAATCAGTATTTTGAATACCCCATGTGCACTGTTTTAAGAACCGTCTAATGCTTCAGATTCTCATTTTGTAGCAATAAAATAGTTTGTCCTTTCTTCATGATGATTCTCTTAAATTTGTAATATAGTCATATCTTTATTTCACACAATGGGAATAGTGAGGTTCATTTTTACTACAAATTGGTGTTATTTATGTTAATGTTTTCTTTTTGAAATTATTAAAAATAAACTCCATCACTGTGCCTTTCAACAGTCTATTCAGTGAAATGTACAAAACAATCAGAAGTTCGAAATTTTGCAAGCCTGGGGAGGATAGCAGATTCATACCATTAACATTAGGTTTAGATGACAAAATGCTTGCTGTCTTAGTCTGTTTGGGCTGCTGGGCTGCTATAACAAAGTACCATAGACTATGTGGCTTGCAAACAACAGACATATATTTCTCATAGTTCTGGAGGCCAAGATGTTCAAGATCAAGAAGCTGGCAGACTTGGTATCTGGTGAGAGCCCACTTCCTGGCTCATAGACAGCTATTTTCTCTTCTCTCTCCGATTCTCTGGGGTGTCTTTCATAAAAGCACTAATCTCATTCATGACCTAATCGCCTCCCCAAAGTCCCACATTCTAATACCATAACAATGGGGATTTGGTTTCAACAGGTGAATTTTGAGTTAACATGAATATTTAGTCTACTGGCAAGAGTAAGAATTATAAAAGGATGTATGTCTCGCATTACTTTACTTTCTCTCTGATTCTTAATTCATGGTAATGTTATCAGAGAACTGCACAGGTGAAATAATTCCCCCATTGCTAGTGAGAGTGGGGTTCTTACGATATCTTGAGAAAAAGAACTTTCTAAGACTCACACAGGAAAATGAGTGATTTTCATTTGCTTGAAATTATATCCCTCAGTTTCCAAAATCCCATTTCCCTTAAACCAGTCCTGGAAAATGTACAGCTTGGGCTTCCACAGAGCTAGAAGCAAAGCCAGTGTCCTCAGTTTCCGTTCCATGGTGAAGCTGGGCCTGATGTAGCGTCAGGCTAGTCAGTCCATCAGTCCATTATGCGTGGGGTCCACATGTCTGTGGGCCATGCGTGTGAATGCAGGGAGCCGCTCCCCCTGCAACAAGGGTCCCAGGAGAGCAAGCCAGCCGAGGGAGAGAACTCCTTTTGTTCTGGCCACTCCTGTTCTCGCCAATGCCCTGTTCCCAGGCATGAGTGACAGACAAGCACTTTCCCATGTCATCCAGACCTCACTGGGCATGTGTCCGTTGTCCAGTCCCTTCCCCCATGAATCTGCGGGGAACAGACCGGGAGAATGCTAAACTGCAGCTTCCTGGCACAGATGGCATGCCTGCCTTACCTGGCCTTCCCTGCACTCCTCTCCTGGTAACCAATAACCAGGTTATTCCAACGGTATCAGTAACACAGCTGTCTACATGGGACTAATAAGTGGACTATGTTAGGTGAACTAAATACATAAGAAAATAGTTTCTGAGTCTTGGACCTGAATTGATAAGCTATTTCAGTATAATTTTGAGTAAGAATGAGTCTCAAGCTATCTCATTCCTTAAAGCCTGAGGTTTTTCATCTTGCCCTGAGCTTCCACATTGTTTTTCAAATGTTGTGTTTCCCGAAAACGTGATGAGAATTAGTCTCTTGTGAAATGAATGGAGGCTTACTGGGTCCATGATTCATTCAAAGAAAACTGATGTGTCAATAGTAATGTGGCTGTGTCTGCACATCCAGGATCTTCAAGAAATTAGGTAACAAGCCACTGAGAGTCTTGCTAATGTTCTTACTGCTGCTACTGCAGATTAGCTCTCCATCCAATCACCCAGGTTTGCCCGTATCTGGTCTTCACCCTGTACTTCCTCTTTATGTGTTTATAACCAGTATTGACTTCAAACATATTTTCAAGAGTCTTTTATTCTTAATTTCTTTTCTTTCCTTTTTTTCTTTACAAAATTCATGTATATAAATGAAGTCAGAAAGTAAATAATGACACTTTAAATATAGGATATTAATAATTTGGGGTCTATGATAATTTAAACATTTGCTTCCAATTATGAGGAAAGGGTCTCTAACAATATGAGGAACCGAATGTATTATTAACAAATTATAAGACAAGTGTGTTTATACAAAATAGAGTGTTTTAATCTCTTTAGCCCTAATTAGAGGTCTAAGGTTTATTCCAAAACAGTGACTCTGATGTCTAGTGCTCACTATTGTGCTAGTAATAATCCAATATTATAATAATCCAATATTAGAGTGAAGAGAAATATGCAAAAATCCATAGGCGAGCAGAATCCAATAGAGGGCCACTATTACTATTATATCTAAACCCAGTCAAGCAGAAATTACTATGATGCAGTACATCTATACATTTTCTCTTATAATCTGTACAGCACTGAGAAATGTGGCTATAAACCAAAACGCTCAGTGGATAACCCTGAAAAGGAGCCTCTGGACAAACTAACAACTGAGTAGTATGTAGAGTAGAACTTTTTTTTTTTTTTTTTTTTAAATATATCTTTATTGATTTCAGAGAGAGGAAGAGAGAGAGAGAGACATAGAAACATCAATGATGAGAGAGTCTCTGATCGGCTGCCTCCTGCACGCCCCCTGACTGGGGATTGAGCCTCCAACCCGGGCATGTGTCCTGAGTGAGAATCGAGCCGTGACCTCCGAGATCCTAGGTCGGCGTTCAGTCTCCGAGCCAAGCCTGGCTGGGTGAAGAATAGGACTCTAAATTTAGTTTTGCACTTATCTGAAATCCAATCTGCTGTCTACTCTCATTTGACACGTAAAACAGATAATGCACGAAAGATAGTGTGTTTTATGACTCACATATTAGGCTAAGGAAAGTTATAAGGACATTAGGCTGGAACAAGAATGGTAGTCAACAAATATGAGCTTATAGTAACTGAGAATATTTCTTGGGAGGCCCTCTTATTCCTAAGAAAGAAGAAATAATCCTCAAGGGTCTTAAATGAGGTCAGATGATTGTAGCTGTCTGGCAGGAGGAGTATGCAGCTCTGCTAAAGGAAAGCTTAGCAATTAACTCCACAGTGATAAGAAAGTAAGAACTGCGCTCAAATAGACAAATTGGTACTAGGCAGGTGCAGATCAAACGACAGAATGGAGTAGGCCACCAGTTTCCCATCTAGCATTCCAGGCATCACAGAAATGTGCGGTAGAATTTTGTTTTTCTTCGGGACACATCGCATTTTATATCCTGCTACATTTATTTATGTATTTTAGACTAATGAATAAATGTATTTCCCCTTCCCACCTCCCAAAGTCAATCATTTGCCAAGTCCCTGCGAAGTATTACCGTATATAATGTCTCCTATCTGACTCCCTCCCCAACACCAGCCATTTGTCCGCTTTCACCTGCCAGTGTCCTTCATGAGCATCCATTATACTTTCCCGCGCTACTATTATGGCCTCTGTGCCGGGTGTCCTATAATTGCTCTAGACTTCACATTCCCACCAGAGTCATCTTGGAAGTAATCTAGACGATATTAGCATCTATCAGTAAACTCCACGGTGGCTCCTTAGTACCTGTTTTTATCTTTTCAATCATATTATATCTTGGAAAAGTCTAACAACCAAAAACAAACTGCACATATATCTATCATATCTCTATCTATCATCTATCTCTATCTATCATCTATCTATCATCTATCTATCATCTATCATCATCTATCTATATCTATCTATCTATATCTATCTGTCTATCTATATCTATCTATCATCTATCATCTATCTATCTATATCTATCTATCATCTGTCATCTATCTATATCTATCTATCTAATCTATCATCTATCTATCTATCTATCTATCTATCTATCTATCTATCTATCTATCATCTATCTATCATCTATCTATCATCTATATCATCTATCTATCTATCATCTATATCTATCTATCATATATCTATCTATCATCTATCTATATCTATCTATCATCTATATCTATCTATCATATATCTATCTATCATCTATCTATATCTATCTATCATCTATCTATCTATCTATCTATCTATCTATCTATCTATCTATCTATCATCTATCTATCTATCTATCTATCTATCATCATCTATCTATCATCTATCTATCTATCATCTATCTATCTATCTATCTATCTATCTATCTATCTATCTATCTATCTATCTATCTATCATCTATCTATCTATCATCTATCTATCATCTATCATCTATCTATCTATCTCTATCTATCTATCATCATCTATCATCATCTATCTATATCATCTATCATCTATCTATCTATATCTATCTATCTAATCTATCTATCATTTATCTATCTATCTATCATCTATCTATCTATCTATCTATCTATCTATCTATCTATCTATCTATCTATCTATCATCTATATCATCTATCTACCTATCATCTATATCTATCTATCATCTATCTATCTGTCATCTATCTATTTATCATCTATCTATCTATCATCTATCATTTATCATCTATCATCTATCTATGTACATATATAAAATTTTGAATATTTGGTTAATTGATTTTTCATTAGGAAGAGTATTTTCTTCTCTGATCAAGTATTATCTTGTATCTCAAATGCTGTTTCCTCAGCGTGTTGGCAGCCCTCCCAGGCAGCACTGAGCAGTCTCCCAGCTGCCCTTTGTTGCTCCCCACCCTGACTGAGGCCCCCAAATGGAAGCGCTGTTGTCTACAAGGCACTCTCTTATGCTTCCTTGGGCCCTACGTGATTGATACAAAATGCCTTTTCAGGACAGAAAATCTACAAAAGTTTTTTTTAATTTGTTTATAAATTGATATAAATAAAGTGGCCTCAAATTGTTTATGTGGCTGAATGAAGAGAAAATATATATTTTGGTCTTCTGCTGTACCTCAAAGTTGCACACCAACTGGTTCATGAAAAGCCATCTGTAAATATTTGTTTAGCGAATGACTAACCATAGAGTTTCCTAGACCTCATGAGCAAGTTCCAACTAAATTGGTGGGAAATCAAAAACACTTACCTGATATCCCCTAAAACAAGCATGGGGAACATATGGCCCTCGAAATCCTTTGGTCTGGCCCTGTCAAGGCAACCGCAGGCGAGACTCGAAATTCAATGAATCTAGGAGCTGTATTCACAGCTAATTTTTAAGTTGATAATTTTATATGGCCCTTGAATGATGTTATAAATGCCCAGATGGCCCTTGGCAGAAAAAAGTTTCCCCATCCCTACCCTAAAGGATAGAGAAAACTATGGAATAGCTTGTTATATCTGAGTGAAAATTTGTTTTCAAAATTAATAAATGCTGCATTTATTTAAAATGTATATACTATATTCTGTGCAAGTTGTATTCATTTTAAACCTTTATCTTTCATCATTTTGAAAAATGACATTTAAATGCATTTAAACTATAATTTTTCACAAAAAAACTTACTATTTTCTTTATCTCAACTTCACTAACCATTAAGAAAATAAATTTCTGTTTTTCCCCCCAGATAAAACATATCTGTGCCACTGGCTGGGTGTAATGCAAGGAAGGGACAAAGATGAAATGGAAACATGTTCCTTTTTTGGTCATAACATCACTCCTCAGCTTGTCAAGAAATCAGCTGCTCCCATCCCAACTTATTCCAGGTCAGTGCCATGAATTCCTTCCTCAAGCCTTGGCCAGTATTTCTCCTTTGCTTTGAATTCATTGTTATGTTGTGTGTCATAAATCAAATTTGTTTGCTTTCTTTGGAACTTGTGTGTGCGAATGGTTGCTTAAGTATGTGTGCTGATTATTTCCAGGGATCAGATATTCTACTTGAGTACAGAGCACTTTATTCGTTCCCTAGAGAAACTGAGAAAATTTAGGAAAACTCAATGTCACTGAAACGCGTGTGGAGCGATTATATTAACTAAGTAAATTAGAGTGGTGGGAGGACAATTATAGTGGGGAAGAGATGTGTAACCAAAGAATAGCAGTGTTACAGTGCATGTAGTACCTTAGAAAAGGAACATCGTAAAGGTGACATTTCTAACACTGACATTTCTTCGCGGGAGAGACATGTTAATTAACAGGCTGAGTGACGTGAGAAGAGCAATGCAAGGCCTGCTCTGTTGCTGCCGTAGTTACTATTGTCTTCGGTGCAGTTAGAAGCCTGGTTCCTTGAAGTCATCATTGTATTAATTGTGTCAGAATAGCATTGCTATAAAAAGCCTTACTTATACTCTTTTATAGGAAATCACCTAAACCCAATGTTATAGTAGCAGAATATAGAAAAATATATCAATACACTAATCAAAATATTATTTCAGCTTTCCTCTTAGATCAAACTATGGGACCAATGTGTAGTTGTTTGGATGTATTTAATGAATCACCATAATTTAGCCAAGTTATTCATAAATTAATGGCATACAATGTCTTGTTTAGCCAAACTATAAGCTTGATTTTTATTTGTTTGTTTTATTGTTACATTTATTTTCATATTCAGCAACTAAGTACAACTTATCAAGTGTATCCGCACACAAATCGGGATTCTCAAATGATCCAGAGGCTTGGATTTATTTTTCCTCTGCTGGGTTAAGACTGACACTTTGACCTTGAAGATAAGGGAGTTATAAACAAACAAATGGGTTTATTAAAAACATTTCATAAGGTGGAAGTATACAGAAAATCTAAAGTCTGTTATAGTAAAGTGCATTTGGTTACTTTGTGTTGAATTAAGTTAACACATTTAAAATACTATGTTTTTATTTATAATCTGTTCCTACATTCCTTTCTCTTGTCACAACTCTGTTAAATATTGATTAAAATTAGTGAATGACCCAAATATCAAAAATGTGACAATATGAAAAAATGTTATGCTCTATTTAAGTATACAAAAACTGCAAATTTAAGTACAAAATAATGCACTGTCTTTCAAATTGTCAGGATAAATAGGGCAATTATATGGAAGTGTTTTGGAAACTATGACTATAGAAATAGATATAAACGTAGATATAGATAGAGCTTAGGTATAACTGTTAGCAGTTACGTATAAACTGTAGCACTTTAGGCTAATAACAGGTACAAGTCAATAAATTAAGTTCACGATCTAGCTATTGATCAGATAATCGTATCAAAATGGTCAAGTGTGGTTTGAATCATGTTGCTTTAGATATCTCTGGAAGAAGAAATGCATGCATGAAAGTATGGGGAGGGTGTAAGGTTTATCTACGGAATACACAGTTACCATTTCATTCAGGTAAACTTTATCTATGGAATAGAAAGTTGCCTTTTAATTCAAGAAGGTATTGTGTAATTTCAGAGAAGATAAATCAACGTTAGCAATTCTGTCCAAAACTTGACAAAACCCTGCAATGGCTCTCTTACATGCAAACACTTTTTTCAAAACTAAAGAAAACTTAATATACATGAATGTATTGTTCAGTGCAATAAATAGACTGGTTACAAAGGCAATCAATTGGTTAACACCTTAAAAAGAAATAAGAGTACCCCAAAATGAAATGTATGAAGTTAAATGTCTTTCTTGATCAGGACCACAGAGTTCAAGAATTATTTAACATAATTTGCCTGTCAAAAGAAATATGCTGTTAGCTTTCAAAGGGCACACCTGCAGAGTGGAGTTATTTTCATAACTGCCTTCATTTGGGAGCACTGGTTTCAGGCTGGGGAAATTAGAAAACCTACTGAAAGGAGTCATCAGCCTCAGTGTCTCATCTCTTCGCATTCACCTCAGAATGAAGGGAGGTCCTTATACTTTTTGTTATTTTAGCTTCATTGTGTTTAGTAGAGGCCAGGGACCTGGGCTGAGTTTAGTGCAGAGGTCAGAGGGAGCAAAGATGGGAAGATCTCTAAAAAACAATTTCCCATTCAACCGGTTTACTTCCACATTTCCCTTAAGGAAATACCTTCCTTCATCAGAAATTTATTTCAAAGATCAGATAAATGGGGAAAAAGTGCCTTAGGGGATAAAATAAAGAGCAATAAAAATAGTCATCACAATATAGATTATTTTATTACCCACAATAATCAAGAGGTTTTCAGTCCAGCTGCAAATTGGGTACTTGGCGTAATTAAGTATTATGACATCATTTGTATATAATGCTGGAATGGATGGATTCCCCAGCTCCTGTTTTCTATTATCTAGTTTGTGTCCCTGTATGACACGTTTTTAAAACTTCTTATGTTTTACAATATTGTATGTGAAGTGGTTGGTGTGCCAGAGGGGTGACTTGAGATTACTTGTATGTTTTCAATCAAGAAATCTTATTTTGGGTAAACAGGGCCTCAGTTTTAAGGGAAAAGGAAGGAAAGGAGTAAATTCTGGGAATGACTGGGCCTCTCCAGCCATTCGAGTTGCTGCCTTCGTTACCTGTGGAGCCCATTCAAAGCTGCCTGGTTATTAAAAGCAGGGCCAGACACTGCTCCTGTCAATCTACCTGACCCCCTGCGCACATACACATGCGCCTCTTAGCAGAGGCCTGCGCTCATCTCCCGAGGCTGCTGCGCCGGGCTGGCGCATTTTCACTCCATCCCTGCTTCCAGGACTCTCACAGACACCTCTTTACATTTTAAACGTCCACCTCTGATTGCAACAGATGTCAGAAGGCAAGGACAGACAAATGGTAAATAATAGGTTGAAAAATATGTGTTTCACAGATAGGGGGTTGAATTGAAAATTTAAAGAACATGTACAGTTAAAAAATGCTGATTTCAAGGTGTATATTGTAAGATTTTAAATGGAAATCCATGGGGCGGGTGAAAGCACACAAGGTTGTATTTCTATTTGAATAAACCTGACAACCCACTTTAAAGTTAAACATGATTTATTTTTTCCTCTCTTTTCTCTAAATGTGCGGCAGCCTGGTCCTTCATTAGAGATGCAGGTGCTGACAGGGTTATTTCCTTTGCCCGGCCTCATGTCAACAAGCCCTGAGTGTGAAATTGTCTGAAATGATTTACTGTTCGCACTCCCCACCTATCCTTCCACCACCACTTCAGTACCTTTCTGTTATTTCTAAAGGAAGGAAATTACAAGGAGCTAAGGGTTATATGTATTTGAACCATCTAAAGATAAATCTAAAATTTTAAAGAAAGAATTCTTTATGTCAAATTTTAGTAATAATAGTAAGTATATACTTACAATCTACAAAATTTCCTATATTTGTGTTTTCTTTTAGATTTCCCATGCTCAGCAAATTTTGAATAGATGTGAGAAATTATTTCAGATTTTTATATCTTTGTTATAATGCAAAAAAAAAAACATTAAAAGTAAATTTCTGAAATTGAACTGTGATAGGTAGAATCTTTGTTTCTCTTGGAATACATGACTTAGCTAGTGATGTTGCTCATGTGCATCCCACACAGGTTTTTGTCCACAGGAAGGTGTTCCTGTGATGATTTGTGACTAGTTTCTATAGCGCTGTAGCCATGGGCAATGATAAGGAAAATGCATATTGTTTAGAATCTATAGAGATTGCTTGTTCATAAACAAATACTTTGATTTTTAACTGTACTCATTATTTACAAATTAATCAGTTAATTAAAAAAGCTTAACATTATATCTTTTGTATTAGAATATAAGAGGGTTGACAGCACCTCAAGGTGTTTCTTACAACTTCTTCCAACTATGCATTCATAGAGGTGTTACTATAAACAAAATGGTTTGGTTTTACACACCGCTTGACAATTCTGTACGATGACAGAATTCTCAGCATGTTTTGCAGAGATTATTTTTTTCAGAAACACTTTAGATGCTTATTAAACTTGAAATTTCCCAGGGCTTCTGCAGTATCACTGAGACAGAGTCGGGGTTCGAGACCCAGGAACCTGTACTCCAAGTACCCAAATCAACCTAACCCAGAAAATTTGAGAATCACTGCTCTTGACAAAGTATAAGTTGATAGAAACAGTTCAATACATTCAAAAGATGTTTATTCTCTGAGGAAAGATTTTTGTGAGAATGGTATTAAAGTATTTGAAGATACCTGTTTTATATATTGCAAGGATTTGGGGGGGAGCAGATTTGCAGCCACTGCTGGTATATTTTGCTTATATTTTGTTCTTATTTCTTACTCTTTTTATCTCCTGGTAATGTTTATAGATTTAAAAATGTAAATGTTCACAATAGATGAAAGGTATTAGCTCAAGACAAAAAGCCATCAAACTAATAAATAGATCAGTGAAAACATATATAATTAAAAATGACTTTACATGATCCTTACTTTGACCTAACGGATACAATTACCTCTAAATTTTGTCCAAGCCTTAGTCAAGTGTTAACCCAAACATGAAGTGGCTGGGAGTCTATATCCAAATTAGAATAACACGTCAATTATATAAATTTTCTGTAAAAAGAGACTAAGAAACCAGGTTTGCATTATGACTTACGGGAGCCCTAGGTACTTCTGTCTTCATGGGCTGCTTTCCCTCACGAGAGAATATTAAACATTTTATTTTAAAGCTGTTGACTGATATCACCATGAATATAATATTTGGTTGTATGGGTCTTTCTTCTTATTTTTAAAATAAAGGGGCATGGTCCCCTTACTGTCAGCCTGCACTGTGCCACTGTGTGTAGCAAGTCAGCCCTGTTAGAACCATGAAAAGACCAAGTACACATTTATGACCTATGCCTAAATGTGATACTTAGGAGCAATATTTACTACAAATAAAGTATAATAAGAACTTAGCCTTATACATTTTTGTTAGCCTTATGAATGTTAGAAGAACACCATAAAGTAAGAGAAATCTGTATTCTCTGAATGCTACTTTTCACAATTTAATTTTAACCAAAATAACAAAGGACCCACCCATACTAAGGAAGGAAAAAATGAACTAAGGAAGGAGGGAAGGAAGGGAGCAGGGGAGAGAGGGAGTGAGAGAAGAAGGAAAGAAAGACTGGTTAGGAAGCATCAAGAATATTGAAATGCTATGGTGGAGAAAAGATGGTTTTGGTTCAGATCCGTCTGAACATTCTCTCTGCTTTGTATTATTTGTGTTTCCTTGGTCAAAAACTTACTTCCTCCCTATGTCAGTTTACCCCTCAGAGAGAATGTCTGGTTTAGCTTGTGTTGATTCTGTATTTTAAATAAGTAACCAAAGGACATGGGACAGTGAGATGATTCTCTACATAAAAGTTGTTCTTACTAACGTTGATAATAATATTTCTATTCGTAAATGCTTGTTACTGGCCTAATCTGCAGTTTGGTTGCAGTGGGGCGGTGACTAACCACAAGTACCATTGAGAGAAAATGCAGCTGAAAGTAAAAATGAGGTTCTGTGATCGACCCTGAAAGGTGTTTTTGCCAATGTCTGTTAGAGCCCAGAGCAACAACTTGAGGCCATGGAAAACTTCTTCACAGAACAGGTTAACAATAAGAGTTTGTGAGAAAGTTAACATTTACTAAACACCCACTGTGAGTGCTTGAAGTTTTAGATTCAGGAGTTCTACCTGGATGAAAAGGTGTGAGTGGAAAAGAAAATCTCAGGCATACGCCAACAGACAGAGCTTGATGACTATAATAATGATTACCATAACTTGGTTAGTTTGGTAGAAAAGTGCATATTAAGGGATGTTTGGAGATGAGTCCAGAGACAGATTTGAAGTTCAAATCTTGAGGAGCTCTTTATGCCATGCTAAAAAGCTGCAAATGTAAACCCTGGACAGTAGGGAGACATTTGGAGGGTGTAAATGGGAGTAACCCAATAAGATTTTTTTTTTTAGAACTATAATTCAGTGGAAATGTGGTACATCTGTTTCTTTTATTTTTAATTATTAATTCAACAAATGTTTATTTAATACCTACTATTACATGATAGTGTTGTAAGGTGAGAGGAGATAATGTGAATGAAGACATTCTTGTGATCTTTTTTCCTTTCTCTGTGGAGGAAAAATAATAAAACCCAATTACACATCTAACATTCTAATTATATTAAATTATCATTATGATAAAAGAGAGAAAAATGGAGGTGTTCAAAAGTATTATCCATACCTAAAATATTAAGGGGTACATAGAAATTATTCCTGAATGGTTTTAGATAAATGAATAAATTATTGAGAGGAACAGGTTACAAAACAAATATGGGAGAGGCCTCATCGTAGATGGGGAAATGGAAATGGAAAAGACAAACAGAAATGGATATAAGATATTGCAACAGAACTATTGAGTAATGGCAGGAGTGAGAGAAAAAAGAAAGAGAAGACTCCAGAATGATTTCAAGATTCATTGTTGAGGATGAGCCAGTGGTGGAATCATTAGTGAAAGCTGGCGGACATAGCCTGCCAAACTATGGTTTGAGTTAGTGTGTATTTGCTAGGTGATTTCTAATATGTAATTATTTTAAGAGATCAAGTAGAAAATATATAAGCATAATAGCATACTTCTGTTTGGTTATAGAACTAGTATTTGCTTTATGGTCTTTGCTGGACATAAGTTCAAAATGATTTCTAATGCTATTTAAAAGCACTATTCATATATACAGGGTGTCTCTAAAATATTATACACACACTTTAAATAATTATAGAGGCAGGGCTTATTAAAATACACTTCCTTTTCATATAACAGCTATCAGCTGTTAAATTGCGTATATATATTTTGGGACACCCTGTATATATTCACATATGCAGATATGTGTGTATATGTATATATGCATACATTATTTGTTATGTATATGCATATACAGATTATTTGTTATTGTCTCTTGTATAGATGTTAACACTAGCCAAATTTTTCTGTACCATTAAAATTAGCACTCATAAGATTAACAATACAACCAATCTATGAAGTAAATAGCTATTAAAATATCTGGTATATATGATTTATTCTCTCAGTGTAACTGTGTTTCTCAGACTTTTCCCTCATATTCCTTTACTGTCATAAATACATTTTTTAAATTCTTTGATTATTACATGTCACTTGATATTGTGATGTGACCTTGGCTTACTTTTTCGATATATTTGTGTTTGTTGGTGTTAAATAGGGTTGGATATCCCATTGATAGAGGTGTCAAGGCTTGAAAGAGAACAAATACGCAAAGGAAAAATAAACATTCCTTAATTTCCAGAGAACATCACTCAGTTGAAGATGAGATCTTAATAACTAGAGAAATTGCCAGCTGTTCTTAATTCCATGGCTCTTTATTAGCCTTGGTCTACTAGTGGGGGGCTTTACCTAATTGTTTAAGTAGATGGAAGCAAACTAACCACTAACACGTTCAGCCACAAGACACTCCATGAGGAAACTCCTGTCTGTAACCTAGCTGTGGAGCCCAGGACCATTCTGCTTTGATGATAGTGCCTTTGTGATGAAATGGCCTGAAAAACCCCATGTGCCACACTATCCACCTAATTAAGCCATCAGAATGCATTGCAACAAGCCGAGTGCCTCAGATGGAATGGGCTAAGTAATTTTTGCTCCTCTATTGCTCGGTTAATAGAAAGAGGTGCTAGTCTAGATTATGACTGATAGGGGCTATATGGTACAGCTGTCGTAATTGTGCCTGAGGGTGGAGAAAGCCTTTCGTAAAAAATTCCCCATTTGCCTGAGACACTGTCATTACTTCATTCAACTATTTTTCTCTAGATTTCCTAGTGAGCATTCATTTATTCTTTCCCTTTACTTGCAGCTTTCCTCTGTCCGCATGCCTGTGTCTTTTGTTGTATAGACAGATACAGCGTCTCTGCCATGTTTTTGTGAGAGAATTGCTTTGGAAATGATTTCCATTATCAGTTCAATAATTAATAAATAAAATGAGTATTTTAGGCTTTTAAAATACAAATAATTTATAAATAATTCAACATGAAAAGGCTTGAAAGTATAAAACTGATCTTCTCCCTCAAAAAAGAACCTACTGTGAAAATTTTGAAAGAAGACATGACATATACATATAGGAAGGGAGTGTCACAATGTACATATATCTATATATATACATATATAATACTTTTATTTACATATACATTTATATATACATTTCAGTATAAGCGTATGCATAAAAAGTATGTGTGTTTATTATTCTAAATTATTCTTTTAGGTTTGGTTAATATACATAGGCTGATATAGAAGTTAAAAAATATTTTTTTATGCTCCTAAAAGTAAGGTAAGATTTATTATGACAACATTTTTTCCATCAATGTTCATAGACATTCTCTAAGTCACCACAGTATTAGGGTGATATATCTACACAAATTACTGAATTTTTTGTTTATAAATATGATTCTATAGAAACATATAATGTAGTTTCACAGTTTTCTAAGCAGTCTTTTACCTTTATTTCAATATTTACCCTGCATAGATTCATAACTTGACATGGAATTCAATTAAAGTCCTAAGGACTGCATAGCTATTACTGTAAGCTGAGGTTAGGGACCCAGCATCCTGTTGCCTTTCTTGTTCCTGATATATCATTGCTCATTAGGTCATAGATTTTCTTTATAATCTCATGACTCCATTAACTTCTTACCTCTTCAATTGCACATATATATTTTTTATTTTCCAATATGATAAGAAAATTGTGGTTTTTAAGTAGTTGTAGAATAGAAAGTGTTACTTCCCTCCAACAACTTATAGCTAATTTAATTTTCTTTAAATAAAATATAAGGTAAGAATGATTTTAGTAAGATGAACCATTATGTATGGCTAAGAAAAAAATATAACTACCCATTAAGACATAAACAATGACTTAAGGATTGTTTTGTGGAATGGATTAATCAGGCCAACTTCTTAATGCTGTGAAGTTTCATTCCTTTTGAAGAAATAGACACTTTCTCTTGCATCTAGCTTGGTGGGAAACAAACAATAATTTTGAAATTTATCAAGTAGTTGGCACCTTCTTCTACCTAAGTGTGTCTTCTTTTCTTGAGTACTTTAATTTTTGCTTCACAAAAAAATACATATATCTGTAGCCACTGCTTCATCAATAAATAGTTCCTTCCTCAAGTCTATGCCTGAAACTTTGTTTCTAAGCTTCAAATAGTAATAACATTTACTGACAATGGAATCATAGTGGGCTCATGGAAGACATTTTAAATGACAATTAAACTCCACTTGTGTGTCCCCATAACGCACATAACTCAACTGAAATGACAACAATATGAACAGTTATGACCAAGTAATCACATCACAGTCAATGACAATTACATCAAAACTGCTGTCTGGCTCACAGCGATTGTGAGATGCCATCAATGCAAGAATACAGAGTCAGAATAAGGGGAAAAACTGTCTGAATCGATGAAATATGATATATGGAGGGAAATCAAGCTTGACATACATCTTATGTTCTTCAAAGCTATTTTATGTAAAGGCACACCTATTCATACTGGCCACCAACTCTTCTTAATAGATCACTATTTTTTTAATGCACATACACTTAGTGAATGTAAAGAAAAATATACAATAATATAAAGACAAATATAATTACAATTTATCCATTTAAAGCTTCTTTCCCCCCCCTTCAGATGGAAGTGTCTTTCTCAGGTTTAAAAATCTGTTCATTAGAAAACTAAGCCTATTTATTTAGGATCTCACACCATCAAGATAGTAGAAATTCCTAAGCACAGTGCTGAAATTAATGCTGCATTTTTTTTATTTAGCTATATAAAATAGTTTTGTTTGTTTGTTTTCCCACAGAAGTTCCTAGGTAAGAAGAAAAGTAGCTTCAGTAGATACTGTGCTCTTTCCACAAGTATTTCCTAGATTCTAAATAATGTAAATTCAATAACAAGGACTAATTTTATAATACTTTTCTTTCAAAAGTACGCTAAATCTTAATTATGTAAGCAGTTGAGAATAGTAGTTACTATTTGCTAATTAAATTATGGATATCATAAAAATGGACTAATACTGATTAGAGGTAATTTTACCTTTTAATTCAACCTGTAATTAATATATTGATATATTCACTGGGTCAATTTGCCAATGAAATGAAAGTTATTTCATTGAATCTAGTTTTTGGCATAGTTTTCTCACAACTATAGATTTATTATAATTTTCCACCAAAGAACTTTAATGGTAAAACTAAGATTCACTTTCTAAGAAACTGCCAGACTTTTTATATACCATTTTGCCTTCCCACCTGCCATGAGTGAATGTCCCTGTAGCTCCACTTTCCCTGCCTTGCTGCTGTCAGTATTTGGCATTTTAGCCATGCTAATAGGTGTGCAGTGATATTTCCTTATTTTACTGTCAAATTCTCTAGAAACATTTGAACTGAGCTTCTTTTCAGATGATTATTTGCCATTTATATTTCTTCTTTAGTGAGGTGTTTGTTAGATCTTTTACCCAGCTTTTAATTGGGTTGGCTGTTTGATTTTTGGTTGCATTTTATGACTTCTTTGATGTATTTGGAATTGCATCTTTTATCGTATACATATTTTTCAAATATTTTCTTTCACTTTTATATTCATTCTCCTTTTGCAGAGCAGAAATTTTTAATTTTAATTAAGTGCAACTTATCAAAATTTTTTTTTCATGGAACATGTGTTTGATGTTGTATCTAAAATCTCATTACCAAACCCAAGGTCACCTTGATTTTCTCCTAAGAGTTTTTAAATCTGTGACATCATCTTCATTACATAAGAAACTTTAAATATTTAGAATAATAGTCTCCTTATAATGTCTTCAGTTTAAAGAAATAATATTGGAAGGAATATCTTCTAAAGCACTGATCTATGAATTCAGAATAAAATGCGAAATGGTAATATTAAATGATTTTTGTGAGTGATAATTAAATTAATATTTATTTTTCATGATAATTGGAAATGATAGTCTGTCTAACCACAAAAGGAATTTTTGGCATCTTAAAATATTAAATGTGGCTAAAAACAGAACAAATAAAATTGAGATTGAAAAGTCAGACCGGGGACAATTTATGTTACAAGGAAAGATAGTTGTTTAAGGGAAAAGTAGTTTACTGGGGATCAGAGGACCAATTCAGAAGTGTTATGTGGGTGCAGCAAATTCTGTGCGTCAATTGTGTGATGTGACCTGGAAGCACACAGCAGCTCCACACACTCTGGGAAGGTCTGAAAGTTGGTTTTTACTGATCACAAGTTTTAATCATAAGGTTTAAAAGGAATCTGCCATTTCACTTTCTTGCCATTTCCATCATGTTGCCTCTTTAAAGATGAGCTGTCTTTTTTTTCTATTTTATTTTTGTAAGCTTTTCTCAAGTGTAATAGGAATCAGCCATTTTAACAGGTTGATTGATTTATAGCAAATAAGCTGGGCAATATTAATCAAAAACATTGCCTTTAGTGTTAAACTTCCTTGGATTCTTTGTGACATGTGTGTGAACTTTGGAAACTCATACAAGGATTTTTTTGGTTTGTTTGATTATTTTGTTTTGCTTGGTTTTTGTTTGTTTTTTAAAGGGAGATAGTATTTACCCTGTGGTGTGTTTGTGAAGATCACATAAGAACTGTAAAGTTTCTAATATAATTACGTCAACTGTAGGAGGCACTCAATAAATAGTAGCCGCTATTATTTGAAAAAACAATAGTGGGTTTTTGTAAATATGAAGGGGACAGGAAATATACAAGTGATTGAAAGGGTATCAGGCAGTGTTGAGGTGGATGATGGTGCCCATGACCGAACCAAGGCCTTTGGAAAGGAGAGTTGCTCAGACTCACGGAGGAGTTAGGAGAGAAAACACAACGACATTAAAAGGAGGGATTTCAATGTAGAAAATGGATGTGAGAATAATTAGTCTTTTTTCATTTTTTCAGAATAGTGCTTTTTACACAGTGCTTTGAATCCCTCTGATGTCCCAACAGACTATTTATTCAGTGTGGAATACAGACACACTATTTCATGAGCAGAAAACAATGAATCAGTGTAGAGACATTATAATTTGCTATGACGACAGATGTGACACAGCTTCACCACAACCTAAACCAAAGAAAGTAATGCAAGTTTAACAGAATGTGTGAGAATTTGTTTGTAAATATATGTATAAGAATGTAAGTCACAATGGTTAGTTCTACTCAAACAGTGACGTAAACTTCAGGGCCCACAAGGGATTCATGTGAAAATTATGAATTCTTTTAACAGACGCTGTGACACATATTTAGACTATGGGGGTGATTTTGTTATAATTATTACTGGATTGTTTAGCATTATGAGTTTTTTAGAGCCTTCAATTATATCACCCAAAATTCTAATTTTTGAAAGCATGCCATGAAGCAAACAGAAGGATGCCCACAGTTAACTTCTATTTTTAATTATATTGGTAATGGAAGGACTTTCATATTTTGTACTGGTTTAGTGAAGTACTTTACAACAACAAAAATATAGGCTCATATAATTTATTTCTTTGCATTTCATTTTTTAAAAAACACACCAAGACAACAATATATACTGATTGCAGAAAACATTGGAAAATCACTAGTCTAAAGCAACGAGAGAAGCAAGTAAGGAAACGTTCAAATGTTGCCTAGAATTGCCCAAGGCTGTTTGGTCAGTTGCTGTGTAACAGGGAAAGTTTTGTCTTTTCTGTGCTTAATGTGCACGACTTTGTCCCTGTTTATTTCATTTTGACTTTGGAGTTCAGTTATTGAAAGAACGGTGATCCACCCCTATGGTATATCACAGCTCACTCTTTGTTTCAGTGGATGAAAAGAAATCTATAGCCTATCAAGAATGGCCTCTTTTCAGTTAAATTTATTATGTGGTAGATATTGGTGAGCTAACTTGATGTAAAAGTCACAGATCTACTAATATCAAATAAAATATTAATAGAAAGGAAAAAAACACCGTATCAGAGGATCTTAGATGCATACATGCAATCTGATCATTAAAGTAAATAGTAAAAAGCAAAGCAAAGATGACTACAATAATTGCTTGATAAGTAGAATTGTCAATTAATTTTTATGACACAAGTAGTTATAAGGATAAGATAATAAATTAGTATATTTTAATTGAATGACTACTAAGAACAGGAAGAAAATTGAAATTTAAGGTAAGAGTACAATTATGAATTAGAACAGATAGTTAAAATTACTACCATAATCAAATTTCAGTAAAGGCTGAAGAAAATGTTTAGTTTGTGATACACAAAAACAGATACATAGTAACACGTATAAACAGAATATGTCTAAATGCATGAATCAGTTGGAAAAAAAGAACAGTAAAAGTCATCTATTATACGCTTCTGTGAGTACAGAAAATATGTGGACTCAGTGGAAACAAGACTATGTCAAGTTGCCCCGGATAGTCCAATTTTGTGCTTAGTGTTCCTGCATAAAAAATATATTTATATATATGTAATATTTATTATAGCTACATCATATACACACATATATTATATTATATTTATTCACAATAGGTTAACCAAACAAACTCAAATTACATAGCATACTCGACAATGTGTTGCTCTTCATCTTTATTCAGTAAATTTTTTGGTATGATATGTGTTTAATTATTATATCTTGGATTTTTGACTGATCAAAAGAGATATTTTGGCAATTATTTATTGAGAATTTAAGGTAATTTTAATGAGGTGACTGACAGATTATTTAGGGGGTTTGAAGAAATAAAAAGAACTATTTTGAACAAAATCTGAAAGCTAAATCTGATTCAATGTGTTGATAATTTGCCATGTTTTTTGAACTAGCAATAATTTTACATTTATAATTTAATTAAAGGATGACTTTGTGGAATCTCTCCATGACATTTGCATGAGTAATCTATCTCCCTTGTCACAGTGTTTAGCCATTGGTAACTGAGGATACATTTTATAAACACTCTTTAACAAATTAATAATAAATATTCATAAAAATGCAATATATCTAGTTTACTGTCTTTAATTTCTGGGTAGCAAATAACACTTCTATTGACAATGGATCCCATTCATTGAGCACTCACTCTTTGCTCTTCTTTGCACTAATTACTTTCAGTCCTTGAAAAGCCTTTGTGGAAAAGAATTTGTTCCATTTAACAATTAACGGAGCTCAGATTTGAACCCACTGGGACTGTCCGACACCAAACCCTTGATGCTATTGTGTATCCCATGCCGGCTTATCCTGCCACCTCACTGTATGGGACACAAGGTGTTCCCAACTTTGGTATGTCGAATTGCAGGTAGGATAGAATGAGGCCTACACAGTATATTAGAAAACCTGAAAGGTGAAAACCTCCCTGGAATTAATCTATATCTTTCATGGTTCAGGTTTTTATTTTTAACTGAATTTTGTTGATTTGTGTTTCTTTCTTAAAAACTAACTCTCATATTTCTAAGTTGTATGCTTTTGTTTTACTACTTCTTGCTTAGCTTAACAATGATTATTATATTGAGAATATCATAGACACATACCATGAAGTACTTTATGTTTGTTTTAAGACTGGATTTTATCATTTCAGAATGCCATGCTTTTCCCTTTGATGTCATGTAATAATGTACTATAAAAACGAATCACAATAGTTTTAGCAAAAATTTTATAAATGGCTAATACATTTTCATTAAATAGATTTTCATTACCTAGTCATATATCTCCTCAGTCTCTTTTTAAAGTCCGGGCATAACAATGTTAAGATATATATTACGCAGCTATAATTAACATTTCTAGCATTATATGTCATGAATATTTAGTTCATTATTTATAATTATATGCATCAAATTATGGTGTTTCATCTAATCAGAAAAGGGTTGTGTTATGCATAAATTAAAATACACATACTGACAGAAAATATGATTTTTCATTGAATATTTCATATTTAGTCTTTTTGTGGTATCAATTTATTTCTAATAAAACTTAATGTTTAAAAATATTATTTGATATTTTTTGTAAGTCATTTTCTCTTTCATCAAAATAACTTTAAAATCAGAGTAGCATGTTTTATTTTACAATTTTACTTTTATATTAAAATGTGTTTTTTTCAGTTTCACTTAATTTTTTTCTTTGATCTGCAAACTTGTGTTGTGTTAATCTCTGGTAGAAATAGAAAATGCTCAGAAAAGTAAGCTTAGATTGGAAAACCTAGAAAAATATTTTTTTTTATAATTTTTCAGAATATTCAATGAATTGTCTATCTTCAGATATCCAGTGTTGTTAACTTCTTAGAAGTTAAAAAAACTTTCCTTCCCCTGAGGGTTAATGATTTAACATATATCACATAAACATGTGTATTAATTATAATTTAAAACAGTCTACTGTGTACTGAACAAATTTAAATTAAATTTGCATTAAATAAAAACATGTAGAGAGCATTTATATCACTTTATTTCCTTAAAAGTAAATGCCATTCTTCTAATTTTCACAAATGAAAATAATAGCAATGTATTTTTAAACCAACTGTTCCTTTCCTTTCACAACTTTTAAAAAACTCTTTTGTTTTATAAATTTACTAGTTGAATATAAATCCCACTAAATGATGTACTTAAGATTTTAATTAGTTAGCTTGATTTTCCCCTTTGAGTTGAAACATATTTTATGTTCAAAAAAATTCTATAAACTTTTAACTTACTACAGCTGCTATCAAAACCTGGCAATATATTTATAGGGTAATGGCCCCCAAATAACTTATTACATGATTTGAGCTCAGAACTATATTTTGTTTCAATATTTGACATTTAGTAACTTGGGTTTCATCTGGAGCCCTAGATATGCAATGGAATTACATTGGGCCTTTGGAAGGTCACTGGTTTACAAGTTATTGCCTCTCATAAATTGATCTAATCTTCTGAATAATGGTTGGACATGCTGATGATCAATATTTTATTGCTTCTACATCCTAAAACACACCATGAATTACACTCAAAAGTGTTATCTCCCAGGACCGCATACGTAACAACAATATACATGTGCTATTACTCCTCAGCTTGGGGTACTGTTTATGAAACAAGACTCTGCATGAATGATTTTATTTCAGCACTATTATAATACCATTGAATTTATAGATAGAAATGTCACTGACAGTAATCACTCAGTCCTATTCAAGGCCAGAAAATAATTCATTATGGTTTTATACTATACTAATCAAGTCTAAATTTTCCTTTGAATCAAATTATTCTAAAGATGAATTTCTTTATTACATTTTTAAAGGATAGTGTGAATTACTAGTGTAATTTTAGAATAAAAGGCACGAACTAATACCAATAATTTGTATTAAGGAATATCATAAACGAATATAAAACACAACTCTCAATTGGCTCTAATTATGTCATTATTATCATATAATCATAGTTCCTTAATTAGAAACAAGTTGTGATGTATATTCTATGCATTTTCTTTCTACTGCCACATATTTAATGGTTTATTTTCAAAATTTTGATAATATCTTACTTTCATGAGATTTTTTCCATATTTTTCTTTAGTTTTATACACAGATGCTCTGATCTCTCTTTGTCACATTCCCTTGTCCATGCTCCACTTGTCAGTCAGTTTCAACATTTGCTCTGCGATGTGTGCTGTGACAATCAATATTTGACAATGTGAGTGGTTCTAGTAATCCAGTTTGTTAGCATCATGATTCTAATTGAAAAATGGAAACTTTCTCTCTTGGGCAATTAAGCACGACGTAAAAATAACTCCAATCAGAAAACAGCTTTTGTTTATCATAATTCTAATTCTATTACCTGTGCTTGAATCAGTTTCACTGTCACAGGCACACACACGCACAGGCACACTTCAGTTATTGTTTCCTAGAAGAAAGAATTGCTCATCCGTTTAAACATTGAGTCTAGTTATGCAGTTATACAGTTGAGGTGTATGTTTGCCATCGTTTTGGACTGATTTCTTAGCTTTCAATTTATCTCAGAGAAGTCTAGGACACCAAAGTTTCAAGAGATATCTATACACACAAGATCATTCAGGTGAGTTGGCTTAATTTTACTAATGTTTACTAGTTATTTTATTGAATGCATTGACATATACTATTTTTAATTGAACAGGATTATTAAACTGTGGTCATTGTTGAACAAAATACCATATATGTAAACATTAAAACATGTACATTTAGATGATTTAAGAAATCATACAGCAACTATGAATTCTCTGTGGATAATTAAGGAACTAATTTTTTTAAGTGAAAGAAAATTATGACTGGAAATTATAATGTAAATGGAATTATTATCCTATGAGAATGTTAATGGTTTAATCACTTATTTAGCATAACTATAAAAGCCTATGAGGAGTGATTTTTATGTGTGTTAGTTTGAGTTTCTACATGTCTCAATATATGTTAGTCCTTAGTTTTAATAAAAATGCTTTAAATTTAACATTGATTTCATTAGTTTGAGAAAATATATCTTTAAATAAATTATCAGCAAAACAAATCAATACGTTTAAAGATCGTTTGGGCTTTGGTTAAACAAATAGTCCAAACAATTAAACTATTTTTTGTTTTATTATTTTTTATTTATCTTTGTTGTTTAAAGTATTACAGATGTCCCCCTTCTACCCCCTATGACCCTTTCCCCCCCACTCCCACCCCCTCCCCAGGCCTTCCCCACACTATTTTCTGTCCATGGGCTATGCATATGCTTATAAATTCTTTCGTTAATCTCTTCCCACCCCCCACCTTCCCTCTGAAATTCTTCAGTCTGTTCCATGCCTCCATGTCTCTGGATCTATTTTGTTTGTCAGTTTTGTTCATTAGATTCCATATTCAAGTGAGATCAAACAATCTAATTTAAAAATGAGCAAAGGACCAATTTAAACTATCTGATTAAAACTCATGACCAAAAGGGTATCCAGCTGACCTAACATTTATTTTATCTTTCAAAATAACTAAGGGTTTGTGTGTGGGGGGGGGGCAAGGGGGGGGTTTACTCATAAATGAGGAATAGAAGAGTTTGAATCTCCAAACACAAGCTTATTGTGAGTAAATTAAAAAATATGATACTACATTCTTCTAAAAGAGGTAATAGCTAGTTTCATGGACTACTTCTTTCCACTTAGAGTATTATATTGTCCAAAGAGTTGAATTAAATATGTATATTACATTAAAATATACCAAAATTATAAGTAGCCTGTAAACTCCTTTTCTGAAACTGTAGCTGGATTTTTTGTTTTTAAAACTCAGAGCATAAAATACTGATGCAACATAGTATATTCAAGCCATTTTACCTAAAATGTAATTCCATACAGTATTTGTGATTATTTAGAGTTTACTTTTGTAATGTTAGATGGCAAATATTTGGCAGGGAGAGTGCTACTTAATTATGGAAGCTGTGTTTTTCCTCCCAGAACAAAGAGCATGCAGGCATGAGCATATAAATTTTTGCAAGTAATTTCAGGTGAATGAGAGATTGCACTAAACTTGATTCATGGAGCTCATATTTAGTCGATAATGAATTGCAGAGAAAGCAAGAATCAAGATTAGATAAAACATATTCAATCAGTCTGCTTTATTTTCCCTGGAGAAAATAGAGGGAAACAAACTTTGTGGATTAGTCAAGGCTGAAATTGAAGTTCAGGCATCAACAAACACCAAGTTCAACTTTTTCACTGTCTAATTGTTTGAAGACTCAAACATGGAGAGAGCTGATTTGGTCATGGTCCATTAAGACATTCAAATCAATTTTCCTTTTACCTCATCATAAGTGTACTATCTACTTGGCCTCTATCTTGCTGATTGACAAGCAATTTTCTCTAGAAAATGATTTCTCTTTGCGTTAATTTTTAGTGCATGATTTACAGATTTTATTTTTTCTGTTTAACTACAATACCGATTGGCTGGTTTTCTTTTTAAAATAGTAACAAAAGCATCTGAATTGATCCATCTGCTTTCCAAAGTATATTTGTAAGTGTTTATAGATATTAAGATATCTGTAAATATCTATAAATATTGCTGGATACTTCATGATAAAAGAAATCACCCTTAATGTTTACTGCATAAAACCTTACATTTACCAAAACGTATCATATTTTCATTACTTATGAAAAAAGTCATGGGTAACAACATTTAAAATATATTTAAGTAGACTGGAATAGACAAAAATTTCTATTTTCAGGGAGAAATAGTTGATCAACTCCTGAATTTAAATATGCTAAATGAAACACCTTGGAGGAGAGTGCAACAAATGTCTTCACCCTGGCTTCTCAAAAAACTGTAATGATTTATAGACTTATTGAAAATGATTTAAATCAAAACACGACCAAGTTAACATTTTTTTTTTTTTGTTAATATATTTTAAAGTGACAACAATATAAGTAATTATACATTCAATGATACTTGTGTTTGAAGAAAATACCTTATAGGTACAGTTATATTCTTTTGAATATGCAGACTTCCTTTTAAATTATTTATAAGAATTGAGGGAAATAAGTGACAATATTGCCTGGAATATCTTGGATAATAGATGAGGTTAATAATATCAGAAAGAAAATGTGGATGTTGACCATATGTTAATAATAGACAACAAAAATACAGTATTTTGAGTTCTGCTGAATAAAATAGAATGCCATCTATATTTTAGAAGGCCCTAATAAGATATGCATATCACTATTATGTTTTCTTTTTTCAAAAATCCTGGATGAATGAGTATTTATTATCATCTTTCAAAATGTTCCGTGATAACAATGACTATGTCCCAAATATAGCAGTTGCATCCTTTCCTGGGTTTTGTGCCATCTAAATACTTATTTACATCAAAATTAAATAACTTCCCTTTCGATGGTGATTTGGGCTATAGAGTTTGCAGGTCACTGTCAATTTATTTAAACCAAATGTGTGTTTTTTAAAATTATTACAGTCAATTAAATCTAGGTCTGGCAAATATATTTACTAGGTTAGGTTTATTAGTAAAACAGATACAACTGAATTTAAAAGCTAATACAAATGATATTATCTCTGTTTTTCTATTTATCTGCTTAAAATTTCTTTCCAAATATATAGTTGTTAAGGTCTACTATGAAATTCATGGTGCTGCAGCAATGTACTTAAACTTAAGTTAGAGTCGGCAGTATTAAGATCTAAGTTGAATGAACTTACCTAACTAAGTTGTATATTATCTTATTAGATTCCTCCAAAATGCAGATGTATTCCATTAATTAATTAATGCAGTAATTTTTTGTAGTTTATGCCAACTCCATGATTAAGTTTCCAGTTACCTATATGAATTAGTTTTGATTGCCATTCATAGGAAGATAAATTTTATGGAGATTAAATAAACTCTTATGCACCCGATGCTTTATTTTAGCAGCTTCAATTGAAATTTATGTTAGGAATTTACTAAACTAATTCTTTTAACATCATTACTAAAAATTTACTGGAAAACTTGAAGGAAACTTATGTGGGTAAAAAATTCTATCCCCTGGGTTTTGCCTGCATCAGAAACATCATTAAGACATTTTTTTCTGTATACAAAACTAACCACCTCATAAATTACTTTAACTAAAATTTAAAAGCATGAAATATTCAGGTAGTTTACTCATTTATTAATATTAAATTTTCAAACCTTGGATATATATTTTTAGTGAATTAGGTGTTTTAAACAGATCGGTGCCTGTTTCTTTCCCCCCAAAAGAAAAAGATAAACTTTCTTGCAAAGGCATCATCATGCCTATCCTCTGAAATTAATTTTATAAATTCACAAAGCCTAACAAATAATTTTGATAACAATCTTTGCAGTTTCACAATTAATTGACCAACATTAAGTATACAAAGATCACCTTGGTGATAAATTTGTGTTTGACTTCGGCCTTCCATACTCCATTACATACTTTCCTTTGACTGAAAATTTCTGACAAATGAAATTTATGGTGGAAATGACCTCTCAACTTTATTTATGAAACCAGGAGCACACACAGCAGTAGATCACAGGATGACATGTGATTGCTGTTCCCTGAAATAGGTACAGTAGACGCAGTGCAGTGAACCAGCTTGATGTGAAAACCCACACGCTCCGGGCTACACCATCGGCAGCCTACACGGTTAGGGAGTACATGGAAATTTGGCAGAGCCAGTTAACCACAAAAACCTGGGAGTTTCACCTGAAGTGTGCTTTAACCATGAAAAAATGCAGAAAAATATTTCTTTTTCAATTTTGCTTTGTCTCTTGTTGTGGTTCACCCTGAATTTTCTAGTTATATATAATAACAATTTTCCATGTAAATAAATTGTGTGCTATGGAATTGAAATGTTTGCAAACTCTTATCCACTTTTCATTATTTTTTCCTATTTCATCATTTATTTATAGATAACTTGCATTACACAATCTTGATTTCAAAATTCAGTATAAACTTCCTAAGATCTATATTATGGAATAAATGTATATAAAGTAAATATTAATTGTGGAAATGTTGTCATATTAAAATAAATAAGGTTCCACTTATTTATGCATTTTATACTTAAAATTTAAATATTTCAGCTAATATTTCTGGCAGGAAAGAATATTAAATGTTACCAAGTCACTTAAATTCTTATTTGTTGCAAAAGTTAAATGTAAGCTTAATTCCTATATTCCTTGACATGAGATGTTTTTAAGTAAAACTGTACAAATTTAGCTCCCTGATATACTGTGCAATATATGAAATTTAAGTAATTTTATAACATGAACAAAATTATTTCATTTTCTACAATGGATTTTTTAGGTTTATAATCAAGCTTCAAACTGCCAAAAAGAGTTTCTTTCTTCCTGAACATTTTATCAGATTATTACTGATGACTATGGCTATTTTCTCCTCTATTGATTAATTTTCCCTGTAATTTTAGAGAGAGTCTGTGCCAAGCATAGCTATATTTTAAATAAAGATAGTAAACAGTCATGCGACATAAGCAAACTAATCACCAAAATGACTTTTCAGTGCCAAAAGAATATATTAGTAGTAACAAAGATACAAAAAGTAAACACTGAAGAACCGCTCGACAGTAAGCATAAATGGGTGGACTTGCTTTTTTGAGGCATTTCTGATCACATCACACCAGGTATAGCTGAAATTTGTCTCTTTCCTTTAGAAACTGTGATCTAATTATCTACATCATTTTTATGAAACTTCTTCCGTGGTGCCAATGTTATACTTTTCAGGATCAGGTGTGTGTGCAGCAAGTAGAAGGGAACACAATAAAATAGAATAAGCAACGCCCAAAAGACAAAGATGTGAACTGTGCGGGCCCAACGCCCCGGCTCGCGGATGCCCACACGCCGACACTAAGGCAGCAATTCCCTCTCCACACGTTCCCAGCGGCAGCTCGCCGGGCGCGGGACACCACCTACCGATGGAATAAATTGGACGCTGGGAATGCAATCTCAAACACTCTTCTATCTTGGTTACTGTTCCAGTGAATTTCTTCAAAGATGTCGAAGTCTCTTTAATTTATCGCCAATCTACTTCAAATATTTGTCTAAAAATCAACTATTTGAGGTACATAAAAAGGGCAGAACCCACTGGAGGTTTTTGTTTGTCTGGTCTGCTTTTTTGGAATAAATATGACCTTATTCTATAGTATGGAAACTTCAGTGAAAGTGTGGGAATGTTTAATTACCACGTTATACTGAAAAAATGAGAAATATATTCAGCAAGTTAAAAATAACCAGTTTAGTAATCTGTTGAAAGAGCATATTGATGTTCTAATTTTAATTACATATTGTTAGTATTTAATTAAACTGAGTCTTCATTGAATAGATGTGTCCCTCACCTCAGAAAAATATTTATTTAGTCTTAAATTCATTATCTTGGACGTATTGCAACCTAAATATTACTTAAATATTAAGATAAAGTAACAATATCCTTTGGCAGATGATCTTTAAATGATCTATACCAAGAAATAATTGTATTCAAATCTTTGGGTTTTCTACTGTGCTATCTCTTGCGTGTGTGTGTGGCAGGGGGAGTGTGAGTATGTGGAATGTTTGCCATATAAAATATGGAAATTATTTTAGGTAAAGTGGCAAAGTAAGTTTTACTTCTCTTGAAGTGATACCTTACAGCCATAGTACATAATATAATTCATAGGCTACCATATTTGGATAGAACATTTCAGTCTCTGACCTTTGTCACTGAACATCCTGACAAGAAGTAGCCATTTGTCAATGGATAAAGATTAATTGCTGAGTTTATCTATGGAGGCCACATGGATAAAGCTTTAGATTGGGAAGTAAAGAAGTAAAGCCAGTTGTCACCTAGGGGTTATTAATTCTAATCATGCAGAAATGACATTTGTCCTCAGGAGATCCACAGATAACCTTGAAGTGATAGGAATCACTTGCGTTCTTGTGCTCACTCTCTCACCTCTTTCTTCTCACCTCAGGCATCTTATGTCTAAAGACCGTAGAATTTCTTCTAAACCCAACAAATAGTATTGCACTGCCTCACTGCAGTCTTCATGTAGCTATTGTTGAATATAATGGTTGTCTGTCCAAATCTCTGTCCACAGTGCTGTTCATTTGCTGTGGTCTCCCATCATTCCTTACTTAGAAATATGCAGAACCTGCCACTCCTCCTGTTTAACTTCAACCCATTTTCCCAACAACATCTCAGGTGTTCTAATAAAACCATAAATCTGATCAAGTTACTTTCTTGTTGAAAAATGCCTACTGGCTTCTCAAAACCTTAGGGATAAAATTTACAATCCACAGCATGGTCTACAACGTCCTGGATGACCTGATCCATGTTTAAATGCACATCCTCACTTTTTGCTCTTCCCTTCCATCTAAGCCCTAACAGAAGTGAACTGGTGAAAGCCCTCAACCCTACTTTATGTTTCTATCTTCCTACAGCTTTGTTTCTTACAAAGTATATGCATATACTTTGCCAAGAAATTTTTGCTCATGCCTCCAATGTCACAGGACTCAGCCCAAACGTTTCTTACTGCAGGAAATATTACTTCCAGTCTTATCTCTCCTTTTAGGAAGCCTGTTACTTCTCTGCTCAAAAATCTGCTTTTCTCTTCTTTTATTGAGATATAATTGACATATAACATTATGTATATTTAATATGCATGTATATGTGTTCATTTGATACATTTATATATTGCAATGTGATCACCACCTTAGCATTGGCTGACATCATCATGTCACATAATTATCATTTCCTTTGTGATGAGAATATTTAAGATCTAGTCTCTTAGCAACTTTGAAGTATGTACTACAGTATTGTTAGCTATGATCACATTCAAAACTTCTTGAGTGCAAGGGTCATTTTCTACTTCTCAGTAATACAGTAAGTACTTCAGTGGAAAGGCTCAGGATAAATTAAAAGGCAGAGTCAAAAAATGGATGAGGGAAACATTGTTTCCTTCCCTAGTGGGGAAATCTTATGAACTAGAGCCAAAGGGCTGTAGCCACAACGCAAAGTCTAACAATCACCCAAAAAAGAAAATCATCACATTGACTAGTTGAGAAGTCCTGCTTTATCACAAAAGACCTAATATTAGTCAAATATCAGTTGGGAAAAAATACAGATGGAAAACCCATTGCTAAACAATGTTGAAAACATTTGGAAGCATGAAGCAGAGAAGGTGATTGATACATACAGATCTTATTAATTGTTAATATTTTTTCTTGCATGGCAACTGAGATGACAGGCTATTATTCACTTGCTAGAGTCCACATGATACAAAAAATGTGTGTGTGGTTTTTCAAAAATTTTCCTTCAAAAAAGACACATTGGAGTCATGATCTTCTTTGCTATATTTCCTGCTGATGATAGACTAAATGTGACTTTACAGTTCTAACCCCTAACCTTGTAAGATTATGGTGTGAAGGTGAGGTGGGCCACTAGTCCCAGAATTGCTGACTCAAGGCCACTCCCTACTGGTGGGACTGCGGCAAGCACCTCTGAGGCCTTCTCTGTTGCTCTAGGAAGCATCTATCAATCACCTGACGCGAGCAGGCAAGATGGAGCTGCTTGTTATTTCTGAAAAGACTACTTGCACTCTATTTAACGTAGGTGAAGTATTTTCTTTATACCTTAGAACATATTAATATCAGTTTTCATTTTTTAAAAATGTTTAATCCTCACAGGAGGATATTTTTTCCATGGCTTTTTAGAAAGAGTGGAAGAGAGGGGGGAGGGGAACAGAGAGAGAGAAACATCCATGTGAGGGAGACACATCCATTGGTTTTCTTCCGCACGCACCCAGACCTGGGTGGGATCAAACCTGCATCTGAGGTTCATGCCCTTGACCAGAAATCGAACCCATGACCTTTCCATGCTAGGCCAATGCTCTCACCACTAAACCACACCGGCCAGGGCTCAGTTTGCATTTTTTTACCTATTAAATTATTAAGGTGAGATTTTATATTAATTCTGTTAGCAAATAGTTTTTAAAACTTACAACAGACAAAGGGCTCTATTGGGAACTGTGTTTATACTGAAAACATAGGTCTTACTTTTTGATTTTCACAAGAAATCTAGAATAGAAAGGAAAACTGTTTCTATCCACAAATGACAGATCACAGACTGTGGTACAGCAAGAATTAACGTAGGTCGTCTGAATCCTAATCCAAACATATTGCACTACACATTCTGCCTGCCTTCTAGCAAGTTTTCATACTCAATATATTAATTTAGAATGCTAATATTTATAATGTAATATGACCAATGAGTATATTAATGGTCTATGATTAGATATCAAATTCCTATGTTATTATTTAGTTATACTAAGAAGTTACTGTGCATTATTTTCCTCTGCAGATGCTATGCTAATATAATCCATTTTATCTTAAAATCATATTTAAATAACTATATAATAGAGTTTTAATTTAACCCAAGATAATGTTTGTAACAGAAAAATTAGGTTGTATATATTTTAAGCATTATTATTTTAATATACTTAATGTAGTTCACATCTTAAAATGCAACTATATCCCCAAGCACCAGTTTACTTAGAAACAATACTAGAACACATTAGTCACAAATTCACTAAAATATTTTACAGATTTGACAGGCCTTTCTATTCAGGCTCATTGTTACACAAATACTAAATAGCAATGAATCAAACATTGATTGGATGCTTGAATGAAGCTCTCCAGGTCTGTTAAACTTTGCAGATTCAGAGCATAAGCCCCCTGGACTGCTTATCAAGGGTGAGATTTAACAGACCTGTGTACCCTCCCCTCGGTTTTCCTGCTGTCAGTGCTCCAGGGCTCTGGAAAGCAACTTCTCATAGAAAAAATACGACTGTCTCTCCAAGGACAGCTGGAATTATAGAAAAAGTAACAAAAAATATTCTTTTTGTTATATATCTTAAGATTTTAGAGTCACTAATTCATATCTGAATAAAAAAATGTGAAGTTGGAGTGAATGAAGATGAGGGTGAATCTGCATTTTTGAAATCTAAGTGATTTTCCCTATGTCATCAAATTGTTTGATAAATGTGTGTTTAAAGGTGCTGCTTGAAAATTAATGTTGCTTTATTCAATTAAATATCTCTGACATTAAGGGCTATTTTTTCTCATTTCAGAATTTAAAATTTTCAGAGTAAAGCATTATTTTTCTGTTTTTCAGAATACAAAATCCTTATTAAAATTAGTGTTTCTTTTTTTTAATTGTCAAAACTTCAAGTCGAAGCTGAAATTCCTTGACCAAAGTTATTAATATCACACAGATATAATAACAGGTGTCAAGGCAGGCAAAAACTCTACAGAGTTTTAAATTCTCATTTATGGAATAAAATAGCTTTAATTTAACTATGGGAGCTTCACTCATTCTCTAAAACTATGTAGGAAAAAAACACTGGAACACTTTGAGTTAAAAGTCATAGACAATGTTTAAAGAGTTAACTGAAAACATATTTTTATGATAAAGTTTAATTATCTATTAAAGACAGTGAAAACAAAGAGTCCGTAGTAACGCAAAAGTGAAGTAAATAATTTCCTCTTTAAAAAACTAAAATTATTGCATTGAGTTTAGTTGGTGGAAGAGAAAGTTGCTAAATGTTATGCATATAGAGCAAAAAAGAAGCCAATTATTAAATTATTAAAATTTAAAGTATCTTTTCTAAATTTGATTCATTAAAATGCTAATAATGTGTCCTGGCCCGTTTGCCTCAGTGGTTAGAGCCTTGCCTGGTGCACCAAAGGTCTTGGGTTTGATTCTCCATCAAGGGCACAGACCTGGGTTGCAGGTCTGAGCCCTGCTCCCCTCAGGGCGCTTGCTGGAGGCAACCAATCCATGTGTCTCTCTCACATCAATCTCTCTTTCTCTCTCTTTCCCCCCTCCTCCCTCCCCCCTCCTGCTCTCTCTAAAAATCAATGGAAAAATATCTTCCAGTGAGGATTAAACAAATAAATAATTAAATAAATAAATAAAATGAAATGTGTGTAAGCTAACATAAAAACTATCAACTCAAGTGTGAAGTTACTTTCCATTTAGTGACACGAATGGCAGTGTTTTACTAATTTTTATTAGTAAAAGTTAGTACATAATGGAATATGATATTTTGTGAAAGTCTATTGATTGAATAAAAATAGATTAATACAACTTAATTTATTTCAGTATGTTAAAAAAATAATTATCTTCACTTTTGGCTGTGGATTACATATGATTTCATGCAATATGGTAGGTGAAAATGACATTGGACTATGATTGACAAGACTCACATTTGAATTCAATAGGTCAGTAACTACAAAACCAGACAATTTGTCATCATGGGCATTTTTAAATCGTTATTGAAATGAGAATGTCGAACAACTAAATAATTAATTTACACACTTTTTCAAAAATTCTAAGACATTTTTCACATATTAACATTTCTGAAATCAGGATGACTCTTACAATCATATTTAGCACTATTGATTTTGGGGAGGGCATACATAAATATATCTTACAAATGATGATAATTTAACTTTGATTCAATATGTGATATTTAAAAACCCCTGTAAGAATTGAAGTTCTCTAATTCTATATATTCAAGAAACAAAAAGATAAAGATTTACAGATGTGGATTATAATACTAAAAGACACTTTATATGTAATTTTATGAAAGCAAATGTAGAATACATCATCTTGCATGAATTCACTGAACAGCCAGATTAATTCTTAGAGAATTAAATAACAAAGAAACCACGTATTTCGATCTGCTTCGACACACATGACACACTCCATGTGTTGGCACACTCCACTCATCTACCCACTGATTGGATAAATTGCAGGTTATAAGAAATCCCTGGTACGTTAGCTTCAACATCACCATTCTGTCACTGAGGATAGCGTAATCGAACAGATTTTGTCCAGAGATTTGTAATTTTGCTGTTGGTTAGGCTCTTTTGCTAAGAAATTCTTCAAGTTATATGAAATCTTCAAGGTTTTACAAGGGGGGGGCGGGGGAGATGGCAATAAAGAAGACCAGAATCTCAACCATGTAACCGTGCCTGACAGGAAACCAGGGAAAGCTCTGCAACAAGGCAGGAGTCGCAGTTCTTATTGGTCACAGGCCTCCTGCAAAGTGGACCTGGGAATGGGAGACCTGGCGGGGCCCAGCCTAGATTTGGCAGTAAGTTCACCTTGCCGCCAGAATGCCAGTCCTCTCCGCTCTACTGCACCGTTAATGTAGGTCAGCAACTTTCTCTTTGCTTCCTGTCGCCTTCCTAGCTAACCGACTCCATGTTTCATACTGGAACTTAATGGAAATAGCCTAACTAGTTTAATTAGTCATTATTCTTCCTTGGGTTTGCTAGCACGGGAGTCAGTTATATCCCTGGTTCAGATAGCTTTGGCCAGGGTCATCGAGGGTGTGACCAACGTTGGTATTTCTCCCAACTGAGGTTCTGGGCTGGGCCAGCATTCTGAGATCGAATTAAATAATATTGAGACAATATGAGGGGTACTCTCAAATACAGGCTAATTTATATTTTTTAAATATGTGAAACAATTACAAACAACAGTATATTAAATATAATTAATAAGTTACCTCTGTGAAAAATGAACATGAAACCGTATGACTGAAGTCTTTATAGCACACAATAGTAGTATTTTTACTCTCTTTAACCATTTTCACTCCAAAGCGTAGGACCTATTTACCTCCACATTTTATTAAGCCCGTATTCAGTCACTGCATGCCAATGAACTGTTGTGAGACTGAGCTCTTAGTCTTTTGAACAAATATGTATCTTCCACGTGCCATGCTCATCTTTAGAATGTCTAGTCTTAATTCTTTGTTACTTCTCACAGAAAGTCCTTGCTTAGGTGTTCATTACTGTACTACATAGATAAGAATTTCAAAGTTCAAACTTTTAAGGGACTAGTCCAGATCTGTGAGATGTTTGAAGTGCATATCTTCTGGCTGGAAGTGCAATGCTCTTTCCACTACATCATACAACCCAAATATTTTCTTGCTCAATCTTTGGCCTTATCAATAACTTAATTCTTCTTACAGAGTCATTCCATTTTTCTAGAGCCTTGTTCAACTTATCTTTTCAAAGCTATCTTTTACCACACAATTTAAGTTTTGGACACAGATACTATTACCCATATATGTACTTACTGTGTCTTTCTCTTTCCACGACTTTGCCAAGTCCACTTCCACTGCCCGAGATAAGTTTCTGCACATTTCTCTATGTGTACATTTTAACCAGTTTAATACACTGCTTAAACCTGAACACTCTCTTGCTTTGACATAACCAGGTAGCAATATATCTTTATCTTCAGTTCCAAAACATTTCACATTACATTCTTGCAATGCTTAGGGTACTTAATACTATATTATTTAGAAAGAATTCTATTTTTTACAGTTATAAGTTATCACCCATTGAACTGTAAGCAATTTAAGTACTAGTATTATTCCCCATTTCCAGGTTCAATAATACCTACCTCAGTATCACGAAATTGCACAAAACTAATAAATTACACAGAACTATGGGTTAGAAAATGTGTTATCTGAAATTGAATGTATGTATTGAGACATTTTGAGCTAATGACATGCTAGATTATTTAATTTTCTAAAGTACCTATTAGAGTGAAACTAACCTTCAAATCTAGAGAATGACTTGTAACCATTGTTATTAAATATTTATGCAACCAAAAATGCTAGAAGACATTGAGTTTATGGATTTCTCATTTATCAGTTCACTATCAGTTCAACATAAAATTATATAGTAAGTGATGTGGAATTAATTCCTTTCTCTTTTTTGCTTTGTAAGTTCTTTGCTCAGTAAGAACTAATTATATTAAAATAGCCAAAAAGCAACATTCTTCGTCTTCAACATACAGAAAACAGCAATAATTAGTACCCTATTACATATATAAGTTCTGCATTGTTTGAGATCTTTATTGGAATTAATATTATCATATGTAAATTAAGTTAATCATATATATTATTAGGAGGTTATAGTTCTTTAATTTTTTTGTTTGTTTTTTCCTTTCTATTTAATTTATTGGGGTGACACTGGATAACAAAAGTTATACAAGTTTCAGGAGAAAAATTCATTCCACAAAACATCATCTGTACACTGCATTTTGTGTTCACCATCCCAAGTCATCTCCTAATATCACCCTTTATCCCCTACTCCCTCTTCCAACTCCCCCCACACCTCCTGCAATCACCACAAAGTTGTCCATGTCCATGAGTTTTTTCTTTTTTTACTTATTTCTTAATCCCTCCACCCCACTCACATGAAATAATAAACCTGTAACTTATGTATATATGTGGCATGATATAAATTTAGCATCTGTCAAAATATTGTATTGGAAATGTGATCAAATAGTATGATTATTAAAAGGTAGCATTTTAGAAGTGAAAATTTTGTTATGACAAGTCAAGACATGACTGAAATCATCCTAACTTGCTATGGAATAAGCCCAATTAGAGTTTGTTCACATTTAAAACCCTCTCACTGACAACAAATAAATGGAGGTTTCGCAAGTCATTTCTATCACATTCAGTAATGACCTTGAGTGCATGCAAATGTGAGATTTACTCAATGAGGCCCTGTGACAACCCTGGGATTCAACTGTGAAATTAGAGTAGCTTGTACCTAAAGTGGAATTTCACACCCATTGAACGAGCAGTCTGTTCCTTTAGTTCTGGTGGTTAGAAAAATAAAGCAGAGATCTGTATTTCCATTCGTTTATGTGAGCCATAATATCCTTAGCTGTAACAAATGTTCAATATCTGTGTTTAATACCCCCATCAGTTATTACATCCTAATAGCTACGTACGGACTGAAGCCGTAATAAATACCTGAGCCCTTCGGGAACCGCAGTGTGAAAGTTTACCAGATACATATATCGAGCTCTGCTCCACTTTCTTGGGACTTAACACATCCAGGCAGGAACTGAAGCCTAACAAACAGAAATAATCTGCTTCTTAGTCCCTCTACAAACCGCCAGCTACCTGCCAACACCAAGCCAATGACTGGGTAACTTGAACTATTAAATTGGAAAATAATTTTTGTTGGTTTGGAAAATTCATTTGGGAATGAGCATGCGAGTGTTTCACGTGGTTCTACTTTACATGATTGAAATGCATGCATATTTTTCTATTAAATTTGTGACTTTACCATTCTGTAAGAGGACAGGGGTGGCTTCTGTAAAACTCTGTGTCTTAATAGCCTCTTTGTGTCCACATTCAATTTAAAGAGATCAAATGTGTTGGAGTTACTCTCAGAGTAAGAAGAATGCTTTTAGGACTCAAGTCATAGGAAGGGGAAACCCCTCCCTTAATTTATGTGAATGCTGCATTGATGTCACACCTAAAACTGAAAATATCTCGAATCAAATAAGGAAATATTTGCATCTTTTTGCATCCTTATGATGTCAATCTTCACAATAAATATTCGCAAAATATAGCATGTATTGGCATTCAAGCATAATGGTCCGGAGGGCTAGTGTGCGTGTGCATGTAGGGGATTCTTGTTCTGCAGAACATGTTTCAAGCAACGCTGTCTAATAACTCCCATTGCAGCAGGTTGCCGTGTAAGTCAGAGTGCAGTTTTAGGATGAAAAAAACTTCTTGGTCATCACTCTCAGTCTACAGAGCAATCGTAGGACATGGGATAAGAGGTCCTGCAGTGTCCCTAATGCTGTCAGTCCTAAGGCAGCATGTGAGTGCCAAAGAAGAAAAGAATTCCTGAGTTCCTTCAGTTTCCTTCAGTTTCCTCACCTGTGAAATGGAGGGATTCCCTCTTATGTGCCTAAGGAGAGAAGCTTGAAGAAATCATCATTTGAAAGGTCTTACTTCTAGTTCACACAACATTCTGCATTTACTTTGTCGCATAAATGACCCACCACGTTGAAGTACCACCCCAAGGATATCACAGTGGCCGGGAACTGGCTGTTCTGCCAGCAACCGGATACCGCAGGAATGAGAGGCATACGTTTTGTATAGTTAAGAGCTTTGTTTTGCCTCGGTTAATGTTTTTTTCTTTCTTACATAACTTACAATATTATAAACCCAGAAGAGCCTTTACTCTTTAACTACAAAGTAAATACGGTTCTTATTAAGTGGATTTTCCTTCTACCTCCCTCTTCAAATTTCAGTTCTTAGGTAGACGTTACTTGTATGCTGTCAACCGTTTTAGAAGGATTTTCTTGTGCTACATTAATTCTTATTCCAAGAGTCATTGTTTTAAAGTGATGTAACTCTTCCTTTTGTTCTTTATCGACACTGGGAACTATTTCTCTCCAATATTACAGCATTGTTTAAGAAACTATTTAAATTGTCTAAACATGAACTAGGCCATAATCTTAGGAAGAAGGTGGGTTCCACTCAATAAAAAAAAATTAATCTGTTCATATTGCACGGATTCAACTCGGCTATTGAAAGAAAGTTATTTCATGTTTCCAATGGCATCAATATGACTTGCCTGGAGCCATTTACTAAAAGTGCTTCTCAACCTCTTCAGGCTCTGGGAGGCTGTGTGAAAGCTGTGCTCGGTGTGTACTTGGACGTATCAACCCTGCTGATTCAGAGAGCAGTGGCTTTTCAGTGAGTTAGGTCATCTTTAAAAAGATGTTAGTGTTAACCGAGGACTAGAGGAATAGTGCTTCTCACACGTAAGAGGCAAGGAGGAAAATTGCTTTCACATCTTAACTTTGAGATCTTATATTTATAAAGATAAAGAGCGAAAAAACTAAAGAAGTTCCACATTTCCTGGGGAGCTGCTCCCCAGATCTCCATGGTATGGGTTGGGTGTGTTTCTTAAGTGCTTTCATCACAGACTGTTCTCTCATTTGTGTTTTACTGTGTATGTGCATCATATATCATCTATCACATTTCAAAAATTGTATATAATATGTCATAAACTTTTTGATGGCAATATCATTTTTCTCTCCCACCCCCATTTTTTTATGCCTCACTTAAAAATGGTGCTCAGTAAACGTGCAATGAATTCATGAATTTAATACAAGCCAAATTAATCTGCTCAAAATTACTTTGCTTGAAATATTGATTTTTCCCCCCTTCAAACATTTATTTTGATAGAACCTGATTGTTTTTATAGCATTTCTCGGCCAATGAGAGAACAGAATCCTTTCTAAAGCAAACTGCCCTTTGAAAGAGCAATTTAGTCACTAGCACTGAATAGAAAAATCCCCTCTCTTCATTCACTGGCAATGCCCCAGATGCTCTGCCAAGCAGAGGAAGAGAGCACCACAAGAGCCCCTTCATAGGCATTTTCTTCCACTTGTGCACTAACCGGTGCCCTCAATCTGCTGATTGCCTGACACTCAAGAGTGGAGGCAGCAATAATCCAAAATCCTGCTGTTGCCAAGAGTATTGCATCTAACACTATTCACTAATTCCATAGGGTAGCACAAAATTATACTCAGGAATGACCACATTGGAATTGGAAAACATGCTTTTCCTTTTCACAGAATCTAGTGCTGATAGGTGCGTCTGTATACAACACAGTCCTGTTCACATCAAATGAATCTTGAACCCGGGCCACTGTAAAGATTGACTTAACATCTCTGCTGTTTTACTTAGTACACACACAACATGTCAGAGGAAAAATGTCCCTACTATGATGTGTTGTCACTAGATGAATATGCCCAGGTCTATACGTAGAAAGTTTTGTTCCACTCAGATCAGTGCTATGATCTTCCTCCATAAAGTCCACTTCGCAGCATGGTTCCATTTAATGATCTGATTTTATGTAAACCACGTTGATGGGCTTCTCGCACCCACAGCACCTCTTTAATACTTGCTCTGGGATGAGTAATCACACTTCATGGGGCATGGAGACCCACAGCACAGGGCCCGGCTTCTATCTTATAACTGCTCATCCAGCAATTGTTAAAGAACTTCAATGAAAGAAAAATAAATCAACAACAACAACAAAAATAGATCCGTGGTGGACCTGACAAGTGAATCTCACTCTCAGCATCACAGTCTATGGACTTATGTAATGAAGGTCAGGACAGGGGAGGCAGGCTGTCTTTCTCTTCTTGACTAAGCAATTTATCTGTTGCCATCTCCTAGTGAGGGCTTTTCTCAAAGATGATTTGCTGGACACCTTTTGGGCGTTTTGCTAGTGATTCAACTAAGAGTGACAATGAGTGTTTGAAATTGTTTCTATAAACACCCTAAACCTGATATGGGGTAGCCTCACCCATTGGTCCTCAGCATTGATCAATTTCCATGCTTTTTCCTCTGGAATCTCCATCACACTGAAAAAGCAGAAGCAAAGAAAAATGTTGCACCATGCAGAATAATTTTCTTGAGTTTTTAGGTATTAGTCCTCAATACAGGACTTCACTTCTATTAAAACAGCTGTTAGGCCTGGGAGAATGCAGTGGGGCGTTCTGTTTTCATTTAAAAGCATTAATTTGGGAAAGTGAGCAAAAAAACAAATTCCCATTTCCTTGGACCCCCACTGTAATACCAGAGGATCAGGCCAAGTGTCGTGCCAAGGACTCCGCCAACTGTAGTGGCCGCTCAAGGCCAGGGAGGGTCACTGTATATCCGGACAATCCAAAGGGACACTGGAGCCGAAGGAGGAAGAGACATTTGCTTTATTATTTGGCTGTGGCGGGCCAAACATACAAGATAGACAAACCCACACTCTCCTGGTGGCAGCCAGCTGGGGGGGGCAAACCACAAACCCGAAAACCTGCCCCTCTGAAAGTCCAGGGCCAGTCCTATAGGGGCCGGGACAATAGTGGCTCTCAGCCAACATGGGTCAGACATTCGTCAGCTAACAGGGCATCTGTTGTGACTATGCTTTATCATGTTCACGTAACTGCGGCCTTCTGCCGTGAGAAGGTGGCAAGAAAGCCTAAGTGTTTTCACTTTCCCTATTCCCACCATCCTCGAAGGGACCTTTTTCTAGAAATCTTAATAAGGATATGGAGTATTCCAGGATCTTGCAAAATCAAGGATTGCATTACATCTTCAATATGTGCCATCCTCTCTATACCAAAGTCTGCACAAATACCTCATAGTTTCCCTCATCTGAATATCTTCTCATAATATTTCTTTTGCATGGGCTTAAAATTAACACAGACTAGATCAAGATCTTCACAGTTGGGCTACATTATCTATACCTGGAATATTCCTAAAACTTTGTAATTTCACATTTACCTTACGATCGCAAGGTAAAATTAAAATTAACCACATTGGAATTGAAATTAAATGTGAGACTCTGTAGAAGAACCTAGATTGATTCTCAATGAACTTAGTTCTTATTTGCCTCCATATGTTTATGTAAACTCTGCAGACTCCTCCAAGTGCAGTCCAAATTTTATCATCACTGATTGTTCACAGCTTTTTGAAAATACATTAGGAGCTGCCATCATTAACTGCTTTTGTTTCTTACTTTAAATTCTAACTAAACAGCTTCAGTTTTATTCATAATCGATTTAGTATTGTCTGCCCTGCATAATAAAATCTTGCCAAGGTTACAGTTAGTTCAATTATTTTCTTTTAAGAATCAGCACTTTCCTCTTTTAATTGCCCTTGATAAGTGTTTCCGAACATGACTTCTAAATAGAGTAGCACCTGTTCACAGTCACTGGAGGCCGCCACTGAATAACCTGCTACAGTGATCTGCTGCCCATAGCGTGAGACAGATTGCTGAGTGGCCACGGTCTGCAGCAATTGTCCTGAACCTTCCTATCAGAGAAAAGTTTCCCAATATTAGCAAGATTTTCAGTCATCTCTCCCTTCCTGGGGAAGTGCCTTGTGCCCTGTGCAGCCACAGGCCTGGAATAAGGCTGACTTCTTAACTCTGACTCTTATAGATCATGTGCAAATATTCATTTTGATCAAAAATGACAACCAAATATTTACTTTCCAACTCTTGTCGTGTTCTTCCTATGTGAGGACTGGGCTCTTTCACTGCATAGAATCCTAGGCCGGTTCTATCAAATGCTTGACTTTTAACTATGCAAACCATCAGGCAGGCTTTATCACCAGGCTATTCTGGGTTTAGTGAATTCAGATATTTTCTGAAAGTAGAGAAATAAATTCATAAACAGCTTCATCTTAGTATCTGCGGTAGCTGCACAACTTCTATAAAAAAACTACCATTTCAAGTTTTGTAATCTCGCAGGGCATGCCTATTTCCTGCCCTTTATCCATGAATTGAATAAATGTTGTTAAAAATAATCATCACCTATTGAATACCACAAAGTATCAGGCTTAAAATTGATTAAGACAGTCCCCAAGATAAACCTCCATTTCACAAATGAAGACATTTGCTCATAAAGTTAAGTGACACCCAGTTGCACAGCCCATAAGTAGCTGAGCTGGGACCGAAGCCAGTGCTGCTGGACTGTGGAGCCCGTAATCTCTCCCTGGTGTCCTGTGGCGTCTTCTGCCCGGGATAGCAAGAGTGGCCTTGTTGAGGGGCAGAGGCTAAGGCCTCTGCCACCTTCCTGCCAGTCTAAGCCTTTAATCTTTGTCTCTGCTCTCCATGTTCTACTTTCCTTTACTCCTTGTCAGATATCACTGCTTTCATTCTTTTACACTTTCACAGGAAAAGGCTTAGTTTAAAAATATCTACTAATGAAAGTAGATTTCCCTTTGCCTAGTAAACGAGCTCCAACAGTTTATGGCATGTGTTGTTTTAAAACCTTTTTTTAAAAGAAATTCTGCCGCTTACTGAGGCTGAAAGCATAGGAGCTGCAGAGTCCTTACTTATTTTATTGAGAGGAAGTGGAAGAGAAATGACTTTTACTTCTTGAGCCAATTTAAAATTCTGAGACCCAGAATATTGTTGTTACTGTTTGTTTTTTTAATTCATAAGCAGCGTATTCACTTATTAGCTCACTTAGGAAATATTAATTGAGTGGTTACTGTATGCCAGGCATTGGGGAAAAGCATTGGACAAGGCAGAGGAGTCGGTTGCTCTCATGGAATTTACATGCTGTGGGAGAAATAGATAAAAGATCGGGAAGCCAGTGCACAAGCTAGCTCATTTTAGATATTGGTAAGTTCCATAAAGAAACCAAATCTAGACAGTATGATATGAGAGAGGCTGGAGGATGCTGGGAGTCAGCAAGGCTAACAGAGGAGGCTGTTTATTTGGAGAACCAAATAAACGAAGAGGAGGGGCCATGGGAGTACAGGCCTGGGGGCAGAATTTCAGAGCCGAGGGAAGACACTTGCAAAGGTGCCAAACAGAGAGGAGTCACTGGTGTTTCCAGATTCAAAGAAAAAATAAGGAGGGCTGGAATATACCAATGAAAAATGAGAATAGTGCATGTTGAAGAAGTTGGGGTCCAAATCTTATAGGGCTGCTATTGACTGAATTGTGCCCAACTCAAATTCATATGTTGGAGCCCTAACCACCAATAGGATGGTGTTTGAAAATGAACTCTTTGGGATGTAATTAAGTTCAGATGAGGTCATTAGGGTGGAGCCCTCATGATGGGATTAATGACCTAATAAAAAAAGAGTAGATATCAGAGTCCTTTCTCTGTCCTTATGAGGACACAGTGAGAAGGTGGACATCTGAGCGCAAGGAAGAGGGCTGTCCCCAGCTGTGTTGGCAGCCTGGCCTCACACTTCCAGCCTCCAGAATTGTAAGAAATACATTTCTACCCAGTCCATGGAATTCTCTTAGAACCATCTAAGCAACTAAGACAAGGCCCTTAGACACCATATTAATGCCATTTGTATTTTATTAAAAGTAGCAAAGAAGACAGTGAGTAGATTCTTCCTGAAATGCTACTGGTTTGATAACCTTCCTACATTCTACCAGTTCTAACCAAAGGGGAAGCATAGATGGAGACACAGGAGAACCTCTGATTGAATCTCTACGTTTTCAATAAAAACTCAAAAGCACATATTATTGTTGTGTTATTATTATTGTTGTTCTTAGATACTTGCTGAAAAAGTCAGTCTTTTTAATAAAAATTTGTCACTCCGTATTTGCTAAATTAAAGCAAACATTACTTAGTGCTTAATTTACATTGCAAATAAATAAGTGTTGCAAAAGATATAATAATTGCAGAATATACAAATGAACACTTCTGGAAATTTAGCAGTATGCCATGAGTCCTTCTAAACTGAGCATGCGACTCACAATTTAGATTGAATTGTTCTGTTCCTTAGTAATCAACCCCATGGAAATGTGAGAAAGCTGTGTCATTGTTCTATTAGGTACATGAAAGCAAAATATACTAGTGGATACCAATGCATTGTTTTCATTGCTAATAAAAAAATTACGTATTTTTAAGTTCACATGTGCTGGGGAAAATGATCATTGAATGTCATTTTCATACTTAGACCTTTTCTATTAGATCGTAGGTTAAGCCTCATTAGTTCTCTTACTTCAAATCCAAAGCCTTATCTCTAACCACCAACTGGACATGTTTAGATGGTTTTCCCATTGTTACCTCATTTTCAGTGTCTATAATTCAGAATCTTTCTTCACTTTGTTTCTTCTCCCCCCCCCGAACTAGGGCAGAATTGGGGTATTCAAGAGCCAGACCAAGTTTCGTTGATTTCTATCTCAAATATTAGGTACTCATGCAATCAGGTTAAAGTTACGTAATATGAAGACTTGAGCAAAAAATACAACAAAGGAAAAGATAAGATGACATCTACTTACTGCCTAATATGTGCTGGCCATGTATTTGCAGGAAATAGCAGAAGGCACTGCCATGCAGACTGCTTTCATGACCAAGAAGGTGATTACAGATTGGGAGAGTATATGTTTGTGACTTTCAGGACGTGACAGCTTTTACTTGGTGCATGTTTCTCCCATCCATCACTTGATTCAGATATCACTGCATTCTCTGGGGTACTAGTGAGCTAGGTTTCCACAAGCAATTTCCACGGAACTTTGCATTTTTTCAATTTCTGGTCATAAGCTGCTTATCAAGTAACACTTGCTTTCTCCATTTCTACAGAGATGCTATTTAGGTATCTATGTAAGGCAGAAAACTATTAAATATCAATTTCTGAATAGTTATCAAGTAGCTTTTAAGATTAGAAAATGCATTAACATATATTATATCATTACCTTCGAGTTTCTTTTGTGTTTAAGAAAAAGCCTGTTAAGTAAATTGAACAGATATTATATCGTTTTACAGATAAAAAGAAGCGTGAAGGTCATGCTAATTAACAATGGGAAGTCCAAGGCTAAGTAATTATAACATGATTCCCGCCTTAATGTTTATTCTGTACCCTAATGTGATTGGTTATACAGATGAATGTTTTTTTGATCAGTAGGATGTAATTTGCAGTATTAAAGAGATGTACATTTTTAGGTTAATATTTCCACAAACTTGAAAGTATATTTTATCAGAAAAAAATATAATAAAAAATTTAAAAAGCATATAGCTTATCATTTCTATTCCACATCAAGCAATGTACAGTATTTCAGAAGTACCCTGGGACTGGTACCAAAGTTTTGTGAATACGCCCATCTCTGCATGTTTATTAATATTTGCAGTGTCATCCGGAAATGGAATACTTTGTTTTCTTAAAAACATCATCTAATCAATTACTTTCAAATCAATTTTGAAAGCAAGTCAACCCATATCAGTATGTTAAAAATTGCCTAAATTTCAATAATTATAACCTATGGGATGAGTATTCAAATTGTAAGTATTCAAACTTCATAAAGACTAAAATAGTCTAAATGACTAAAAACATGAAAAGAAAAAAGTAAATTATAGATTAAAACACAAGATAAGACATAAAACAGTCATCCTAGGAAACACGTATCTTATTTATTTAAAGGACTCTGCAAGAGAATATGATAAAGCATTGTTTTACCCTTTGTCGCTTAAGAACAGACTTTAAGTAGGCTAAAGGAAAAAGGTTTCGTTAAATATGAAAAGCTTTGTTTTACTCTGTGAATGCTAATCTTGCTTATGTCTTTCAGCCTTCAGTTGGGTAGACCTAATGCACGCCCAGCTGAATCCCGAGCTGGGCTTACTCTTCAAGGCAGGCAGGCAGTCTTTCACGGGGGTCTCTTTTATCCTGTGACATCCCCATGCTTTCTGGGATGTGTCTTGTGTTTTGTTCTTTTAGTCTACAGATTTTTGTTTATTCCTGCTTCCAGGAAGCTTAAAAGGCAAGACAACAGACATACAGAGGGAACAGGTGATGCAATTGTAAAATACTCCAACACATTTGCATGCACGTGACTACTTTGAATCCGAGAGTCTGTTTCCACGAATGCGTTTAGAAAATCTCACGGGGCCGCCAGAGGAGTAGCATAGAAACTAGATGAGTTCTCTCTTTGAATTGCGAGTTGTTTAGAGTGAAGGATTTCCTGAGTTGGAGCTGAACAAAGCTAATAAAAAGGCTTGCTTCTGTTGGGAGACAAAATATATATATATATATGCATTAAGTTCAGATTTATTATTGTGAACTATTCACCTAGCATTAATCATAAATCAATTTAGTGACAACTTTAAAGTATGAGAAAATTTTATATGCAGCTTGAGTAATGCATTTAACAGGTTAAATCAATGGTTTTGCTCTGTGCTTTCTTTCAGTTGGGTTCTCCAGTGAGGCCCTCTCCCTTTACCGGCTTTACCCTCCCAGGCAGGGTACCCACGGTAATGCGATGCCCTGTGTCAGGGAACACAAACCAACTTGAAAGGAAAGGTGTGTCTTTCAAGTTTGTGCAGGACAAGAAAAATGGCAGTTGCTGAGACTGAAGTTAAAGCCTTGAGTAAAGCAAATCTCACCCTTTAGGACTGCTTAGCTGGTCTGTTTCTCCCCTAAAAAATATTCCCCAAAGTGATTCCAAGCATTCTCCAGCTCATGGTGGAGATGGCAGCTAAAGAACAGCTTCTCTGTCTCCTGCAAGCATGATGAAAAATGCTTTTCAAGCAAGTCGGACATGTTATTCAGTGAAATAAAGAGAGGTTGGCATTTTAATCGAAGAAATACCAGAAACTTTGTGATTCCGTTTTACATCATTCTCATGTGCAATCCATTATGAATTGCCATACTCTATAATGGGACATATTCCTGGGAAATTCCATTATGTTTATTTTATTTAATTGAAGTATATTGATATATTTAAGGAAAATATAGTGTGATGATTTGACAGGTAGAATGATGTTAGTGCTAGCCCTGCCCCTTCCTGACTTCTGCAAAATAAAGCTGTGGTGAAGAGCCAGCTCCGGCCTTAGACAGAGCAATGTCTGCGTCCTGGCTCATCAGTTTACTCCCTGAGTGAGTAGGAAGCCAATCACTTTAAATCTCAGTTACCTCACTCATTTAATGCAAGTAGTAGAGGTTTTCTGAGGGTTAAACGAGACATTCCATTTAATTGAGAAGCAGATATCCTAATTTTATTATCATGCATTTTTACTAGTAATGTTATTTCTGAAACACAAATCCACTGCAAACCTCTGAATATATATTACATGTTGAAGACATGGGTAAACCTTGAAAAAAATCTGTTAATGCTAATTAGCTAGTTAGCTTAAAAATGAAAAAAAGTCAGTGTTTTCCTAATGCATTTCTGACAAATAGCTTTATTCACAAAGTTACAGTGAGACTTTCTTGCTATAATTTTGTAACCCAAAAAAGCAACTTAGAAATATGTGACAGTACATTTGCCATGACAGGGAATAAATACTTGAAGTTTTGGAATATTTAAAACTTCTAAATTATGTAAATTTGTGAGCAAATATAATAGTACAGACTCATACACTGAAGCAGAAAATTAGAATCTGTGATTTTAGACACTTTAATAATAAATCTGGCTAATTGCTACTGACAGTGCTTCAGAGATGAAAAATCATTGTATTTTCAGGTTTGGCCCAATGGCTGTGGAAAAATATTATTCCTCACCAGTGGATAACCTAATTTAACTGAAGAGCAAATCCTATAAAATCAGAGTTGATGACCTGGTTGATTAATGTGCTTAGTAATTCTATAGAGTAAAAGATAATTTAGGAATCCAGCAACTAAAAATCATCATTCTTTTGGTTAAATTATTTTTAGTTAGAAAATTCATATATTTTGTGAAGTAATATTTAAATTGATATATCTTATAAGTATGTTAGAGAAGCATATGTGTATATAGCAATATTTTCCTTAGGGAATGCACAGCTATATTTGGGAGGGTCAAAAGAAAGTGGACAGATTTTAACAAAGTATTTTGGTGGGTTTTAAACTCAACTTTCAAAATTGGAGAAGATGCATTATGAGAAGAAGCATATTTTATATGCATGTGTACAACTGCACCCTTCTGCTTTCCTTAAATGAATGTTATATGTCTCTTGAAGCTGTGAGATAATTAATATGTTTTGATTCTTACCCGCCACACTTTGAGTTTCTACTCTGCTCTGGATAGGGAAACCAGGTTAATATAGTGTCAAAACATTGGCCACAGTGGAAAATTTCAATCAAAATCAAATAGCAGAAACAAGGTCAAATCAGTTGCTTGAACAGACCTGTCACTTCACTTAAATTGCAAAAGCAGTTCAATAACCCTATGAACCCAGTAGCGCAGAGTGGGTCAGTATGCGTGGATTAAGATTATTGAAATTTGGACCTGGTGTTGCTGATGTTACTGTTAGGCTCAGTATCATTTACAAACATGTACTTTGATTTAAAGTGAAACAAATAAGCATATGATTACCTATGAATTTTTATAATCAATATGAAGATAGCAGCACTGTTTCAAAATTTTATTTTAGCCAGGATATTTAGGTGAGAAATAATAGTATTATTTACCAGAAGCTTACAAAAATAGGAGTATATTTCACCTATTAAGTGCAAAGGAGAAGTGTAGTAGAAAATTTTATATATATATTATATGCAAATACAATAAATACTACATTATTAAAGATTTGTATTCATTTAAACACATTTAGCCCTAAGTAAGGGCTACCTAATAAGAGTATATATATAGTGCGTGCAAAAGTACATTCAAACGATAATGGAAAATTTCAAAATGTTGTGGTAACAGATTAAGAAGGAACTTGATTTCCCCAAGTCACACTTCTCAAAGAAGGCAAAAGTGGAACAAGACTGTGAAGACATAGGCTGAGCTGGAAATAAAGAACTAAGATGTTAAAAACATTTCCAGCGAAGAAATTAGTGTGAAGAAAGGCTGAGATGCATGTGTTTATCAAAAAGAGAGGAGATAGTTATGACTGGAGCATGGGTGTCCCTTGGCGTGGGATGGAGTGGTAGATTGGATTGTGAATTGGTCATTGCTAATGTTTGGTAATGGATGCATGAGGATTTATTATATAGTCCTCTTGACTTTTTGAGATTTTAATATTACAAACATAACACACACACATTCGGGGTACCGGGGAAATAGAATGGGCATTGTCTATGCTGTCTAGCTAGTGCACAATTACTCCAGTGACACGTATCAGTAATAGGCTCAGAATTAGAGACAAGTCAGACACAAATACCTCACTGGTAACTCAAACTACATCTACTCATGAAAAAGGTAAATTCAAGAAGTGCATTCAAGAAATGGTCCCATCAGCACACTGTTGCAGACCAGAACTTCCGAAAGCACAACTATCCCCCACGTCCAAGCCCAAACTTTTATATGCAGCTCTGGGCGTGTGCTGGAGGCCCTACATTCTGCATCGGGTGCAGCTCATCAGTATTGGTCAGAATCTTAAAGCCAACATGAGCACAGAATTCAGTAAAGTACAATTGGTCAGGAAGGAATCCCTTATTGTTGACCCTCAGCCTTCTCACATCAACCTGGTCCAAGACCTAAACAAACTAGCTGGATCCAAAACCTTAGCCGATCTTACTACTGAAGAACCCGAAGAAATGGAGTAATGATCTGACATGGACATTCTAGAAGTCATGCTGACATGCATTTATACTATTAATAGGCCCTGGAGCTGATATTGAAAGTAAAGAAATGGATACAATTACATAATCAGAGACATTAGAAGTACCAAAGACCCTGGAAAACTTTTAGGGTAGAATGGTTTAAATGTAACCTGCAAAAAAGAAAAGAATTTCATTTAATATTATTTTATCAACTGAACTTGTATGGCATTCTTAGAACAACTATTTGAATTTATAGTCAGTGAACATGTTTAGACCTCTAAATTCTGGGTTCTAAGCTAATTCATGTTTTATAAAAATATTTCAGAGTGCTGTTGAACTCTTGGTTCCATGATCTTTTAAGATATACATGTAAGATAGCAACTTTTGAACTGCTGTGTTACAACTGTTGTAATAGTAGACTTTGAAAATCTTTAGTAAAATGTGCTAAATTTCAATGACCAGAAATATATCATTTCTGCAGCTTATCAGATGATGTTAACTCATGTAATAGAATTACAGTAACCTCCAAGGAATTATGAAAAATAATCATACTAGTGAAAGAATTATTGCAAGTTTCAAAACCTAGATTCAAGTCCAACTTGGTGCCATGTGTAAAATTAATCTTCAGATATTTGCAGAATTCCTTTGGGCAATAGTCCACATTATAAAATCACACTTTTAACTCTGAAGCTGTCCAAGAAATAAAATTTGATGCCACGATTGGGCATATGTGTTATGGAGGATTTTATCTTCTTCTTAAACGTACAGTGTTGTCCACTATGTGATGTTGGACTGAAGAGATTAATAGTCTGATCCAGTATGCAAATCTTAGTATAAAGCTCAAAGAAATAGCATTTTTCTCTTTTCCAAACTGCCAGTGATTTAAGTAAATAGCCTTGACTGTCCTATACATGATATTAATTAAGCTGGCTTTATATTAGTCCTATAAAAATATTAAATGCGATTTTACTTTTATATTTTCATATTCATCCCTCAGAACATATACTTTAAAATGAAAGGAGTATCACAGCATGCAGGGTCCTATGGCAGAAGTAAAGTGACATTAAATTATTCCATAATTATTCTGGACACAGACTATTCATTATGTTGTAAAAGAAAATGCACCACATAGCTTTCTTGAAACAACTAATACATTTATGTCAGCTTCAAATTATTTTCTTTTCTTTTGCAATTTTCTATTTACTCTAAAATACAAGAGGTATTGAGGAATGTTTTCATAGTGCATTATCTAAGAATTCCTTTTTTTCCCTTTATTTTCCCATCACCAATATCTGCCTTATACCCTCATAGATAGAAAGCAGGTGGACATCTCTGGGGGTGGGAGGGAGTTGGGGGTGTGGAGGGATTGAGAAAAAAAGAGGAAAGAAATCATGGACATGGACAACAGAAGTGAGAGAGGGTGTAACAATTTCATTTTGTAAAACTTGTGAAATGGGCAACAGTCTTTTGAAAGATTGCATGATAGAAAATATACTGGTAGTCAGGTGTAGAGGTGTGTTTCAGTTGATAAAGACTTCGGTTGCCATGATTTACAAGTTATGCTAAACTATCTGCTGAATTATGGGGGGGGGGGTTTGAAGAAAACTATTGCAGACACAGAATATTGGAGCACACTTCTCACCACGACACCTCTGTCATTTGGTAGCATCTTTTTTAATTCTAATGAGCTTGGTATGTCTTGTGCACAAACACTAACCTCTGTCGTTTGATACGCACAGAAATTCAATCAGATGTTTAATTACATTTTAACATGAGTAGCAAACAGCTGGCTAATTCCCTTGTTTCTGATTAAAGGGCTTACCAAAAAATAAATTTAATGTGACATTTACATCCAACTGTAAAAGGCAACATTGTTAATAAGTTCTAGACATGTAAGAGGTGCAAGACTTTTTATTTTATTTTTTTTAGCACTGGGGACAACAGTTTCTAAAACAATGAAGCACTTTAATCAAATATCCAGGAGGGAGACACATCCTTTGAAATGTTAGCAGCTTAAAAGGGCAGATCCTAGAAAGCTGTCAGAAAAGCATTTGCTGATATAGTGTGTATGTAGCCTTGCTACCATGATGTGCCAGGGGCAGTAATGCACATTGTGGGTTACAACTGACCAACAGTGAACATTTTGGAAACATGGAGGCAACTGCCCAAGTTGAACAGAGCTGATACAACTTGATAATTGGGGACGAGAATTTTTGTGATAGTATAAATTAAAGCATGCACTACATTTTCATATAGACAAAATCATCTTTGGATTTTTATTTTTATTTTTGCACTATTAAATTAAATATCATTTAAAATTATTTATTGATTTGTATTTAAATATAGTTGGTGTAAACTATTATATTAGTTATATTGCCTTCAAGTGTATGGTATAGTGATTTGACATTTTTATATCTTAAAATGTGATCACCCCACTAATTCTAGTAATTACCTGTCACCCTGCAAACTTTTTAAAATCTCCTTGTATTGTTTTAGTGAAGTATATTTTTATTGCTTTAGATTCTAACATCTTCAAAGTAAGTGAATTCTTTGGAAAGAAAACAAGCCACTCTTGGTTATTGTGTTATTTCTCTCTTATGAATTGAACAGATACATTAAATTTGTGTCAACTCTTTCAGTCACAAAGATGTTAGGTGTTAGTGTCCAAAGACTACCAAGCAGGATGTAGAATGTGTAATCTCTGACTTCTGTTCATGTTTTTGGTGATAATATTCATGGAACTTGCTCTATCAGAAACATTTTGTGAAGCTACAGTGCATGACACTCACACCAGAGTCAACAAATAGGACTTGGAACAAACTGGTGTGTGATACACACATATATCTGTTTGTGTGTGATTGTGTATGTGTGTGGGGGGTGCATGGATATATGTGTGTGCATATACACACATTAACTCGGAAAGATCTCTGGGGTATATATCTGAAATGTGAAGAGCATTTAACAACAATTCTGATAGAAAGAAATCCCTTACCTATACAAAAAAGTTCGTTTGTTGCATATTTACATTTGCATAAAGTTATTTTGAAATGTTTTTTAGCACTTGAATAAGTTTATAAAGTGTGTGTGTGTGTTGATAGGTCTTCGGGGTATATTGTTAATGGGAAAAGCAAGGCAGAGAGCCAAGGTATGACAGGTGTAATTTAATCTCAGTATATTATATGTGTACATACTATATAATAATTGCATGCAAATATGGGCAAAAACTAAGGGGAAAAAAACCCTTTGTTTTAGACTAGTATGGCTGCTATAACAAAATACTTTAGACTATGTGGCTTATCAACAACATAAATTAATTTCTCACAGTTCTGGAGGCTGAGAAGTCCACGACCAAGCCTCTGACAGGTTTCTCTGCTTGGCCCCCTCCCAGCGCACACACAGTCATCTCCCTGTGACTCTGGGGTCTCTCTATAAGGGGCTTTAATGCCATTCATCAGGGTTCCTCCCTTAAGACCTCAGCATCTCCCAAAGGCCTCATATCCTAATGCTATTAGTTTGAGGGTTTCCCCAAGTGGATATTCCCTTAAATATCCTGGATGCGGACTGAAGACTCCTGGATAAACTTTCTTAAGTTCTGGAAAATAGTGGCACTCTTCATAAGTTAGGGGATTTGAGAGTTATCCGTCCAAAGTGTCTCCCAGGAGAGACTGCTGTAAAATAGGATTTATTTAACATTGAAGTGAAGAAAATATAAACAACCATTGCAATGGATCAGAAGAACGGAAAAGCAAATCAGGCGAGGCCAGACTAAACCTGTGTGCCCCAGGTAAAGCTTCGCTCTAGTGGCTCCGGGTTCAAGGTGAGGTCAGGTGAGTGCCTGCAGGGTCAGGTTCAAATTCTATTTGGAGACAGGAAATCTAGGAGGCTTAATTTTTAGAATAGCCGTAGTAAATCTCTCAATAGGTGAGGGAACAGCAGCCCCCGAGGCTGAGGGCTGAACCTCATTCAAGGGTTCAGTCCTTAGCCTCGGGGGCTGCTGTTCATTTAGTTCTTTTGAAAACCATCAAAAAGAAAAGCACCAGTGTATAAGGAAAGATTAACATATCCCACATTGGAGAAAGCACCAAGAAGTAACATGTACAGAGAACTGCAGGCTCTAAGGACAGAATGTAACAATATGCTCATTAGGACCTGGATTAGCTGATATTATTTGAAAAGTGGAGCAATTTCTACTAGAGCCTTGAAAATAATTAACCAGAGAGAAAACTAGGAAGGACATTTAGGAACTTAATAAAATGAGCAGCCAGACAGTGACAACTGTAGAAGACACTAGAACTCCTTTATGATGGTGCATGTTTTCTATTACTGCCGTCACAAAGTACCCAAAACTTAGTGGCCTGAAGCAACACAAATTCATTTTCTCACAGTTCTGTGGTCGGAAGTCCAACACAGCTCTCCTTGGGCTAATATCAAGGTAACAGTGGACCTGTATTCATTTCTGGAGAAACCATTTGCTTGTCTTTTCCACCTCTAGAGGCTGTCCGCATGCCCAGATTTCATCTTCACGTCCAACAATAGCCGTGTGAATCTTTCTCACATCATATCCCTCTGACACTCACGCTTCTGCTTCCTCCCACATTTAAGGAACCTTGTGAGTATATGGGATTCATCCAGATAATCCAGGGCAATCTTTCTTTTTTAAGGTCAACTCAATATCAACCTTAAATCCATCTGACACCTTAATTCCCATTTCTCATGTAATATAACATATTCATTTAGGAATTAGGAGGAGGGGGTCTTCCTGCCTATCATAGTGGGAAAACTGCCAAATATGAAGGTATTGATTACACATTGTTTTGCAGCTTGAATAGAAGATAGTAAATAGAGTAAAGTCCTAACACTTAAAACATATTTCTGCATTTCAAAGAAGCTTAAAAATTAATTAAAATGTGTTAATTATGCTCAGAGGCAACATATATTAAGTTAATACATATTGAGGCCTACTATATCTTGGGAATCATGTTATATACTTAAGGGGAAGAAAGGAAGTTCAGAATTGATCCAATCCTTACCCTCACCTTCTGGAGCCTACAAAAGTATCATGTTTCCAGTTATCTATTGAGATCCAATACAAAAAGAGCAGTAAGAATATTATTCCCATAAGTAAAGTTAAATTTTTACTGGTAATTTGATCTCATTTCAACATATACAAGAAAAAACTTTTAAATAAAGAAAATTAAATAGTCTTATCCCATTAAATCATCATTGAATTAGAAATATACGGAAAGCGAAATTTAATAACAGTTTTACAAAGCAAGCAAAAAGAATCTACAACGTGCTTTATAAATTAATGATGAAATGAATGGCATAGAAAAGGTTTTAAATGTTCACATGATAAATAAGCACTGAAGTCCCTAAACGCAGATTTAAATTCAGGGTTCATATTCTACTCCTGTTCATTTCTTTTTGTACACCCTCTACAATATCACAGTGCCCGCTCCCTAGGCTCCTTCTCTGGCCCAGGCCTACCCAAGTACCAAGAAATACACTATACTATACATCTCCCCCCTTATCTTTAAATTCCCTAATCCTTTTAGAGAGTACTTAAGACATATGTTTTAAAAAAAAACAACCTAATTAATTTAACTATACAGATTATTAGTGAGAAATAATCCCCTAAACGTAATTCAACACGAAGGGATCGATCTAAGTGAGACCACAAATGATAGAATGTCAACAATGTAGGGTAATGGCATAAAGTGGTGAAGAAAATAGTGGGGAGGCTGCCCTGTTTGGGAGTCGGCCCTTTTATGAATTGTTCCGGACTTTTGCCTCTTTGTTTCCTCTCCCTCTGATCCTATAGATTCTTTGAAAGTTTTTTGACAGTAGCAATAGGAAGGAATTTCAGTAGTTCAGGTTAAAGAGAAGATCAAAGATGTACATTAGTATTTGACTATGTTTATGAAATATATGAGAAAATATCAGTGGTTTAAATATGTACTGCCCGATGGTTTCCCCTCTTTTCCAACTCTATCCTTTGAGAAATTCTGGATTCAAATTGACTTTTTAACTATTTAATAACAGAACTGCTCCTGACCTATTTAACCAAATTTTCAAATCATTTTTTTTCCAGTTACTTGCTAAACAGCTCTACGTGTATGCCTTGACATTTCATGATGCTTTGATAATTGAGCTTACCTTTATTTAACTTTTATTTGGAAAAATATCTAAAGCATAAACTTTGGAGTCAACTTGTGTGTTAAGGGTTAAATAAATATCAATCTTTATTTTCCTATAGGTTCTAATATCTTCCAATTATTCCTTCTTTATTTTTACTGCTATACTGTAACTACCATCACTTCACACTGAATTATTGAAAAAAGTCTGAGGTCTGTCTCTCTCTCATCTAATTAATGTTATCCAAACCAAAAATCTCTGAAAACTCCCATTGCCTTTGGTTCAAAGTCAAATTATATCACCACAGTCACCCAATACCTCCTCACCTTAGCTTTGATCCGACCCTCTGTTCACACACCAGCCACCTTGACTAAAATTCAAAGCCAATCAAATATCTTGATGTTTTAAAACATATCTCAGCTCCTCTCCCCAGCTTATTATAACTCCAGCTTCTAGTACTTTCTGTTCCTCCTCAGTTCTCCTATTCCTATTGTCTGTACACTTTATCTGGTGATAATTAAAATATTTCCCAGTGATAACTTTTGATTTATGCTCTCAAACCCATACTATGATTAACGTTTCATGTTTGGGGTTTGATTTTCCTAGTTCAATGCATCATACTAAAGGCAAATGCCATGTTTGATAAAATGTATTTACATATTGAACAAACAAATGTCTAATCCATCCCAGATTCTGAGTTAAGCATTAAGATTATAGATTTCTGTAGAAAACATAAAACAGAGATCAAGGATCAATGTGTTGTATTTCCCAGGGTTTCCAGTACAATACCTTAACATTCATGCTGTGTGTTACATTAAAATATGTGTTACATTTAAATATTAAGACACAGAAAAAAGATTCACATTATTTTAATTTAGTTATAATTTTGCATTAAGCATTTACGCAGCTACAAGATAATATTTCAATAATGTTGTTCAATATATTTCTTAAGCACCTCCTCTGACTACTACTGGTTGCTATTCTTAAGGAGTTTAGGATCTAGGGGGAAAAAAGAACCAATAGGTCATACAAATTAATGTCAAATAGAAGTATGATAAACACTATGAAGGAGAGTAGCTTAGTCCATTCAGGCTGCTATAACAAAAGTACCATAGACTGAGTGGCTTTAAAAAACAAACATTTCTTTCTCATAGTTCTAAAGGCTAAGAAGCCCAAGGTCAAGTCACCAGCAGATTTGATGTCTAATGAGAACCGACTGCCTCGTTTATAGATGGTTGTCTTGCTATATCCTCACATGGCATCTCTTTTATAAGGAAATTAATCCCATTCATGAGGGTTCCAACCTCTGGGACCAATCATCTTCCAAAGGCTCCATCTCCTAATAACCATCATATTGCAGAACTGGATTTCAACATATTTATTTTGGAGGACCACAGTCCTTTCAGTCCACTGCAGAGCATGTCTACGGACATGCAAGTGGGAAACAGAAGACACCATCTAAGGTGTAAAGATCAAGAAAGGTTTTTTGAGGAAATGAAGTCTGTCCTGCTGAATAAAAATAAAATAAAAAGTTTGGGTGAGCACTGAGGGAAGAGTTTCCAGGCAAAGGAAGCAATATACATAGATAATTGTTAGCTGGGAAAAGTGATGCATTTGAAGAAATGAAAGTTGGCCAAGGTGGCTAAGCTCAGAGCAAGGGGCCATGTCCTGCAAAATGAAGCTAGTGAATAACTGAGGCTATGTTGAGAAAGATCTGGTAGGTCATGTAAAGGGTTTCTGTCTTTATTCTAAGAAAAGTGAAAATTCAAGGAAGGATGTGTATGTTTGCAGGGTGTGAGTGTGGGTGAGTTAAACATTTGCAATTCAAAAAGATTATTTTGGCTGTTTAGTGGAGGGCTGGAGTAGAGGCCTAGTTATCTAGGAAACAAGAGCCATCTCCCAGTTTTGAACAGAGTAGGCATGGCAGGTTTTATTAAGAGTGGATAGATTTCAAAGTGCTTAGGAGGAAAAATTGACTAGACTTGGGTCTGGTTAGATATGGGTGTGGTAATGAAGAAAGTGTTAGGATGACTTGAAGATTTCTACTTGTGCTTCGGGTAGATGGCGAAGCAATTCTATGTTTTGACAGGAGATCGTAAGTTTGGCTTTGGGTATTGTTGAGTTCAGACTCTCAAATCCAATTAGCAATGTCAAATAAGAAAATGGAGAAAATATCTCTTTGGAACTCAGAAGAAAGTTACTTTCTGATGATAGATATTTCAGGGTCATCGTTTGTAGGTAGCACCTCATGCCATACCTATTGTTGCAACGGGACTTGGGAGACAGCATAAAATAGGACGAACCACTATTAGTGCTATGAGTACTTTGGCAGTAATAAAATGCAGCATTAAAATACTTCTGTTTTAGAAAAAGTTTGCAATTATGAATCAGAAAATGTTATGTTATGTTTATGGGAATTTAATTATGTATTTTTGTGTTATTTTATACTATTATTTTAACGCAAACTTTAATGTGAAAGTTTTTCCGTTATATCAACAAGAATATCTCTTCTGTTAGGGTGGTAAGGAAGAGAGGATTCTCCAAGTATCCATCTCATGACCTTAATTATTTACCTTAAAATGGTAAGCAATTACATTTTTTCTATGAATGCAAAGAACAGGTGCATCATAGATATCCTTGTTAAAAGTTGTTATTGGAATATTTTGTTAAATCAAATAATACATTTTTACTACTTTGACTTGATTATTGTAGAAATTTTAAAGGTTTAGTTAACTTGTTTTGATCCAATACTCAATTTTTCTTAAATCTTACCCAAATATTTGAATTATTTCTTTATACATAGCATCCCTAATTAGAAGTATCTGTTATCGAGCCATCTTTAGGCAAGACATTGTTAAATTTCAAAAGCATATTTGCTGCTGTATATGAAATACAGACACCACAGAATTTAATTAAGCAGTAAATAAAAGTCCTATAAGGCAATGTCTAAAAACCAACAAAAAGTGTTACAATATTGACATTACTGTCACTGAATTCAAATATATGTTGCAAAATAATTTTAAGCATTTAAGCATGTATAATGGAGGCATTATGTGTCTATCGATACATAATGCATAAATGAGGCTTACCATACATTTTTTTAAAATGAAATATTCCAGTAAAATAGTTGAGTTGTCTCTTCTTTATGATATTAAAATATTTCTTCACATTTCTGTGGTTGGGGCATTCAACTGTATCACTGACAATATTTCCAAAAGACATTGAATTCTATCAGAAAAAAATGTGAGGCTTTTTTCTTTTAACAGACTTTTAAATTACATGTTTATAAATGAGCATCATTTTAGGCCTTGTCATTTGGTCTAAGAAGCTATCTAGAAGCAGGAGCCTCGCTTATTTCAGCAGACCATAACTGTTGCAATCATTCAAATATTGTATGTGGATTGGTAAATACTAATCTTTGGGTCTCAGATTCCCATTAAAAACATGACATATTCTCAATGTGGAGACTGAAGGATTTAGCCTCTTTGTTGTAACAACCAAAGCAGTTTCAATGTTTCAATGTGTAATACTTTGATAAAGATCACATCTATTCGTGTATGCATATTTATTTTGTTATCTACCTATGGTATTCCAAGCAGTGAAAAATATGGATGAAGCAAGTACAATGAAGTTTTATATTACCAGGAACATGGATTAATACATTTTCTATCATTTATTTAATACAAATCCCACTGCATTGTTACCACATATAGCACTTGCCAGAAGGCCACAAAGCTAGTGACAGAGCCAGCCTTTTGGACCCATTCAGAACTCTCCTCTGTGCCTTATTGCCTCATAGCATAGTAAGTCTTAAGGGATATTTAATCCACTTTTTGTTCAATTATTTCTGCAACATACATGCTGACATTGATGTTGACTTTAAATATTTCATGTTTTTTTAATTTAATAAAATGATTCAAAATACTTTAAAACATTTTGCAAGTACATAAAGTTCTTCCAATTAGGAGATGCTAGTAGCTCCCCTAGTTAAGGTTCAGGCATTTGCAATTATCTAGGGTAATTGACTTTTAATAAATGTACTTTTCTAAATTATCTCTGAGATTTCATTGGGACTAATGCAAAAAATCTTGAGGCAATTTTATGATCAGTGTCATACTTTAAGAGAAAAGTAGAGAATAAAAGCCTTAAAATACATATGAAACTCTAAAGAAACTAAACACAAAAAACTTTTTTTCATTAAAAAAAAAAGTCTCTGGTGCTTAGGAAAATAAATTGATGAAAACTCAATGTTAAAAGTATTGATAAAATATGTATGTATAATAAAATTATCCAAGTGGAAATATACATACTTAAGAGTATAAATATTGTATCAGTATGGCAGTAACTAGAAATTTTTATTATAATTTCTCACAATAATTTCAATAATAATCACTATAATGAACTAAGTTACTTTTTATAAGAACCATTCACTATAGCATATATTTGGGGCTTAAAATATTTAAACACCACCTCCTTCTGGTGGACATTTTAATAAAAACATTTTTATTTTTAATGTTGCTTTTTACAATTTTGTATTATATTGACAAATGTGATACATACATAATAAATAATGTGAACTTTTTAAAAACAAATTGTGATTGCATTGGCAGAAAATGAAGAATGTGAAGTAGAGAAATATACTGTTTAACGTTTGAAAATATTTATGACAGATTTTCAGGTATTTAATAGATACTAGTCTGAAACCTCTAGTGTCATAAATATATATGATCAAGAAATAATAGAACTTTATTCCTTGGTGTTACTGGAGGAACAAGTTCAGTTTCAAGTTTTAATTATATATAAAAAATTATATATAATTTTTAATTATATATAATTAAAAATATATTACATCCAAGCATTATGACACAAAAAGAATAAGACATGTTCCTCACTTTTTAAGACCATTTAAGTTCGGTATAAGAGATACAAACAAATACATATAGATCAAACCAATAAAATATAGTTAAGCTGATTTCAGTGTCTTTGTTTTTCCCCCCAGTTTTTAAGTTGTTTTGAAGTTATTTAGACAAATGCTGTCCTTAGTTTTTAGAAGGCCCTGGAAACTCTTGAATAGCAATGTTTTCCAAGTGTAACATAGAAAATAATTCACCTTCAACACAGAACTGTTCAGATTTTACACTTTTAAGACAGTATTTCATGTGATTAAAGTAGAAGCTATCAACTTCTTTCTATAACCACTCAATTGCCTAATAAATATTCAAGAAGAGCTAAATTACTATGCTTTAGACGTTTATACATGCAATGTCAAAGTTTATAGATAAACTATGCTTTCTAAATGGAGTTTAAAAATTTTTTAAGAAATTTGCATTTCACATTTAGTTATTACACTTTCATTTGTTATAGGAATAAAAGTCTAAATAATGATTGCTTCCCGCACACACACAGATGCCCACACACATTAAATGAAGGAGAGTAAGTGGAAGTATTTGAACCTACTCTGGCCAAGGCTTTTTATACTAACCCCAAACTCCTTATTATTAGATGTTTTTTGGTGTCTTTGATTTCTTGTCATCAAAAATTCTTTACAGGAATATTACTCATGTTATTGTTGGTGTTAATTACTTTGTCAAAATATTAAATTCCCCCAGAAAATTAGATATCAGGCCACGTATCACCAAACAAACAATAAGCATATGAGACTCAAGTTTTCTTGGGCTGCACAGTCTGCCCCATAGTTCTAAGGAATACTAAATGATTTTCTATTTGCACCTCAGACTCTTAGTATAGTTTCTTCTGGGTTCATTTTCCATGAAAAATGCAAAGTCTCTATTTTCAGTTATTTTAGAATAAATGCTATTGTGGCTTTCTGGTTTGACTGAAGGACTGAGAATTCTATCAGGGTGTACCCATTTATATGTATATCTATATTTTGTATAACTATAATTTTATATAATAATATATATTATATGTATTAAGCCTTAATTACCTTTTATGAAACCCATCATACCATCATAATGGTCAAGCTGAGCTGTTGTTTTAAATACATAAATAACCATCAGATTATTTGCTTTTATTTGTTTTATTTTATTTTTAAATATATCTTTATTGATTTCAGAGAGAGGAAAGGAGAGAGAGAGAAACATCAATGATGAGAGAGTCATTGATCAAGCCCACAACCCGGGCATGTGCCCTGACCGGGAATCGAACCCCAATCATCTGGATCCTAGGTCTACGCTCAACCGCTGAGCCACGCCCGGCTGGGCAGATGATTTGCTTTTAGAACAAATAGATCATGTCTACTGTCCATGAGATGAAGATAAAATATTTTGTATTATAAGATACACCAGACAAATCACTTTTAACATCTTATGCATTTAATAAATGTTTACTTATGTGAAATATTAAGGAAGTATTTGTTTTTTTCCTTAAGAGCAAGAGTCTTCAAAGGATATTCTATTTAAATTTAAATTTTAATATGCCGATCCTTTTATATTTATGATTCCCAGAGAATGTCAGGAGTTGAAGGACAAAGGCCCGATAGTTTGTGCTTTCTAATTTTAACAAATTTCGAAGGTTTTTCTCAATTTAATGTGAAAATAAATTAACTAAAGATAAACTCGAAAAGCATAGTCATCTTTGAATAGAAATGTCATCTTTGAATAGAAATGATAATTAACCTATGCCCTGCATGAGTTTATGGGTGTTACTACTCCTTCATTCTTTCACCAAAGGGCTTCTGTTCAAAGCACCCTAACAGGTGTTGGATTTAGAAAGATCATGAAATGAGTTTTCTCTTCTTGGATAGACATAAATGTACAAAATCAAGTAGAACTAAATGATCAGTGATAAAGACAGAAATAGCAATTGTAAGATTCAGAGGAGGAAATGATAATTTCTGTTTTCAAGGTAGAATTCAGGAGAGATTTCAGAGAGATGACCTCTGAGTCATTTCTTGGAGAAGAAATGGTAACTGGCCAGTTGCAGGAACAGAGAAAGAACATTCTAAGAAGAAACAGTCTTGGCAAAGGAGGTGGCATAAAAGGCCATGGTCTATTTGGATAAATACAGAGAAACTGCATAAGAACAGTGGATAATGAAGGGTCTTGAATGCCATTTTCCTTGCATTCTAGCCATACAATTACCAGAAAGTTACTAAAACACAGAAATCAGTACTTATACCAAAAACAATTATTCAGTTGTGATTTTTTCGGCATGACATTACCTTGGATGAACTGAATTATAATGCTGGCAGATGACATCTTGAATATTTTTGTTATTATTATTATTAATTTCATACACATATGACCATCTGGGTGGTTATGATAACTAAAGTCTCTTTTGTTATCTTAATATGACAATGTTCTTCCTTTGAATTAGTGTCCAAAGGTAGGTGTATGTCTTATGTTTTCACAGATAATATAATGTAGGGCAGGAGGAGGGAGGAAGGTGATCCCCTCTCTGCGGGCACAGATGGTCGCGGCCCATTCAAGGAACTGTTCTTCAGTGGCAGCTCCTCAGGCGTCCTGTGTGATCTCAGGAACAGACTGTGCACGGAAAAAGCCTCTGGGTTAACAGTGCAGAGGACCACGTGTTTTTTAAAAAAAGGAATCTGCCAAAAGAGAGTTTATTTGAAACCAACTCAAATATTTACTAGAAACCAATTCTAAAAAACCTTTTGAATGGGGTTTGCATGGACGATATAAAAGAATATTCGGTGGTATAAAGTCTTCCCTGTGCCGTTGCTTCTGTAGTCGCTTATCTGACACACGCATGTCGTTTAACAAAGGCACATAGTACATTTTTTTCCAGCATCTTTCACCTGAATTTGAGATAAAACTGGAAATAACTTGAGTGACTTGGAAAAGGTACCTTGAGTGCCTAGCTTATTCTGCCACCTTGTGGCTAAAACAGCAAATTTTCGTTATGCCAACAATTTAGCACATGAGTATTCTTTACCTTAGGGTAATAATTTCCAATGTTTCATCAATAGGAATCCCTAAGAACACTTGTTTTAAAAATATATCCTGGATAAACATGCAGATATTTAAGGCAATATAGTGCATGCTTTGAATAGCTTAACTTTTGTTAAAAGTAAATGACAGAAAAAAAAAAAAAATCTTACAGTCCTGGGACACATTTAAGTAGAGGGAATGATGTAATTAAATGCTGCAATTAATAAATCATCAGTTGTGGGTAGAGGGGCACGGCTTTCCCAAGGCACCCCAGTCTCCATGCATTTAGGCATGCTCTTTGAACGGGGCTGAAGAGGTGACACCGCAGCACATCAACAGCTGATGCCTTGAGAATATCTGAAATGTATATTTTCTCTTTAGTGCTGTGAATCCTGGTCTAGAGAATTCCATTTAATAACTGACTGTGTCTCTTTTAAAATCAAGTGTTTTAGTCCTTCCCTTTAAATGTAAAAAAATTGATTCTAATCTTTCAAAAGTATTCTTTCTTACAAATGGTGCTTTTTATTTTTATTTTATTTTTAATTTTTATTATTTAATTCTTTATTTATTCATTTATTTTTTTATTGTTCGAAATATTACAAATGTCCCCTTTTCTCCTCATTGACCCCTTCCATCTCTCAACCACCCCCCTCCCCAGCCCCTCATCACACTATTGTCTGTGTCCTTAAGTTATGCATATATGCATATAAGTTCTTTGGTTAATCTCTCCCCACCCACCCACCACCCTCCTTCCCTCTGAGATCCCTCAGTCTGCTCCATGCTTCCATGTCACTGAATCTATTCTGTTTATCAGTTTATTAAGTTCTTTAGATTCCACATATAAGTGAGATCATGTGATGTTTGTCTTTCGCTGCCCGGCTTATTTCACTTAGCATAATACTCTCCAGGTCCATCCATGCTGTCCCAAAGGGTACGAGATTCTTCTTCTTTACAGCTGCATAGTATTCCATGGTGTGACTGTCCCACAGCCTTTTCATCCACTCATCTACTGATGGGCACTTGGGCTGTTTCCAGATCTTAGCTATTGTGAATTGTGCTGCTATGAACATAGGGGTGCATATATTCTTTCTGATTAGTGTTTTGGTTTTCTTGGGATATATTCCTAGAAGTGGGGTCACTGGATCAGATGGCAGGTCAATTTTTCATCTTCTGAGGAACCTCCATACTGTTTTCCACAGTGGCTGCCCCAGTCTGCATTCCCACCAGCAGTGTAGGAGGGTTCCCCTTTCTCCACATCTCATCAGCACATGTCATTTGTTGGCTTGATGGAGCCATTCTGACAGGTGTGAAGTGATACCTCATTGTGGTTTTAATTTGCATCTCTCTGATGATTAGCGATGTTGAGCATTTTCTCATGTGTCTCTTGGCCATCTGTGTGTCCTCTTTGGAGAAGTGTCTATTCAGGTCCTTTGCCCATTTCTTAATTAGGTTGTTTGTCTTCCTCTTGCTGAGTAATATGAGTTCTTTGTACACTTTGGAAATTAGCCCCTTATCAGATACATCCTTGGCAAATATATTCTCCCATACCATGGGGTTCTTTTGTATTTTGAGGCTGTTTTCTTTTGCTGTGCAGAAGCTTTTTAATTTGATATAGTCCCATATGTTTATTTTTTCTTTTATTTCTCTTGCCCTAGGAGATGTATCAGTGAAAATTCCACTACATGGGATGTCTGTGACTTTACTGCCTACGTTTCCTTCCAGGATTTTTATGGTTTCATGACTTACATTTAAGTCTTTTATCCATTTTGAATTAAAAAGTGGTTCAGGGTTGTTTTTAGTTACTTCTTTAAAACTTTCTGAGCTTAGAACATTAATTTCATTAAACTCAAATGTTAGCAATAGAAATACAAGTTTACTCTCAGTTCATCTGTTTGCTAATTGTTGCTCCCTCACGTGGCTCGTAGTCACTATTCCACTCCATGTCAATCTATATAACATCAATAAATCTCTGTTGTATTTTAAACCCTTGACTAAAAATGAAATGTTTAACTACATTTTGGTTTTCTATATATTCCTTTCCTATATTCTCTACTCCATCTTAAACATAACCTATTCCAGTTTCCCTCTTGTGGGAATATCATTGAATAAGACTTTGTTTACATATTAATCACTTGCAGTTGCTGGAGTACAGCACAGGATCCTCGCTTCCCCCTGGTCTGCTCTCCCCCTTCTACCGTCTGAGACCAGAGCGTGTGACTCAGTCACTGAGGCCAGAGAGATGGCTCCAGGACCTCTTCATCTTTTCCCTTTGCCACAAGAATGGCACGTTTTACATTGGGGCTGTCCCTTCCGCCCGGGCTCTGGTTTGAGAGCCTTCCGTTCTGGAGTGGAGCAAAGCCACAGCTGACCGGCCACCAGCCACGGGCATCGTGAATGAGAAACACTTACTCCTGACAGCCTCTGAGACTGGGACTTTTTTATTATCATCTTAGAATAATGTAGCAAAAGCTTTCTTTTTCTTTGTTTGTTGTGTTGTGTGTGTTTGTTTGTTTTTTATTAGTCGCCCATTTTTAAACCTTAAGACCAATTCTCTTCAGTCTTCAGACTCACGGTAGTTTCACGGACAATTCGGAACCTGCCTCTGGCATTATACCCAGAGCCGCATCGTTTTAGGTTAGAGTCACTCTGAGACCACGTCAGAGAGCAGAGAAAAAGGAAGGGGGGGGGAGTCTGGTAGCAGCAGCAAGTGCCACTGTTGTCCCCGTCTCTGTCCCTCTAATGATATAAGCTCAACCATTGTTTTTTCTATTTTTTTTTTGTTTCATTTCATTTTGTTTTGTTTTGTCTTTACATATCTCACTCCTATGTATTCCTTATCCCAAATCTGAGTGGATAAGGCCAGGTTGATAAATTAAATAAGCCCATAGGAGGAAAAAAGTATATTTTTCTGCAAATGTATAAGAGAAATCAAATAGGCTGGGACTACAAAGTTGTAAGAGCAGACTGCTGCATGGGGTCTGGGCAGATCCTAACAGTTCTGGCCCTGGTCTGTGTAGGTCAAATAGAATGCCCCTCGTGGGAGGTGGTTTTAGACTCCGTGCAAGCTCCATCCACCGTTGCTCACTTGTTCTTACCACCAGGTGGCTCTCCAAGCCAGTCTGTTCAGTGAATCCCACTAGAGAACTTTTCAGAATATATATTTCCAGGAGATCATCTATTCAGTTTTCTGGAAGAGTTTTAAATGACCATTCCCTTGAATATGAAATATTAATTCAGTCGTCACTACCTCATTGAATTCTAAACAGTTATAGGCTTGGACAAGGCTCTGTTCTAAGAGCTTACTTCATAGTGGAATCACAAAATGTCTGTAACTCATACTTTAATCTTTGTCAGGTACAGAGCAATCAGTTTTCTATTATTAATAATTTGCACAACCTATTTTTCCTACTGATTTAAATCCTAACATAGTATTTTCTCCTTCATGCTCTCTATATTATACTAATACATGAGCAGGGAGAAAATACATGTGAAGATGGGCTGGGAATGAAGATTTTGACACATTAATACTATGAAATTAGTGCAGTGGAAGCCATGGGTGTAAAAAAGATGGACTAGGAAAAGTTTTAAAATAAGAACAGAGCAAAGAGTAAGTCCTGAGCCCTACTTAATTTTATAGGTCAATGAGATGTTAAGAACCTACCACAGAGATTGATGCAGTTTGTAGAGGACTAGAGACAGTTTTTCCCAAAAGCCAATGAGAAAATTTTCCAGGAGGGAAAACATGATGGTCAGTCAGTCAAATGCTCCAAAAATAAAAATAAAAAATGAATTGAACTAAGGACAGAGAGTGCTCAATGGAGCTGTACATTAGGAGGTGATTGGTAACCTTCTAAAGGTGTTAATAGAGCGATGAGGTACTTGTCAGACTGAATGGACTAAAGAGAGACTGAGTGTGAGGAAGTGAAGGAAACTGACAACAGGAGTAAAAACTAGAGAGAGAAATGAGGGTCAGAAACATTTTCTTTTGTTTTAAATAAAGAAAGATTAAATATGTTGTGTTGTTATTAATCTTCACCCAAGGATATTTTTTCCACTGATTTTTTTAGAGAGAGTGGAAGGGGAAGGAAGAGAGAGAGAGAGAGAGAGAGAGAGAACATCAATAGGAGGGAGAGAGAACATCAATAGGAGGGAGAGAGAACATCAATAGGAGGGAAACACATTGACTGGCTGCCTCCCGCAAGTGCCCTCACCAGCCAGGGTAGGAACCTGCAACCCAGGTACTTGCCCTTAACAGGGAATCAAAACCTTGACCATTTAATGTGAGGGCCAAGGCTCTAACCACTGAGTGATGCAGGGCAGGCCTTGAGTATGTTTTTAAAGTGAGAAAAATGATTAAAAAGAAGAAAAAGGTCTTATGGCACATTAGAGAGAGGGGATTAGACACTGTGATGCAATTTTTCACTCATGGGACTGGTAAAAAATTTAAATTTGATTACACTTTCTCTTGACAAAACTGGGAAAAGAGCTACTCTCTTAACACTCCCTCCTGTTGCTCATAGGGGTGTAAATGTGTTAGAGCTCCCGTTGGACAATGGTGCTACGGAAGACGTGTGGTACATGGGCTAGTGGGGAGCAGGGTGTATGGGAGACTTTCCACTGCATTGCTTTTGATTCTTTTTAAAAATTACGTGAGTGCCCTGGCCTGTGCGGCTCAGTGGGTTGAATGTCGCCCCGTGCACCAAAAGGTTGCAGGTTCGATTCCAGGCTAGGGCACGTGCCCAAGTTGAGGGTTCTATGCCCTGTACGTCAGGGTACATGCAGGAGGCAGTTGACCGATGTTTCTCCCTCACATCCATGCTTCTCTCCCTCCCTCTCCTTTCCTCTCTCTCTCAAACCAATAAAAACACTGTAAAGTTATGTGAGTATGTTTTCTACTCAAAAATTTGAGGGGGGAAAAAACCTTATTAAACATGAGTGTAGGTAAGTTGGGAGCTGTGAAGGCAGAAGTGAGAGATAGTATGAGATTATATGTAAAAAAGTAATGAATTTGGGTAAAGGAGAGAGAGAGCTTCCTGACAGTGGCATCTGTGCTAAAGCTGGAAGTGTAAGTTGCAGTGGACCAGGGACAGGGGAGGGCAGGAAAGTGCCCAGCGCGTGGAGAGTCATTACTAGGAAAAGAGAGGCAGGCAGAGGAAACAGAGAGGGGGGTGAGGAGAGCGTGTTGCGAAGGCTGAGGGTGAGGGACAAGGGAAAAGGGGACGGTCAGAGAGCGAGGGGAGTGAGGGGAAGGAAGGGAGGGAGGAGACAAAGGGAACATGTGCCTGTGGGGACAGAGACACACTGAGGATAAGAAAGGAGCATGTTTGGGGCGACAGAAAGGGGGAACACAGACATCGAGAGGGGAAAGGGGGGGCCGGTGAGGAGACCTGAAAAGAAACCTGGTGTGCTGGTACATCATGAGAAGGCAGGTTCTTTGGAAAAGACAGTAATTCTCTGGAAAATAGAAAACAGCACAAGAGAGGACCACCAAATATAAGATGGATCGACTTCATAAAACAAGCCACAAGCATGAGTCTACAGGAGCCGAGTTGGACTCTTGAGGACAGGACATTATGGGCATTGGGCATTCATAGGGTCACCAGGAGTTGGAGGTGACTCAAAGGGACATTAACACACGCTAATTGCCAAGCTAGACTTCTCTTCTCTGGCCGTGCGGTTCACGATGTCGGAGGCTGCCCTTCAGAAGGGCTTAGGGTTATGTACAGTGGCTGGCATGTAACACGTATTGTGGTCTTGGATGAGTAATGGGTTCAACAATGAGGAATAGGCCCAGCTGGACGTGGCTCAGTGGTTGAGCATCAACCTAGGATCCAGGCGATCAGGGTTCGATTCCCGGTCAGGGCACATGCCCGGGTTGCTGGCTCGATCAATGACTCTCTCATCATTGATGTTTCTATCTCTCTCTCTCTCCTTTCCTCTCTCTGAGATCAATAAAGATATATTTAAAAAAAAAAAAAAAAGAAAAAAAGAATGAGGAATAGCCATTCTGTAGCCACTCTTCATATCTGTATATTTGCTTTTAATATAATGATAAAATTCAGCAATTATGCTAATAGTAAATGTAGTTAACAACTTGATTATTAATTGTCAGATTTCAAAAGTGGTAGCAGAGAAAAATGGAAAAATGTGTGTGTGGAAAATGTGTATAGGTGGGAACAATTACGTACCTCTTTTTGAAATTATATGTACCCACCATGACTAGAACGATCCAACCATATCGTAACACTGAGGGAATTAGCTCCGAGAGTGAAAGCCAAGTGTAGGGCAGATATTTTCTCTTCCTAGTGAAAGCTTGGAGATTATTTTTTAGATAGTATGTGCACAGCATTTCACTCACTCAACAAAAGAATTATACTTATAAGAACAAAATTACAAAATAACACATAAACAAATGTGAACACATCAACCAAATTCCTTTCAAAAATGGTTATATACCAACTGGTCAGGATGATTCATAGATATTTCCTGATTCTTTTTGTGGAATCAGTGTGGGTCTGACCCAATGACTATATCCAGTTCCACTAACCTAGGTTTCATTAAGGAAATATTGAGTGGGACGAATCTTTGGGTACGGTATTTTGAATACATAAATAATGCAACATGGAAGATACGATTTACAGATATTTGTAAACACGTGACCATAGAGAATCCTGAGATGTTATTATATCGCCTCAAAATGATGTTGGCAAATAGTGAAAACTCGGACACTGAGGACCAACTGCTAACAGTCAGAGGGATGCCTGCGGAGCAGCCGCAGACGGCGGTCTGGTGGGAGGAAGTTTGTCTCTCTGTGGTAAGTGCTGTGGGAAGAGCGGAGCCCCTTTGCCATGCCAGCCCAGCCCTTCTGGCTTTCCCTGCCTCCTGTCCGGGGCACTGCCTGGTGAGAGCAGGACGTTCTTCCCTCAGTTTGCCGGTGTGTGCCACACGCAGGCAGCACAGAGTGTGGGGGCCTCCAGGCCCGCGGGTGCCCTGGCCGCTGGAGGCCGAGGCCGGCAGCTTTGCTGAGGCCTAGAAGCGCCCTGGCTCCCATATACCCAGCAGGCCGGGGGCGGGGGGCTGCGCCGTTTCAGGCCCCGGTGCTGAGGCGTGCCAGCTGCCATGAGGCTGAGTATAGGACTGCAGAGTGTGCTGTGGACCCCAGCAAACCAAAGACCGTCCCCTCCCAAATTATTACATTTTTTACAAAAAGGTAAAATGTGGTATTGGTCAAATGGAACTTTCCACTAGTCGATTCTACCATGGCTTTAACATAGTTCTGCTTTATCTAAGTTTTTCAAGAAATTCTTTGTCTAGAACGAAGATAGTGTGCTATAAGAATATCAGAGGCACTCACCTGACTCCTCCACCCACATGGCTCTCAAAGTTAAATTCGCCCTTGGAAACGAGGCCACCGTTAAACATTAAGCTCTGGTGCTTTTCCCTCCTCTTCAAACAGAGGGGTCTTCTCCACGCATGCAGCCCTCAGCCTTGGTCTTATTCCATCTCCCAGCCTTTCCCTGGGGCCATCACACAAGGCTCACCTTTCTCGGTGTCCCCCACCTCTTCCAGCCCCACTTTCCTATGGTCTCCGCTGTCACAAAAACCAAGGGGCAAGTGCATTAAGAATCCTGATGACAGGTGGTGAGAAAGATCGTGACCTAGAAAACCAGAGGGATTTCTGTTCGCTTGTTTCAACTTTGGGGGGAATACTTTTTTTGATATATAATTGGCATATAACTTTGTATTACTTTCAGGTATGCAACATGATTTAATATTTGCGTATATTGTGAAAGAATCACTACAATAAGCCTGCTTACCATACATCACCACACAGCTACAAATTTTTTTCTTGTGATGAGAACGTTACAGATCTACACTCTTAGTAACTTTCAAACATACAATACAGTCATGACATTCCCATGACTTGTTTATTTTATAACGGAAAGTTTGTACCTTTGACCCTGTCACCCACTTTGCCATCCCCCAGCCCCCCTCTGGCAACCGCCCTTCTGCTCTCTGTATCTATGAGCCCCTTTTGTTGTTGTTGTGGCTGTTTTGGATTCCACATATAAGTGAGATTATAAGATAGTTGCCTTTCTCTGTCTGACATATTTCACTTAGCATAAGACACTCTAGCTCCATCCCTGTTGGTACAAGTGGGAAAACAAAAGGTTTGATGACAGTGGTTTTCATCAGTGAAAACACTGGGGAAAAGTTCTCCGTGAGCCTCGTGTCTAATATTGTGCTCTGCAGGATTATTCTCCTAAAGCTTTGGAAACAAACCCTAAAAGGACCTCATCTTGGGATCTTTTTTAGCAATATAATTTTGCAAGAGAGGTATTCAAATTTGCTATTACGTTTCACATAAATTAAGCAATAACAATGTCTCTCCAAATCACTGCTCAAGTTGATAAATCAATGAACCCAACAATAAGCAATCTACAGACCCAGAGAATGGGATTCTCTTTCTTACTGTGTCCAATTCAGGTTATTCAATATAAATGCTGACTCTGACAAAGCAGCATTCTCCTTGGCTTATGTAGGTCGAAAAGGAACTTAATCATTCTATAAAAATGTCATTATAAGTTGAATTACTTCTCAGTTATGTAGTGAGTCTAGTAAATGTACTAGAGGGTGGAGGGAGATACTTGCATGACAACAGTAATTTAATTACTTTTTCTGTAACTGAAGGTATGGTTGGAGTTCATGATAATCATTTTAGTGTAATGTTTTTTTCCTTTATGGATGTTCCTTGAACCTTACAGATTATTTAAAGTATGGCTGAACATTATTATTTCTCTTTTAAAAAATATATCAAAATAGTTATATTTCTTTATAGAGATATAGGTGCATTTTTACTTATTTTACTTACTTTAAATCATCTCCTAGTTTTCTATGGTAGAATATGTAATATTTTATAAAATTTTAAAATGTTTTCCTATAAAATATGAGATTTAAATCTCTGTAGATCAGTCATAAAACACTTAAAAACGTTTTCTTATGCTCCACTAAATACACTGTCAGTTTGTTTGCTGATATTTCCTTTTGGTTATTTGTTATCTTCCACGGGATTTTCTAATGTCTCCTAGAATTTCACAGATCAGTAATCTGAAATGAGATTTTGATGTTCAAAGCTTAAGTCGTCTGCTAGATATTAACCATTCCATGTGAAGGTCAGGTTAGGGTTGATTCATAGCACGTCATATAAACAGCAGCTTTCAGCCCCTTTAAATCAGGGCTTCTTTATTTTTTTTCTTTCTCTTTTTGTACATAATGGGCACTGTAACTTAGAAGATCTGTTTTTTGCATTGTTGAAGACAGGCATATCATATTTTTCTAAGGAAAACTTTGAAAGGCTTAAATTAAAATTTTGTGCTGTGTGTTTTGTTTTTATGATACTTCTTAGGATTAGGACTGTTTATCTCTGAATGTCTAATGCCAGGTTTTCCATGTAAGTTCTCAGTCTTTTGTTTATTTATCTTTCTTCTGTGTGATGCCAATTTTTTTGAATATATTATTCTATTGTGATGATGGTAATTAAATCTATGTGATAAAATATTTCCTGTTTCAGAAAAGGAAATTATCATTAGCATTTGTTTGGCTTACCCCCTTTTGTAAGGTCAGTTAACAATAACTCAGAGTGTAGGGATGAATGAGATATAGGGGAAAGAATTCTAGCAGCAGATGCCTTAATTGCCAATTATTAATGACCTCAGGCAAATCACCAAGAGTCTCAGAACTTCTTTGAAAGTGGGACCACAGCATGTAGCTACCTCACGGATTTGAGAGAACTAAGTTAATTAATGTATGTAAATCCACTTGAAAAATGTGAGCTAAAATAAATTTGTTAAGGCATAATCACAAAAACAGACAAGTTCTAGATAGCAAAAGAATCGTAATTGATTTTAAATACAGGTTAATTTTTTTTCATACTTTACAAAATCTTGGGGTTTTTTAGGTCATGTTAGCTATGTACACATAAAAGGTACTGTCAGTTGGAGTCACCTCTTTTTGATAAAGTCTGCCCAACATTCATGTGATGTAACCAGATTAATTTATCTGGGTCTCAGTATCTTCTCTAAGAAGTGGGTTGAATGGGATTATGGGTAAACATTGCTCTCAGTTTCTTTGGAAATTTGGACACCTCTATGACCTTTGAGCCTGGTCTACTAGCTGCATTATCATCTGTTCTGGCCAGTTATGAAGCTCGAAAAAATCTTTTCTCTGGTCAACAAAGAAAAAAAAATAAGGCTGCTCCAGCTGTTTTGTTGGGCTTGGTGTCCTATCTGAATGCCAAGTCTATGCATGGAGACAAATGAAATAATAAGAATTTCAGAGGGAACTAAAGTAGACAACCAGTTATTTGAAGGCCAGTAGCCTCAGAAAACAGCAGGAAGCGGGAAGATCAATTGACTAACATATTCACCCAAAGGAAAAGAAAGTTTCTCTTCTTTGAGGTTAAAAGATTGTCTCACTTAATATGCAAAGCGATGCTCCATGATCATTCTCAAGTTACAGATGAAGATGAAAGATATGAGGCTCTGAGAAAACGTTTCAACTGTTCAATATTACTGAGCCAACAATAGGTAGAGACGGAATACTAACCTAGGTTTTTGTGAGTCCATATAAAAAAATCAGTATCTACAATTAGCATGTTATCTGTTTTCTGGATTATTTTCTGCCACTCCTGTGCTCCACAGTGTGGAAGCCCTAGCAGAACCCGTGTGTCATGCGAGCAACCTGAAGAGCCCCAGGTATACAGGGAGGGGCTAAAGGAGGTTTACAGTTCTTCATATGGAAAAGAATATAATAAGTAATAAATAATAATACAAAAATAAAGATAAATTTTTAAAAATAAAGTAAATAAACTATTCACTTACTCACAACTGTAAACCTCCTTTTGCCCCATCCTGAATAGTGTGCACACAATACTTTCATAGTATTTATTGAATAGCTCCTAGGCTTCACATCAACTTTAAGAACAAATAATCAGTTTTTTTCCCAAAAAAAATTTGCTTCTCATTTTTATGTAAATCATGCCTAAATTTTTTACCGAAGGGTTAGTAGCCCTGATAGAAAAGTATTTTCAGTTCCCCATGTAAAGTGCTGCAACTAGTCCCATTAAAATGAGTAAACTGGAGTAAAATGACAAGTTTCGTTCCTTTATTGTAAAATCAATAATATCTGGTAACCTAATATGAAATTAGAAAGTGTACAGATTTTTTTTAAGGCTATGAGTAGGGAAGCATGCATCACAAATTTGGTTTTGAGACATCCTGGCACTCCTATATCTCAAAGGACTATAAAAGCTTCTAAACATCATTTAATTGTAATTCATTTTAAATCCAAAATAAATGCATGGGTTGTTTCCTAGGAAGTTCTGGAATGATGATCTTGAAATCTAACAATGTCCGAATGCAGTTTCACCCAATCTTGGAATCTCTGCACTGAGCCAACAAGTTGTGTGATTTTAACTTTCCTTTCCATAACTTCTCTTGTTGCAAAGTCATTTCAGACCCTACTCAGCTTTTATTTTCTCCCATCTTATTTGTTTCTGTTTGAAGGATTTGGAAATCAGTGGAGATGTTTTTTCCTAGAGTTAAATCACCTAGTCACTGTAATATTCCATGGATGTCTGGAATCATGAAGGAGCTTAAGATGCCCTCAAACTCAAACCATTCAAAAATTAGAGGAAGAAGAAAGGACATTCAGAATAACCATGTACTTGGGCATGGAACTGTGGTTGCCTATTTCAGGCATGTAGACTTAGACTGAATCCCAGAATCCCATCTTGTCCCCAGTTCTAACAGGTAAGGTCTCAAGGTTACCTATTCCTTCTAAGCATCAGTATCCTTTTGAGTTTGGCTGTTTTTATTAGGGATTGTAATAGTTCATACCTCAGAAGTTTGGGGTTGTCACACAAGCTCTGCCCAATATCTGATATGTGATAAATATTCAATAAATGAGAAGACTATTATGACCCTGAGGTATATATCCTACACTGGAACATTGGATGATTTATGATTAGCAATGAGCATAATTACCAAAATATCACTGACTAGTCAAGCCTGTTTTCTCACAGAAATACATTACTGTGTTTCAGGGAGGGAGGCTGAGACCAAAAGAGAGTTTATTTAACATTGCTTATTAAACTGCACAACTGTGTATGGAAACCAAGATTACTGAGTGCTTGTTATCTGTACAGCTTGCCCAAAGTATTGGACAATGCTAAGCAAAAGTGTGTATCGTTTGGTATATAAGGAAGATACACTGTGCTCATCACATAAATGAGTATATTAATAAATTTACATATGTAATAAAGGGGGAAAGATGAAATAGTGGATAATTCAAGACTGTGTCTATAATTATGCTTCATATGGCCATGCAGGGATTGAACTTTCACAATATTAAAATTCTCAGTTTCCTAAATCCCCCAGAATAAATAAGCCCCACATCCCAGCAGCTTCTTCGGGCAGGAGACAGTCGGAGGACTAGCTTTGAAGCAAACAGATCACAATTTAAAAAGAGCATAAACAAGAACTTCAAAAGAAAGGTGTTTAAACTACAGCAAGTGAGATTTAATTCAGCCATAAAAATAGTTAAGTAGTAAAATTTGGCTGCCTTCCTGGAGGAAAAGTACAATAGAACCAGCCCAGCCATAATCACAGGGTAGGTTGGACCAGTTCTTTCAGAAGCAAAAGGCAAGTCTAGGTGACCGCTTTATGTTCAGGATAGTTCTGATTCAGTGATAGAAGTAACCCCCAAAATCACGTCTTTCTGCAATAAATTAGCTGCGTATCCCTACATTTGTAGAAATTGCTTTTGCTAAGGACTTAATAGTGTATAATTAAATATACTTCTGCACATCCTACACCTTGGAGAAAAATAAATTACTCTTTTCTTCAAATATGGATTATTTTCAACACGTTCTAGGACACTTATACTTTGTTTTATCAGCTTCTTTCTTAAATGAAATATTTCAATTCTAAGAAAAGTAAATCAATTATAGTCCAATAATATAAATGCATTTATTGTGAATCACTAACTGTTTACAGAATAAAAGGAAGGGGTGTAATTCCCTTGGCCAACCTCCAAAAAAAATAAATCCCATGCTAAATGCAGACTCACTCATTTTGATGAGCAGAATCCAACTGTTTCATTTACAACTTTGATTTTTTCTCTTAGAGATAATTATAAAACTGATAACAGATACTGCATTTTGTTTTGTTATATGAGTGCATGTTTTAAGCAGAACATAGATTCTAAGAATTTTCTTTTGGGTGATGGAAAACTATAATGTATTTTCATGGAAAATGCTTTTATTTAAACCTATGAAAGTGTTGGTCCTATTGCTTGCATTCTATTGAGCAATGGCAGGTCAAAGGTTATATTTTTGTTATCATGTATACCAGTTTGCTAAGGCAGCCATACAAAGTACCACAGATGGGGTGGTTTTAACAACAGAAATTGCTGTTTCTGGAAGATAGAACCCCAAGATCAAGGTGTCAGCAGGATTGTTTACCCCTAAGGTCTCTTCCCTTGACTTATACATGATCTCCTCCCTGTGTCTTCACATGCTCAATTTTCCTTCGCTGTCAGTATTCAAATTCACTCCTCATATGAGAACACTGGGGCCCTGATATGTTCTGTGTCCACCCTAATAACGTCTTTAATTTATTTACCTCTTTAAAGACTTTATCTCCAAATACTATCACATTCTGAGCTAATAGTGGTTTGGACATCAACAGATGAATTTGGAGGGGACACACTTCAGCCCATGGTACCATGGATTTTGGCAAAGCACATTCACAAGTTTTACTAAACACTGTATTTTAAAGAAAAATTAAAGGCTGGTAAATCTGGGATACCACCAGCTTACACTACAGAAGCACACCCATGTTGTTTCAATGTAACTAAAATGTAGATGTACAGATGTGCGAAGTTAAAAACTTTAAGAGACTATTTTCTTCCTATGGCAAGCAACATAATAAACTGATAAAGTATTTAAAAGAACCACCAAAAGCTGTTCTACAATTCTACTGCTCAAACTACAAGAAATGCATCTTTGCAGAGATTGCCCAGGAGCTCTGAAGGCCTTCCCCACAAATTCATATCCTCTTGCTCTGGCCATCCCTCCAGTGCACTATTTCTATTCAGCTACTTGAAAAGAGAGATAAGCAAGTTAGCAGCCCCTCTTTTTCCCCTCCTAGTAGTCCAGATAGTATTTATTTAACATTGGGAGACTAACTATGACTAGAATTTCTCAAAATATAACTTAAATAAAACTATGTCGGTGTTAACTCAAACCCGCATGGTGAATTTAAAATGATCAGCTAAAATGATCAGCTAAAAGTCCTCTTCTCAGCCCAACTCCACTGGAAAACCTGCATATGAGCACTGGGGCTCCTGCACAGGTTTGCTCAGAGTGTGCAGAGCCCTTGGTGGGCAGCTGCTTCCAAACAACATTTTTATGTAGGAGCCCACTTCCAAGCTGTCTTATCAGATCCAGAATGACGTGGTCCTGGTTTAGTACATCATCATGGACTTCACTCCTATTTTAAGAAACTGGTTAATGCTCTCTAAGCGTTATTACAGCCATCATATCTGTCCTGAGCTTTTACCTCCGTATGTAAAACAGTGCCAGGTTTTGAGAAGGCTCTGGAACTATCAAGGGGCTGACGGGACTACTGACACTCCCAGAATGTGAGCGATATTGCTGCCCAAAGTACTGGCAGTGTGTCCCCGTCTGTCAGGCGACTGCCTTGTAGGGACCTCCTATGAACTATGTGACTTTTCAGGTGTGGGTCTAGATATTTGGTTAATGGATAACACATTCAAACTCTTTCTTACTCCCCAGTTTCATGGTTTCACTTACCTAAAGTACAAGCGTTGCGTGGATGTTTCCGGGACACTTGAGACTCAACATAATCAAAACCAAACTCATCAACTTCTTTTTAAAAATGGCTTCATATCATTATTTTCTTATTAATTTTCTTTGAAACTTAGTGTTGATATCTCACAGGTTACATTTGATCCGTTTCCTTTGTTTCTACTTTCAACCCACCCATAAATTCAAAGTATTGTCTTTTCCATAACTCCCTTTCCCCCCCTTTTCTCATGCTAACCTGAGGTTAAGGGTGTTAATATTCTTTATCCATATATTTAATCCTGTAATCGATATCACTGCCTCCAGTCTCTTTCTATTTCAGTTCTCCCTCAGTGCCATGGGAGACTATATTTTTAAAGCATATTTTGAATCATGAAATCCTGACATGTTTGCCTCCTTAAAAATAATTATAATGATAATAATAACAATAATTAAAACCCTATGTAATCCCCCTTTTTTGTCTTAATAAAATGTAGACTCTTCGTCCACTCAGACAATACAAGACATCTTCTCTAAATATGTTTCCAGTCTTAACACTAACTCTCTTACTATAGTGTACAGTTTGTTCCACCTGAGTCCATTACTCTTCCGTCTGTATATTCACAAACACTATTTTTATGGCCTGGAATTCCCTCTCCTACCATACCTGCCTGCCATACCCATAGTTCAAGCTCAGTGCTAATTTTCCCTGAAGCTGTGTCTTGATGTCACAACTACAGGTAATCCTATTGTTCTGTAATCCCAGCACTGTGTGTGTGCTTTACTCTCAGCCTCCTATCTTATGTTATTGTCATTTGTCTGCCTGAACGATCTACTCTATTATATAGTAAATCCATGGAAGGCAAAATCTGACTCCCCTTTATCTTTGAATTTTAAAGAGAGGAAGGGAGGAAGAGAGAGACACAGAGAGAGAGAGAGGAGTGAGAGAGAAACACTTACCCGTTGCCTCCCATCTGCCCCCAACCAGGGATCGAACCCACAGCCTGGGTACGTACCCTGATGGGAAATCAAACCCGCCACCCTTTGTTGTATGGGACAAAGCTCCAGCCAACTGAATTGCACCCCCAAGGGCTCCCCTTCATCTTTATTGCCCCTCTGTGCCTGTTCTCTAATAGAGAGACTAAGTTGATGACCAAGATACAGCCAGTTGTTCTGAACTAGAGCAGCTTTTCTTGTTACTAGGCAGTCATTTCGTTTGCTTCTCCAGACCACTGGGTTTGGGATGCTGAGGGAAAGCCCCCACCCTCTCTCCCTCCTTCTCTCTCCTGTTTCTTCTGTTCCCCCTGCTTCTCCGCTGGCTCTTTCCCCCCTTCTCCTCCCCAGGGCCTCCTCTCCTGTTTCCTCTTCTTCACTAGAAGACTGAAAAGGATCTGAACAGAATAAGAAAGTCAATGAAAACAAAAGGATAAACATACTGAAAGAAGCTTAATGAACCAGGATGTCTGTCTAGAGATGAATTCTTTAATGAATGATGACTTTTTTCTGTTTCTATATTTTACTTTTCTTAATATCTGTTTTATGAGATATAAATCATACACCACAAGTGTCACCCTTCGTGTAACCAATGTAAACTAAACAATTCAGTTTTTAGTATATCCACAGAGTTGTATAGCTATCACAACTATCTAATTTTGGAGCATTTCGTCACCTCCAAAAGAAGCTCATGCCCATTAATCATCACTCCCCTGTTTCCTTATTCTTAAATCCCCGGCAACCACTGATCTACTTTCTGTATCTATGGATTTGCTTGTTATACACTTCATACCAATGGAATCAAACACTATGTGGGTTTTTTGCAACTAGCCTCTTTCACTTAGCATATTTTCAAGTTTTGTCAATGTTGTAGTAAGTATCAGTACTCAATTCTTTTTTATGGCCTAATAATATTCCATTGTATGGATATACCAAAATTTCTTTATCCATTCATCAGCTGATGGGATTTGAGTTGTTTCTACTTTATGGCTATTATGAATAATGCTGCTGTGAACACTCATGTACACGTTTTTGTGTGGACATTGTTTTTATTTCTGTTGGGTATATACCTAAGAGTAGAATTCCTGAGTCATGTGGTAGCTCTATCTTTACCATTTTTAAGAACTGCTGATCTGTTTTTCAAAGTGACTGTTCCTTTTTACAATCCCACAAGCAACGTATAAGGGCTGAAATTTTGCTACATACTTACTAGCACTTCTTATCGTCTGTCTTTGATTTTAAGCCACCTTAGTTGGTGTGATGTGGTATCTTATTATGGTTTTGATTTCTGTTTCCCTGATGGCAAATGATGTTGAACATCTTTTTATGTGCTTATTAGTCATTTATATATCTTCTTTGAGGAAATGTCTCTTTAAATCCTTTGCCACTTTAAAAATTATCAGAAAATAGGTCTATTATTTTTAACATTTCACAATACAAATATTGTTTCTTTCAAAAGTAAAACTTTATATTTATATTATAATCTGGACATTTGCTAATATTTTTTAAATTTATCATTAGATATTTTTAAGCCAAAAGTGTTTCCACAAAAGTTTATGCCCTGCAGATAATCAAGTTTACCTCACAAAATTGAGGGGCAGATAAATAAGCTATATAGAGAAAGTTATTTTTAAATATTATATTCATTAGAATTAATATCACCAATTCAACACTATTATAAATGTAATGTAACATTTTTCAAATGTTATTGTTATAATTTTTTTTGATTCTTTGATACTAAAAATATGAGCTGGTTTCAGAATTTTTTAGAGCACCATCTTCTGTTGATTTATGAGAAAACAGCTATGACTTGGCATAGAGACACTCAATTCTAAGGGTCGTCAGCATTATTAGCTTCAGCAGCCTTGGTATCAGACCTCAGGGAGCCCCGGCCTTGGAAGTCCTACCAACCAGGAGCAGATTTCTCCTGTGCCTTGTAACAGCAACACTGGCAAAGTGAGATAATAAGAACATAACTTTCTTCACAAACCACGAGACGGCTATTCTGCCAGATTCTCGCAATTGAAAGAAGTCTTTGTTGAACAGACTGCAACAATTTCTGAGTTTTTACAGGCAAATCCAAACAATGGCCTTTGTTAAATCCGATGGGGGGGAAAAACAATCTTCCATTTATCATGATTTTATACAGTAGACTAGAAACAGATTTTCCAGAGACAATTATGAAGTTACAGACATGCTCTGGGAGTGGCTGCTTTTCCACTTATTTCTCCCTCTTACTCTATCATCTCACCCTCACACGCCTGTCCTGCGTCAGAGGGGCTGCAGGCCTGCGATGTGTAAGGAGGGGGACCCATGAAGACATGGTGAGTAACTTCCCGGAGAGTGGTCAACGTCAGTTTACATAAGCATTTTCCGAGAGCTTCGCAGTCAGTGAACAGCGTCATGCTTCATTCCCCTGAGCCTCCCCCCCTTCATTTCATACCAGGTAAGCAAAGGCCTATGCTTTCTCTACACAGATGTGTTGCAGTTAGAGCTATCTGACCCAAACAGCTACGTCCAGTCTTACCTTTCTAAGTCCATATACTGGCATGCTTGCCTAAAACAACTGTACATATTTCCTAGACTCAACTAAAAGCAAAGGGGACATTGGTGCCTAGGGTCAAAACTGGTAATGGCCATTATTAGTAAATAGAAGTCACATGGTCTTGGAAATATATATGTCGAGAGACTAAAGAAAAATTGAGATTAGGCTGCAAAACAATTTTTATAGTTGCCGTGATGGGATTAAGGATGCTTCTTGCCTGACTAATCTGAAAACGATCTGGAAAAGAATTCTGTGAGGTTAGTTCACAAACTAACCTGGGAACTGAGTTTGACCGGTGCATGAAACGATTCTCCTGGTTTATTCTAAAGGTTCTGATGGCAGGGAAGACGGCACAGCTGACTGCTTCCCTTTCACCGCATTTGATCTGCAAGGCTGCTCTGTCCCCTGACAGAGTGAATGACTTGGCATAGAGACACTCAGTTCTAAGGGTCGTCAGCATCATTAGCTTTAGCAGCCTTGGGATCAGATTTGCGGTTTAAGCTATATTCCCTCAGAGATATCAGTGCCAGAAGTGAACTCTCGTCTTTGCTCTGTTCTGCGAGATGAAAGGCAGGATCCCTAGAACTGTGCCGGGTCAGTGAAAAAGTCATCCATGGAGAGCTCGTGGACTGACTCGGAAAACAAAACCACTGTAGAGCAGAGTGGAGCGGATGCTTTTGTAAACCTTTTAGGCTCTGTGAGCCCCACAGCTTCCTTCTGTACCCCTCGACTCCGCCACTGTAGCAGGAACACAAGGAACGTGGCCCTGCGCTCCAGGTAAAAGTGTATTTACCAAAGAAGCGAGGGGCTTGGCCAACCTTGCTTTGCACGCAGGGTGTCTCCAAAATTTCAACAGCCCAATGGATGAGGCTTGTGGTCATCGGGTGTGTGGGTGCATGGTGAGAGGTGGGGAAGGCGAGAGAGAGAGGAAGAGTGTGATGAGCATGGCAGGGAGAGGCAGAGGGAAAGGAAGAGGAAGAGAGGGAGGGAAAAAGAAAGAAAGAGAGAGCACATATCAAATTATAAATATACGAGTATTACATGGTAGCTTTGGCATGGTCTCTTGAAACTGCACTTGAGAACCCCATTCTGTTGCTAGGGCCCTCTTGCTAAAATGCATAGGACCTTGATATCAGTGATATTTTAGGCCCTTAACCTCCTTAAATATCTAGCCTTTCTAAAAGTGGTAAGTGGGAAACTATATTAAGCACTGCAGGTTTCCCTAGCGTTTTGAATATTGACCTAATGCCATTCCTTTCTGCCCTACCCACTTAAAAATAGCTATTAATGGGCCCTGTCTGAGTGACTCAGTTGGTTGAGAGTTGTCTCATACGTCAAAAAGGTGGCAGGTTCGATTCCCAGTCAGGGCACGTACCTCGGTTGTGGGTTCGATCCCTGGTCGGGGAGCGGACAGGAGGCAATCTCTCCTCTCTCTCTCTCTCTCTCTCGCTCTCAAATCAATACATCTATCCTCAGGTTAGGATATAAAAATCTATTAATGCAAAAAGTGTCTTCCAAAATATATTTCTTTAAAAATAGAGCTTTAATTCATATTATTGGGGAGGACTCTTGTCAGATTTCAGTGGAGAGGGTGATACAGACCCCGGGGCAGCCGTAGAGGAGGGAAGCAGGGTGAGGGTCTTGCAAAGGCAGACCCATAATAGAAGGAAAGACAGTGGAAAATGATTAAGGCCCTGACACAATGCACCTCAGCTGCTCACTGAGGACAAATGAAAACTTACCAGCTCCACCCAAAGCTACCTTTTGTACCTAGTGAATTTATTTAACGTGTCCCATGACAAAACTCACATTAATTTAATGCAATATTTATTTCCTCATTTTATTGATGCTTTATTTTAAAAAGAAATTTCTAATCATATCTCTGGTTAATTGCTGTGGTCATTGTTTTTGAACATAGATTGAATAAAGAGAAAGGTTATGAATATTTAATTCATAATAATTATAATGTAAAATATAAAGTGAAATTGACAGTTAGATTTTAATTAAAAAGTGATCTACATACAGATTGAACAAATTTTCTTATGCATTATTTGAACTCATTTTAAACTTAAATTTGTGCTGCAGATATATTTATCGTTCTTTAAATAAACCAAGGCTATTTTTAATTACTTTATACTTTTTTGATAGAGTTGCATTTTCACTAGCTAATGTTGCTTTTAAAGATGGGTTTATAAGTGGGTAAACATGAAATAGAGTTGACTAAATATTTGTTATATAATTTTACGTAAGGTAGGTGAAACCACAAACTTTTGTCTCTATAATTAATTGAGGTACCATATTTTAAAACTATTTTGAAGGAGAGGAAATTTATGTTCTATTTTTAAGTTCTAAATACGATTCTTTTTCTAACTATATATGTGCTTACATTAGGTATTGTAAAATATAAGCAATAGTAAAGTTGATGCGGGACCAAGGAGTGATGTGAAACAATGAATTAATGGCGCAGTTTGAGCTGCCGTAATAAATTGAGCATATTTTGTACATTATTATAGGTTTACCTCTTCTTTACTAGAATGTAAATTAGAATAATACATCTCTATCAATATGTATCGAAGTAATAAATGAAAAAATAATTGAGCCAAAAGGCAGTATAATAAATATTTTCTTTAAAAGCAGATCAAGAGCTAACAAAATACTTCTGAAAATTATTTTTTTCATATTTCTATGAACGCTATTCTTGCTTGTTAATATTTAGCCGTTTTCAAATTATTGCTTTCCAAGAAACTAAAATATAGTTTTGGTCATGCTCTTTGAAGAGAGGTGAGTTTTTGATGACAGTTTTATAAAGTCAGCTTGGATAACATTTCTTAGCAGAGGTCCTAAGAAAATAAAATTATACACCTGAGTTCTCTATTTCTATTTTTCATTTTGCATGAATCACACTTCTTGTTCTATAATGGCTAGGAGAGACTTTTTTGTTCTTTTACAGTTTTGATTTTTAAAAACAAAACCTAAAAACAACAAAAGTAGTGGAAGTAATTTTTACAGTTCTTAAGGTTTTAAAAAAATAAGTTGGTTTGTCTTTAGAAGCATCTGCATTAGTAAACATTGTCATGCAGCTATTCAAAGGACACCAAAATATATTAACTGCCTGTTTTTAAAATTCCACTAGAGGGCAACATGTACCAAGATTTGTGTCCATTTGTAATTTCAAAACCAGTTTTATTCTTAATCATGAATAAATGTCAATATTTAATATTTAGCACCTTTCAGTATTAATTGTTATCTTTATGATGCACATGTGGTCTGAATGAATTTATAAAAGATAATAGTAATTCTCTCTCATTTTAATTAAAATCACTATTCTCTCTTTACTATAATTACTAGCATAAATACCAAATAAAAAAAGGCATTATTTTATATGTAATGAGTTTAGGTGCTGATATATTTAATGTCACATGTGTTTTAAATTGTAAATAAATATAAACAGTTCTAGGTTAAAGGAAAATAAAGTAAAAACCATAGGAGATATTGGTAGTAAATGTGAAATTTGATTTTAAAGAAATAAAAGCATCTGCTTATTACGCAGCCTCAGGAATTATTTTACCTGTGAGGAGGAAGACCAGCTCAGCGGCGCAGCCCAGTCCAGTGCCTCCTAATCCTTACACAGGAGAATGTGCTTAAAGCTGAAGCATCGCCAGGTTTAGAAATCTTCCCAAACAGCACTCTGTCCACACGTTAATATTTGCTGAGGAAAAATATTCTAAATATAGATGGTTGTCACTAAGACACTGATACTAGAAAGAGCACAATGCTGTTGCTTACAAATAAATTTTCTGTAAGAGAGAACAAAATATAACTGCAAGGGGGCTTGGGATGAGGTACACCACCAGTTTGGAAAATGAATATGTAGGTTTCAGTCGAACCATATTTAGAAACAAACAAATAAAAACAGACACACACATTACTGTACGTTAATTCTCTATGACAGAAATAGACACAACTGTCACCTATTGCAATAAAATGGTGAGAATTTTCTCCATACTTGTTTAGTTAATAACATTATATTTTAAAGGCTATTTTTATATCCATAAACATAACAGGTGCTTAGTATTTAAAAAAAAGTTAAGCCCGGCTGGGCTTGGCTCAGCGGTTGAGCATCGACCTGGGATCCAGGCGATCGGGGTTCGATTCCCGGTCAGAGCACATGCCCGGTTGTGGGCTTGATCAATGACTCTCTCATCATTGATGCTTCTATCTCTCTCTCTCCCTCTCCCTTCCTCTCTCTGAAATCAATAAAGATATATTTAAAAATAAAAATAAATTTAAAAAAAGTTAATCTGACCTTGTTTTAAGTATCAATTATTTAATATTCCTACTACCTTCTGCATAAGTACTATTATTATTCCCATTTCTTGGATGAGAAAACTAGGGCATCTGTGTCAGCAATCTATATGTAGATAATGGGAATTAATGAGAATGCTTGGGGAAAACATGGTTTCTTCTTGAAAAGATGTATATACTGAGATATACATACAGAAATAAAGAAATAAGTGGAATGTTAGCTTCCAATAATGTTTTTTAAATTAAGAAAACAAGACTATGAAAAACTTTTAAAAAATTGAATCAACTTAACTTTATTTTAAATTTACATAATATGGATTCCCAACAATGGATGATAGAATTCAGAACTTGCACACAACCCTCCTCTCCTGTATCTTAACTATCATTAATTTTTATTAATATTTTCATGGTGTCCAATTTATAACATTCCCATTTCATTCTGTAACCAAAATTTACACTGTTGCTTTTTCTTAGATCTATATTTAAGTAAATCATGCCAATTCTTTACTAGAATTTTATTTTTGAAATGTTTCTTTTATTGTATACATCTTCAAATTTATATTTTCAAGAAGAAAACATGTATTTCCCAAGCATTCTCATTAATTCCTGTCTATTATCTTGACCCTTAGAGGCCAGTTGTTGAGATAAACTATTTTTTCAGTACTATTTTGTATTAGTTTTAGGTGGACAACATAGTGGTTAGACAAGCAGGTACTTCACAAAGTGTTCCCCCTGATATTTCCAGTGCTCATCCACCTGGCACCATACGTAGTTACTACAATATTATTGACTACATGCCTATGCTGTACCTTCCACTCCTTGACTATTTCGTGACTGCCAGTTTGTACTTCTTAATCCCTTCACTTTTTCAACCCAATCCACCAACCCCCTCTCCTGTCTGGCCGCCATCAGTCTGTTCTCTGTGTCTGTGAGTCTGTTTCAGTTTTGCTTGTTTATTTTGTTCTTTAGATTCCACATATGGAATCATGTGGAATTTGTCTTTCTCTGTCTCTTATTTTACTTAGCGTATTATCCTCTAAGTCAGCCCATGCTATCACACGTGGTAAGATTTCATTCTTTTTTATGGCTGATTAATATTCCATTATAAATATGAAGCACTTTTCTTTGCTTTTTTTTTTTTTTTTTTCACTTGATATTGTTTCCATTGTTTTTCAGAGAGAGTGGGAGGGAGAGAGAAACATTGATGTGGGAGAAACACATTGATTAGTTGCCTCTGCACACACCCCAACCAGGGCCGGGGATCGAGCCTGCAACCGAGGTACGTGCCCTTGGCCGGAATTGAACCCAGGACCCTTCAGTCCCTGGGCCGACGCCCTAACCACTCACCCACAGGGCCTGGGGTCAAGGCCTGAACCACCTTTCTTTATCCAGTCATCTACTGAAGGCCACTCAGGGTGCTTCCATATCTTGGCTAAATGTAAATTATGCTGCAATGAACTCAGGGTGCATAAATAGTCTCAAATTAATGTTTTGGATTTCTTCAGATAAATACCCAGAAGTGGAATCGCTGGGTCATACGATAGGTCTAGTTTTAATTTTTAAGAAACCTCCATACTGTTCATAGTGGTGGCACCGATTTTCAATTCCACGAACAACGCATGAGGATTTTCTTTCTCTACATGCTCACCAACACTTTTTATTGATTTATTGGTGATGGCTATTCTGACAGGTGTGAGGTGATATCTCCTTGTTGTTTTAATTTGTATTTTTCTGATAATTAGTAAAATTAAGCATCTTTTCATATGTGATTGGCCATCTGTATGTCCTCTTTGGAGAAATGTCTATTCACGTCCCCTGTCCATTTTTAAATTGGATTATTTTTTTTGGTGTTGAATAGTATGAGTTCTTTATAAACTTTGGATATTTACTCCATATTAGGTGTGTCATTGGTGAATATATTTTCCAATTCGATAGGTTGTCTTTTCTTTTTGTTAATGGTTTCCTTTGCTGTGCAAAATTTGCCCATTTTTTACCTGAATTATTTTGACAGTACATGAAAAAATTGAAACTAGATAACCTCCTTACACCGTAAACACGAATAAACTAAAAGTGAGTTAAAGACTTAAATGTAAGATCCAAAACCATAAAAATACTACTCTGATATTACTCTTAGTAATATTTTTTCTTGTATATTTTCTTGGGCAAGGGAAACAAAGAAAAAATAAACAAATGGGACTAGATCAAACTAAAATTTTTCACAACAAAGGAAACCATCAAGTGCAAAGACAGTTTATTGATTGGGACAAGATATCATTCAATGATACATCTGAAAAGGGGTTAATATCCAAAATTAATATAAAATACATACATCTCTCTCTGTTTTTGAAATGTACCTTTTAAAAATATTTTTATTTTTGTTTTTTTCTTTTTTTAAATTATTATAAATTTCATTAGACTACGGAGGGTTTTTTTAAGTGACTTTTTTAGAGGAATCCAAAATGTCAAAAGTGCACTGGACTAAGAATTGCATAATATTTGTGATGACTTTAAGATTTATCTTCAGTATGGAGTTCATAATTGTTTTTATTTTTGAATCCTTTATTAAACTGATGCAGGAAAAAGCAAACTTATTTTCAGCCAATTTTCAGATATTTCTTAAATTAAAAAACACAACCAGAAAGCACCAGTTAATTTTAACTTCAGTCTGATCCTTTCAAAAACTACATATTTGATTTATTTTGATAATAGCTGGTATTAGAACTGTGCCCAATAGCATAGATGCTTGAAAATGTTTGCGAAAGGAATCAGTTACTTTTAAATTTCAGTTTATTGGCATCTATCAATTTTTTCTTTGTTTTTTAATAATGAAATATAGAGATTCATCACATATTATAAATTCTAAAATATAACAATGACCCTTATAAAAGTCTAAATCCAAAATAATGTTTGATGCTTCAATAGAAAATGCAGTTTTGGATTTTAAGTAAAAATTAGGAGGAAGCGTAAACAGCTATCAAAACCAAGAAGAATGTGTTTTGAAATTGTTATAACATCTAACTTTTTCCCCTATTATAACTATTTTCCATCTTTGGCATTATTTTATAGTTGATTATTAAGCTTCAATTTATATAATTCCTGACACCTCTTGTCTTCCAGAAATTTTACATTTGCTTAGTATCAATTATTAGTATTTTAGCTTCTTTTTATATTTTAACATCTAAAATAAAATTTTGTTCAGTTACTCAAAGCAATATTGATTTGTGCTCTAAATTTCTGATTTGAAATTGCTATCATGGACTTGTAAAGGAATTTTAATAATAATAATAATAATGATAATAATGTTGAGGATTGAGTCATGTGACCTAATAGTAAGGAATTATATTATATCGGTTTCACAAACATATACTTTAATTCCAGGTGGATTTAAAGAATTTTTACGGTCTGTGCTCATGCTAATTCATGCAATACTAAGGTAAACATCTTTTCTAAGTTTATGGAAAAAATAACTCATAAATGGTTTACAGTAGTTTAAATATGTAACTCTATATTGCACCCCGCTGCCTCTTTTGTGGTGCAAAAACATACCCCAGTTCAACTTGTGAGCTCTCCAAGTCTTATTTCATTTGACGTGTAGGGTAGCTAGTCCACCCTGTATCTTGAAGGAATCTCAAAGTTGAGTGACTGCCAAAAAAATATCAGCTGGCCTGGAGTGTTCTGGCAGGAGTTTCACGGTCCTCTATCCCGACTGCTGCTGTAGGTACTGGCGGTGGCCTCGGAGCAAGTGCCTGTCCGCCCTTCGCATGAACAGCCGTTCCCGACTGCAGGCCATGCTCAGATCCTGTTGACCGTGCAGGCCCACTGTCCACTCGGCGCAGGCCGGCTGTCCCCTCACAGGCCAAACCAACACCTCTCCTTCCCTCTTCTGCTCAGGAATCCGGTCACTTCTCTTTTTAGGCTCTGAAAATGTAAAATATTAGATTCGATCATGTTCCAAGGAAACGGAACCATTGCATTCTCCCGTCCCCACCACCTTCCTCTATATGTGGAAGAAAGATAGCATCAGAACTCTGAACAGATTTTATTCTTTTAAGGATAGCCAAAGTAAATGCCCAGCACCCCTCTCACTGCAGAAGATAGTCAGTTTAATCAATCCTTTGCCATTCCTCAACTTTGCTCTTCAGTTTTTATGCGCGTGCTAAAGATGCTGTAATTTCAGGAATTTTAAACATCTATTGCTGGCAATGATGATTCCTGACAGAGCCGGGGCACTCTTTCATGGACAGTTTATTTCTGCTCCTCCATTTATGAGCATCTTCAGGTTGTACAGAAGCTCCCTGGAGCTCATTGCTGCCTTTCCGTCCCACCATCGGGAGGAAGCCAGCAGTCCGGCCTCTAACCACTCACCACAGTAGGACAAGCTAGGGGCTGAAACCACCGAAAGTGTCTCTTCCCCCCCACACCCCGTTCTATTTTCCACATTGAATGGTGCTAATCAAGGGTAAGGTTGATCAGCATAGACTCAGGGGCCATCTCCCTCTCCGGGGAGCCCTGAACAAAGGCTCCTGCGGTTCTCTGTGCCTGGGCTCCAGGTAGATGGCCGGGGAGTGTGGAGGGAGGGATTCAGAGTGGAGAAAGTGTTTTCAAGGCTTCCCCTGTGCCCTCTCTCCCCGAGTAGGAAGCTTCCCCAAAGACACCTGAAGAAGGTCCCCATGGAAGACCTCGTACGGAGAGGTCTCTGAGTGAAGGAGCCTGGGCTAGGAGGGTAGACATGCTAAGCACACGTCTGGCAGGAGGTCAGAGACTGCAGTGCCTCGGCAGGGCACTAGGCCTGCTTCTGGAGGGCAGCTTCCCCCGGGAGGCCTGCCAGGCATGGCTTCCTGGAACTGCCTTTGGAAGTGGGATTCAGGACAGGCCTGAAAAGTGGACTTTTAAACAGGAGCCAGACTCCTCACCCTACTCCTTTCTCTTTAAACATTTCACTACACGATTTGACTTAACTGATGCCTGAGTAGTCAAAACAACTGGAATATTTCCTAGAAGATTTAGGGTCAGAGGTGAAATGACTTTATTATGAAAGATGAGGGAGAATCTACCTCACGGGAGGTGAAGGAAAGGAGTGGATCCCAGGAACAGCTTGTACAAAAACACTGATTCCAGGGGACACTGGTGACTCAGTCAGGGGTGACTAGGGTGCAGATAAAGGCAAGGACAGGCAAAAGATGCCATGAACAGACCAAATTATAAAGGGCCACATACACAACACAAGCATTTAACTTTTTTTCCAGTAAAAGATAGAAAATTATTGAAAACTTAACAGTGAATAATATGATCACAATTATATTTTAAGAAAATGTCTAAGCTAAGGCTAGTGCATGAAATAGTAACTAATATAAAAACAAATAATGAGACATCTCAGTAGCCAAGTATTATTCAGTTTCCTTGCACCAAGCCAAAATAAATTATTTGAATTTATCCCTAAGGGAGACCAATTCAAAGATTAACAAATGACTAGTTAGAAGAGTTGTCAAATTATTTGTCAGCTTGTGAGTCCTTCCTTCGAAGTACATATTATATAAAATCCTCATATGTAGACGTATACTTATGAATACTGGGTTGCAGCTCCACACAGGGGGACTGGTGAGCTCCACACAGTGGGAATGGTGACTTGGGAAAAACTTGCTGCTGACTTGGGGTGGGTGGGAAGCAACACATATGGAAAGAGAAGAAACCTGTGGTTATACAAAGTCTGTTTGGTATTAAAATCTTGATAAGCCATACGTTTGTAGAATATAAATTTATTTTTTTTAAACATAAATATATGATCTCTTTTCTTAACATTAGGCATCACAATTTCTGGTAAACAAATTGTAATTTTAGATAAGTGTTTGGATTTCTCATTAATGCCTTTCCATTTTTTAACAACTTTTGTTATATACTTGTATTTGAACTCATGTTACAAAATAGTTAGATCCATCTTTTAATTCTAAAGCTGCAATTGTCACTTTTTTCTTGAATTGACTAATTTGAATTACTTTCTAAAAAAAATATGATTATAGCCTGGTTGGTGTGTGTAAGTTGGTTTGAGTGTCTGTCATCCCATGCACCAGGAGGCCACCGGTTCAATTTCCAGTAAGGGAATGATTTGTTGTGGCCTCAATCCCCAGTAGGGGACATGCAGGAGGCAGCACATCTATGTTTTTCTCTCATTCCCCCTCTCCCTCCCTCTCTCTGAAATCAATAAAAACATATATTTTTAAAATCTGATTATATTCTCACCCACAACAATGTTGTTACATACATATGTATACATATATATATGTATGTGTGCGTGTGTGTGTTTGAGTTTATTTTCAGATTTAACTTTTATTCACTAATAACATGTAAAAAATTGCTTTTCTATACTGTATTTTAAGCCTCAGTGTTTAGGGTTATAGTTATTTGTTATATGCAAGGGGGAGGGGGAGATGCAATTCTGGTCTTGGAGACTCAAGGGTAAATCTAATTGACTCCAACAAAAGTTTATATATAAACATTCAAGGGCAGACAATGGCCTACAACAAATTAAGACTGATTTCATTGTCACTTTACATGCATATATAGATCTTGATCTAGACTAAGAAATATATTTTATCTGAAGTGCCGACTCTAGGGTTTAGTATTTGTTTTTTCCTAATTTGCAGTGAATGTCCATTAGATTCATAGAATCGCATTCATTGTCTCTGGTGGTTAATTAAACATCTGTAAAGCAGTCCAAGGATATAAATCCAACACAGTCTTTCTAAAACAAAACTATTTTTATTTTCCAATAATAAGTTCAAACTATTGGGTGTTGTAATTTTGAGGCAGCAATTCAGATTTTTAAAATATAATACCATAGACATTGTTATTTTTGTTTGGTTGTCAAGATTTCTGTTGTTTTTATTTTGGAGGATATGATTATTTTATAAATCAATGGATACTACAAAATACAGCATTTAGCAACATTCATTACAAGAAGACATTTGTTTTCGATGTCATTCAAAGACTCTATTTTCATATGTGTATTTCCTGTCATCCAGGTAGGGCCAAATGTAGCATGAGCATCAATGAGCTAGTCTAATTTGTTATGACCTGTTAAAGTGCTTTATAAATATTCTAGTGATATGAATATTTGAGGGGGGAAAAAACTCCTATCTGTTCGCAAGCGCATAGGAAACAGAGAACACTGAGCCTTAATTTATTTATTTCATGCTGATATTATCAAGATTCTGCAAAATTGAGATTATTGCAATTTTGCCACTCAAAGATTCATTTCGGTCTTATTCATTCAGATTCCAATAATTCAGGGGTTTTATTTTATTTAACTGCGTTGTTTATGTTTTTTAGTTAAAACAAAGAAGACAAATTAATTTTTATTCAGTAAGACTTAAGAGATTCTAAACATAAATTTTCCATAGGAGACAACAATCCCATTTAGATAACTCATTTTCATCCCTCAATTGCCCTGTGATTTCATTGGCTAACTTTTAATATTTTATCATTTTTAAATATCACTGTCTTTAAAACAAGTGGGGAGTTACCCCTGTGCTCATTTTTCTTTTTTTTTTAATGTAAGGAAAATAAATATAACAATCATTTCACACTAATAAAGTTTCTCAACTGCTAAATCTTGAGAAATTAGTTGTGTATGTTAAAATGGGATGCTCCATGTCTAGCCTCAGAAGTTAATTCAATAGAGTGATACTAAATTGCTTACAATATTTATTTACGTGCTTAGGGAAACTATGAAGCCTGTAGGCCAGGTGACACCAAAAAGCGGTGAGTTAAAGCTCCATTAATAACATAGACTGAAACTCATGAAGAAGATTATGGTGCACTGTTGGTCTATACCCTTTGGGGTGGGAAGACTAGAAAAAAAGGGGCTCCGCAGAACAGAAAAATCATACTGTGGCTTCCTCTCTATTATCCATTCAACCAAAAGTTTTGTGCATACTGGTAAAAACATATTTGGGAGCAATCATTGATATAGGTGTGCCCTTGAAATACTATCTAATTTTTTTTCTGGACAACTCAAATGTTAGCAAGTACTTATGAAAGAGCTTTATAAAGAATAAAGAGATAGTTCACTGTTCATTTGCTCATTTAACCTTTTGCCCCATCAAGCAGTACTGGAAAACTAGGCATTTTCCTGGGGACAGAGAGATGAAATGAGTTCACAGTCAGAAAAAAAAAATTGAAGTTACTGCAATACATTATGATAGATACTATAATAGAGGAGGTACTTACTCTGGGAAAGTAGAGGACAAGTGCTCAGCACTTTCTGGGTAGTCCAGGAAAGGTTTTGCAGGAAGAGCAGGAGTTTACCAGGCAAAGAAAGCATCGTGTATAAAGGTCTCACCTTATGTTGACTTTTGTACATTAAAGAAGATGTACATTTAATGAACCTGAGGGAGTTCAGAATTGTTTGCCTATGAAAGGGTTATTTACCAGGAGCAGTCATAATGTAACAAAATTACCAAATAGCTAACACTTTGTGAGCTCTTTACTAAACACTAGTCCCTCTTCTGAAAGCTTCCTTTGAATCACCGTAACCTTTCTGCTTGGCACTGATTTACAGATGAGGAAACTGAGGCATTGTGGGAACAAGTTTTCAAGGACACATGGCTATCAGTCATCAAAACTGGAATTCGAATCCAGGCTGTGTGATTTCAGAGCCTGGGTTTCTATGCTCTACCTGAGTCTATGGATGTGGAATCAAGGCAGGAAAGAACTTTGCATAGGGATTTACTCTCTGTTCTGTAGATAATCGGAAGCAACTGAAGTCAGACCACCAGTTGGATGTGGGATATGACAGAGGCTTTGAAGATGACTACCAAGACTGAGTTTCCGGTGACACCTTATCAGAGACAGAAGACAGAGTAGTAGTAAAAGCAGGTGTTAAAGAGAAGAAAATGCACTAAGTTTGAGGACAATATGTGTCTGCAGTTTGTAGTTCTTGACAGTTTGACACTGGAGCAAATAAAAGATCTCTCTGTGCCTCACTTTATGAATCTGTAAAATGGGGATGAGTTTGTTTTGAGGGTTAAATGAGTTAATAACTTTAAAGTGCTAAAAATAGCATCTGGTTTATAATCTATATTATCTGTGTTAAACAAATTCAAACAAGTGAATATTAAGTTGTGTGTTCTATAAGGCCAGTTTCTAACTTCAATGCAAAATATTTTATTAACCTTTATTAGTATGTGAACTATTTATGGTTCATTTTTAATCTTCTGAAATGGTGTCATAAATTATGCTAATATTTTCAATATATGTGATTATGTTTATCAATTTTTTAAATTGTTACAATATGTAAATTATAATATATATCATCAGCTTGATGGATCAAAAGGAAACTAGATCAGGTCACATATTATTTTTTAAAAAAGGTTTAATATTTATTGTCAAAAGTATTACAGATGTCCCCTCCCCCCCACAGTCCCTTCCATCCCGCTCCTGCCCCCACCTCAGACCTTCCCCGCACTATCGTTTTTTATTAACTTCGTTATTTTGAATTAAAGTGTACAGTTTAATACCAACTTTACTAACAAAATAATTAATATATTGTTTGATGCTATCCAAAGCACTCATTCAAACATCCTTTTATTCAACAAACACCTATTTAGTGTCTACTACCTAGCAGTCATCCAGCTTAACATTGCAGATAGTGATGATAAGAGGATCTCACCACTGAGAAAGAGCAGAGTGCAGTGTAAGAGTAAGGGTATTAGTCAGTGCAGACAGAGGATCCAGACCGTGCAGCTGACCACTGTGTGCTAAACTCTATTCACCACAAGTTCTTCAAATAGAGTAGAGCACATGCGTAAAATAGTACATTCATATTAAGGCTTTCCCAACTCTCAGTAGACAGCACACTAATTCATTGCCTTTAAAATATAAAAACAGTTTCAAAATCTCAGCCTATTACATATATATATCTCACATATGTGTCTGTAATGCATATGTGTACCATGTATTGAAAATTAGACTTTGCTATTATAGTGAATACATAACCAGCTGAGCAACTTGAAATCCCCAAGAACAAATAAATCTTCTTTCCCAAAACTCTTAAGTTGTAAATATACCAGAATCAAAAGTTGTGAATTTTTCTTCAGGGCTCATGCTTTCCAGAAGTGCTGCTACCTGAATGTTTTCTTGAACAAGAACTAGAATTTTATCAGTCAGAGGAGAGAAATGAACAGCCCAGCACTTCACTTTAAACATATATCACCCACTTTACAAAGTAAGGCTCTGGGCACATAAAAGACCTGTGACTCAGTCCACCACCATGATTCTTTACAACACAGCAGATACTCAGCCCAGGTCAGCTGGTAAGGTCAGTGCTGTTCCTATCATCAGAGAGCTGCATCCTTGCATCCCGTGTACCACATGGGATGAGAAATGTATTTTTTTAAATTGTTGGTTATGTCCTTGAAAGCAGTTTGGTCTCCTGACTCTTAAATGCCTTGCACCTGAAGGCTTAATCTTCCCCCAGGACCACACTTTCCTTTCCGAGACATCTTTCTGACAGCCATGTGTCCAGCAGAGCTTTCCTTCTCCTGGTGACCGCTATTGCTTTTAAGTGAATAGATCCCGTATCTGGAATTTTCCTCCTGCCTTTTCTTGGACATCCAGCCCTGCCTGACCCGTGATTGCCTGCTATGTACTTTTATTTTCATGTAGAATCATTGCGTTAGAGACAACATATCAAAAACTGAACTCTTCAGTTTTTGTCTTCCCAAACAAGCTCCTCTAAAATCTCTGATTTCCTCACTCAGGGGGTCTGTCACTATTAATTGCTAACACTTCTCTTTCACCCCCCCTTTCTTGCTCTTTCTCATAGGTAAACTATAAATCTTCCATTTTTCAGTTCATCTCAGCCACCGGCCCCTTGTCACAGTGCCCCTGGGTGGGGTCTTTATCATCTGTGCCAAGAGTTATATATCAGATGGGACAGAAACTAAAGTACTGTGACAAATGCAAAAACACATCGTTTGCCAACAGGTGGAAGCTCATAGATTCCACAGGAAGCAGCCAAGCTCAGTGGGCAGAGCCTTGTAGGGGGCTTGCTCTGTTCTACAAGGACTCTCTGGGGACCATCTGATGTCCTTCTGCGGCTCTGTCGGCCCCTGGAATGCTGCTGACTGAGTTACTCTAACAGAAGCTGGCTCAGTCAGGCGGCTTTCTCAGCTCTTGGGGAGCAGGGATGTGCAGGGTTGAAGCAAGAGATGTGGAGGCTGCACATAGGACTTGCAATCACAGGCCTTGGGTAAGTGCCACTTGGCCCACCCAGCTGCAAGGGAGGCTGATGGCACAGGGAAAACAACGGTTGTGGGACAGGCAGAAAATGGATTTGGGGATGCAATTAACCATTTGTCCTGTGAATCAAACACTGTTGCCCAAATATGTCATAAACACTGTTTTCTTGTTTATTCTGAGATCTCAAGATCAAACGCAATTTCACTTCCTTTTCTGGTTACCGCAGTCTTTGGCAGAACATTTGCTTTCCCACTCATTTTGCATTTATTTTATACCATCTTATTTAGTCTCTGCAAAGCTCTTTGATCTTTATGATATTTATGTAAACAATAAGAAAGATCCTTATTATTACTTATATACATCTCCAAACAAATTTTATGTTTGTGAAAACAGGGAGTATATCTTATACTTCTTTGCATAGGCAGGGCCTATGGGCGTATTATTCAAGATAAGCAATAAAATTATGCACAGGGCTTTAGTTTTGCTTATAATACTGGCAGAATAAATATTTTGGCAGTGTTCTTATAACAGATGTAAGAAGTACATAAAATATGTATTTGAAGAACTATGAAAATGATTGGATGCATATGAACTTGATCTAACCCTTTCCCTAATATTTATATGTTTAGGTATGAATGGGGCTAAATGATAAAGATCGGATTTTTTGGGGGTGGCCGTAAAAAGAACATAAAGGGCATGTTTTCTATGTAAAATTCACACGAAGAGCTATAATTCTCAATGTATTTTCTATTTCTACAAATCTGGTGGGCCAAATAATCTTTGCTATTTAACAAAAGTAAAACAAAGTGTCTGCACTTCATGATATTAAGCAAATAACACAGACTAGAATACATTTCTTTAAGTTTTATTTTTAAAATATCAAAATTCCCTCCCAAAAATTGCTAGGATCGAAAGCAAGCCAAAGTGGAAAGAGTGGGTGGGTAGGTGATAGCAAGAAGAAGTATCAGGGACAAAAATAACAATTAGTGATCAATAAAGATTAAAGTAAAAACTAAAAAATGGTTTTAAAAATGTCCCTAAGTGTCAGGAGCACAGAGGAGCCCATGCAAGAAACACTTGACCTTTATATTCGGAAAACATTTGTATATAGTACATGTTAATATATTAGTGGCTTGAACTAGACAAGGGGAAGGGATGCAGTCAGTAATAGTCTGTTTCATGGTTTTTTAATCACGGGCCTGTGCTGTGATTCAATAATGTAAGTAATGGTCAAATGAGCACATGTGGGCTACTCACAGAATCAGCTGTACAGGTGAATCCCCTGAGTAAATGTTCCCTTATACCTGGTTTTTATTTTTATCTATTATCTTTTTAGGTAGCAGGGTGGAAGAGTTAAAGACCAAATACTATCAATGCAAAACTCACATAATTTACAGAAAATAGATAAAATGTTGTTGGACAAAATTCAACTAAACTTCATTTTACCAGTGGCTTTCTTCTTCTTTTGTGGAACAAAGGAAAGTGAGTTCACTCGAAGTATAAATTCCTAAGCCTTTTACAATTTCTGTTCTTACTCTTTGTGGCATTTTCATTGGGAGGCAGTCGATTTCTTTCTATAGAGGGATTTCATTATTCAGACTTCACCATCAGTAGAATGCATTATAAATTATGCAGAATGTGATAATTAGTAGCAAGCAAGAATATAAATAAAACTGCATAACCAATAAAAGCCCATAAAACCTGGCAAGTAAAATTAGTTACTGTGTGTTAAAATAGGAAATGTATGGAGAAAGGAAACTAATCTCACATGTCCTCTCTGTGCTGGAGAAAAATTGCAATAATATGCATAGCTCTGGAAGAAAGTGTATGTTCTATTAGAAATAAAATAAAATCATATGTAATGTGGTGATTTGGAATGATCTGAGAACAAAAGGACCATGGTCTCCTGAAGTTAAGTGGTCCTTTTGTTAAAGTAAAGCTGATAAAAAATTCCCCCCCACACACACTAAAACAGGCTCCAGTTTTTTTTAAATGTGCATTGATTTTCACAGTAAGCTTCTGCAGTTTTAAGTTTTGAAATGACATTGAGAATTTTAATAGTTTACATTTGTTTAACAAATAACACATGCACACACACACACACACAAAAACAGCTTTGTATATTTCCTGGAAATCTCCAGTTAGTGAAAATGACATATCAGCATATTGAACAAAAGATAATCCCAGTGTGTACAGTGAGATCCATTAAGTGAGCTGAAGAAATTTACCTAGCCCACCCAGTAGAGCTTGACTATAATCAGGGTGGGAAATTGCATATGAATTGTGCCTGTCTAGAAAGAAAAAGATCTTTAGGCCCATATTGATTTAATTGAATCCCCTATAGATACACTTGAGAAATTGTAATATCAAGGTTAAAGCAAGGGCTAAGATTCATTTGAATAATATATTCTAACATATTCTATAAGACCCAGTTCACTGCATCAAAGAATCAAAATGTGTATATAAAGTGTGCCAATTACATCAAAAGGGCCAAAATACTTTAGAAAGGATGGCTGTCTTTTGAATAATTGTGATGTTTCTTAGTAAAAGAATATTTGGCATCCTAACAATAAAATCAGCTTTCAAAGATTTAAAAGACAATTGCAGTTAAAACCAGTCTTTACTGACTATCAAAACAAACTAATTTGTGCACAAAACTTTTTTTTGTATGTTTTTTTATAATTATTTTTCTTTGCTATTATGGTTTGCTTAGACTTCAATGTCTAAGGAGTCAAAATGCCTAATATAAATGCAAATTTCCTATTCAGCTTTTAATATAAAAACTAGGAAATGTGAACCTCAGTGTCTAGGTGGCAGGAGTAGGTAAGGCACATTGAACTCAATATAGCAATGATAACATTATGAAATGTCTTATTCCACTTATACTAAAGGTCTAACATAACCCTAAGTGCCTAATGAAAGATCTAATTCCAGGGGACCAGCTATCAATTCAATTGACATAATATATTTGATTAACTTTATGGGACAACAACCCACATTAATGGGAATTAATGGGAATTGACTGAATTAATGGGAATTAATCAGTGAGTTATTTGGAGTTCCATTAAAATATAAAGGTTATTTTGATATTGCAGATTTCCTATATTCATTACGCATCGTGGCGAGGTAACTATCCAAGGACTCAGCAGACCAATAAGTTCTACAAGAGTTACTTGCAGACATTCCAGACACCAGCTTTGGCCCATTTTTCTTTACATTGTTTCTACTCTAGATCATAGGTATTTATGGAGTGTGATTTATTTCTTGATTTGTGCAATGATGGTTGCTTAAGTTTCACTTGCAGGCTACTCTAGAAAGACTGAAACAGATGTGTGAGTGTTAGAACACAGCGTGACTGCCGGAAACCCCCTTCTGATGCGCCTCTAGAACACCGCGTTTTCTTAAGTACCAATGTGATGATGCTCTTGGGTTTTGGTGCTGTGGTCATTCATCTGCAGCTCCTCCTAGATCTTCGGTGCAATAATAATTGGAACCAAACTGGGTTGGTTTCTCCACACTAGTGGTGGAAAATTTGAAATATGTGTGGTGGGAACAGAGCCATGCGTGGGAGCCTGGGTCGGGGGGAGGCGAATGAGCGATAACAGTGAGACACTAAACACAGCTCCCTGGGAGGGCTGCTGAGGGGCCATCGATGCTGCACTGCGGCAGGGCAGGCAGAGGAGAGCGATGAGGGCTGCACCCCGACAGTCAGCGTTTGGAATGGGTGGAATGCGGGGCGGCGGTGGGATTAATCTACAGTTGAAAATGAAAAGATAAAACACTTGCAGTGCACGTTACATTCTGAGAAAGTTAAATGACCCTCCTGAGGAGCTGAGGGTCTCTGAAATTGGGGAACACATGGGTTGGAAAGGTAGGAATGAGGGGGCGGAGGCAGTTCTAACCACATCTGGTGAAAGAGGCCAGGCACATTGCTCAGGAACTGTGTCATGCCGACAAGCGTCCCATGCACGTCTGGTATGTCTGGTTTCTCTTCGGCCTGCGCTGACTCAGCTCCCAGTGGGCTGGCTGCTCCTCCCAGCCTCCGTCACCCGGGGATACTCTCAGTCTAGAATCAGGGGCCTCTTCACCCAAGTGCGGCCCACAAGAGGGTCAAGACATCCCCCTAGTATTCCAAGTTGACTGTTCAGCACCTGACCTTTCCTGATGAAGACCCCAGTTTCAGATTTTCACACTTGCCTCCCTCCCCAGATCTGCGGGCTCCTGCGGTCTAAGTGATGCCTCGATCTGCTTTCATCCCCTGGTCAGGAGGCTGTGTTGCAGCATCGCTGTTGCACCGCAGTATCCTCTACAGCACAGGGAGCGAGGTTACAATGTACAGAAAATGAAGGAGAAGCTCTCATTAATGTTCTCACAATGTTAGTTTAATTAGGTTAAGGTAGACTGACATATAGATCAATATATTAACATAGATTGATTATTAAACTAAGTAATTTAATGGTACAAAGGCCTTTGGACAAGAATATGCCAGATAACCCTAAATTAGTAAGGACACTGAATCCAAGAATCTTAATCTGGTAAATGTTCATTGATGACCCTTGTGAAGCAATAATCCAATGCACCTAAGCCTGATTTTTTTAAAGAAATGCATGTTTTGAAGCTGCCTTATTGTTTTGATGAAAAAATTATATGTTTCATTTACCTATTAAAACCTCAAATTCAAAATGAAAAATTATACCCAAATCATATATTTAAATCTACTTAAAACAGCTTTTCTTCTCACACATACTAACTCTGTGAACTGTAGCCTTCCCATTTGTTGGGTTTTCTTTGCTTAGTTCCCCGGGGGAAATGCTTTTAAAAGCATGCTCTTGCATATCAGAAGCCACCTCTCATCTGCACATAATGAAGATGGAAACAATGTTCCAGGACTCACTGCTTGCCACTCATTAGGCCCCTAGCTAAATTCACTGTTTCTGAAATGAGAGATTTACAAGCTTGGTGGTGGGAATTTCCCAAGTAAAAGAGAAGATTAAGGGGCTGAGATGAGACATTTGGAAGCTTTAAGCTTTTAAGCTTTTATTGTAAGCTACTCAAAGAGTATTACCTGGGTTTACAAATCCCCAAAAGGTCCTTGAATTCGGAGAATTTGCAAACTTGAGTGGGGGAAAATGATACCTCTTTATTTCTACTTACCTTTATTGAAATGTATCATTTTTCAATAATGCTATTTTATGAATGTAGTAATTATAGATGTAATAACAAACCACATTTATATTAATTACCAGCGATTTTGTCACCAGTAAAAATAAATGGTTATTTTCATCATATTACAGTTGCTGTAGATGTTTCAAAATGTTTATACTTCTCAGAACTTTAAAATTATGGTAATTTGATGTTCTTCTTCTGAGTTGTATTATTTCATATGTTAGTAGAGGAGTGCACTAATTGCCATAATACAGATTTGATTTTATTAATTTAAAAAAGTGTTTATTAAATTTATTGGGGTGACATTGGTTAATTAAATTATATAGGTTTCAGGTGTACAGTTCTACGATACATCCTGGGTATATTGCATTGGTGCTCACCACCCCAAGTCAAGTCTCCTCCCCTCACCATTAATCCCCCCTCTACCCTCTTCTACCTCCCCCACCCCCCTTTCACTCTGGTAATCACAACACTGTTGTCTGTGAGTTGTTCTTTTTTTTTTTCTTTCTTAATCCTTTCACCTTTTTAGCTCAACACCCCTCCCCTCTAATGGCTGTATCATATCACTTCACTTATATGTGGAGCCTAATGAAGAAAATAAATAAACAAACAAAGCAGAAACCAACTCATAGATACAGAATACAGACCATATTACAGATTTAACATATATATATATCTTAATTAGAAAATTTCAATATCACGTGAATCTGATGTATTTTAATTTATGCATTAAAAACAACATTCTAAAAAGGGGATCCATTGGCTTCACTAATTTTGCAAAGAATTTGCTCATTCAAAGACAAAAAAAAAAAAAAGACAGGGAGGAAACTAGCTACTGAAAGAGCAAGCCCTCTAGTGAACTCTAATAGTAGGGCTTTTTACTCTTAACAACAATTCTTTACCATTGAGAGTTTACACTGTGTCTCCTTGTTCTTAAAATTTTTTGGTGAAACTAGTGGAAAGAGCTGTGAGAATGCTTCACACCTAGAGCAAGTAATAAAGGACATTTTCTGTAGAGAATTTAAAAACAATAATAAAACCAACTAAAGCCCTAATTTCTGTGATCACTATACCTTAGGAATTTTGAATGATACAGTAATATAATATTACAAAATACTGTCTTACAAAAAACATTTTTGTTCTAAGTTCTAATTATTTTCTGTGCCTATAATTGCTCCTGTTACTGTTACTATGAGTTAGTGATAACTGAGAATTTTTTCCCATTACAAATTATTTGAATGTCATTGTGTTTTAATAATATAGGTGGAAGCTAAAAATTAGCACATTATTATTTTATCCCTTAGTAAACATTGTATTCAACTTGGAAATTAATACAAAGAGCTGGCAGATACAGAAGCAGAACCCCAACACTCCCAAACTCAGCTACAGGCAGATTAAGCTACATGTGTCATTTCGAGATACAATGCGCAGGTCAGGACTCTGACACCTAAGATCCAAAACACTCTTGCCTTGCCTTAGCCAGTTTGTCTCAGTGATTAAAGGGTCGGCCCAAGGACTGAAGAGTCTCGGGTTCCATTCTGGTCAAGAGCACGTACCTCGACTGCAGGCTTGATCCGTGGCCCAGATCGGGGCGTGTGTGGGAGGCAACCAATTGATGTGTCTCTCTCACACAGATGTTTCTCTCTCTCTCTCACCCCCCTTCCACTCTCTCTGAAAAGCGGTGAAAAAAATATTCCCCGGTGAAGATCAGAACATTCTTGCCTTTATTTTTTAATTAAAAAAAAAGATAAAAAAATAATCCAAAGAACACAAAACATTCCTGCCTTTAAAAGATGATGGATGTTGCTCTGGCTGGTGTGGCTCAGTTGGTTAGGCATCATCTTGGTCAGGGCATGTGCCCTGGTTGAGGGTTCTGGGTGCATGTGGGAGGCAACCAGTCAATGTTTTTTTTCCTCTCTCTCTCTGTCTTCACCCTATCTCTTTTCTTTCTCTAAAATAGATAAAAACAAAAGATTAAAAACACACATGCACATACATATGTGTATGGTTTATAGGCACTGGCTTTATTGTATTACTGTATAAAGGAAGAAAAAAATATCACTAGTTCAAATTGTTTTGACTTTGTATTAAAAGCACTGCTATTTCAGAGAAAAGTAGGTTAGCCAAAAAGTAATGCAAATAATCAACTTTATTAAATGCTAATTCTCTTAGATAGTATTGGGTTACATTGTTTAAGTCATTCCCTTCTCACAGTTATGCAAAATTATTATTTTATTTAATAAATAAGATAACTAAGCTTACTTCAGTCAAGGACACTGCCCAAGCAAGCGCAGTTGTGTTGCAGGGTTGAGACTCAAATCTAATTGCTGGTTTTTACTCTGTATACTCATGATGCATGTGCGCATTTAACTATGTCACCTCTTCATTTTTGTCAGTCGAGTGCTTGATGTCACCCAGTAACCAAGGAAACGGAATAACAGTCCCTCCTCTTGAGTTCTAATTTGTTTTGGTTTAGCTTGGTTGGTTGGTTTTTGTTTCCTAGAACCCTGCCACTCTCCTGGCCTCTTACCTAATCAGTTCACTCCTGGTGGTCTGCAATAAATGCTAACGTATTTCTTGTTATTCCAATTTACACCAAATGCAAGGTGTTCTGTGTGCTGCTGCCAGATTGACCTACCTATTGTACTTCTTCTACCACTTAATTTCCCTATTCTGTAATTCCAGTGACTTTCCTTGATAACTTGCTCTTCAGAGTTTTACTAAATTCTTTATTTCTTGTCTAAACATGTGCCCCATTATTTTCCAACAGAAATCCACCAATATTAATCAAACTGATCTCCACGCTGGCCCATCTGCATGCACTAAGTGATTTTTTTTTTTTGTCTCACCATTTTGTCTTTTGGTAGGTTTTAAAGTATTTTGTTGAGTGAAAAATACTATTCTATAAAATGTCCATGTATAATCTCATTTAGTGTTCACAACACCGCTATGAAGCAGAAGAAAAGGTCAAGGTAATTAACATTTATTTTACTCTAGTACTTTAAGTGATCTTTGCTAAATTATGTCTTTTAATCTTCAAAATGTCCCAGACTGAAATCGGGGAAGTTCAAGGGCATCCCCAGGCATAGTCCCTGAAAGACTGATACAGGTTTAATCACTATCTGCCCAAATCCAATTTCAGGCTCTTCTTATATCATACTTCCTCCTTGGAGGCAGGGACTGGTTTAATCTTCTCATATTTTCCCAGTGCTTCAATGGTTATTTTAGGTGCTCAATAAATAAATGAATGACTGCTCCTTCCCTATAAACTCTTTCTAGTTAGGTTGTATTTTGCTTGTTTAAATTCTCCCCAATTTCAAGTTTCATTTCCTTTATCAAGCTTGCCATCGAAAGAAAGACATTTTTCCTTTAATATCTATGACTTACCTCTAACAATGAACATATTTAATTTCTATGAATTAAGGGACAGAGTTAAGTAGCTGTTTAGAACATCGAATCTGAACAAAACTGTTCAAATCCTGTTGTGTCATGAGATTGGAAAAAGTCACTTAAGTTCTCTGTGCCTCAGTATCCTCAAGTGTAAAATGTGGATAATCACAGTGCACCCCTCATAGGATTGCAAAAGGGATTCAGTGAGCAGTTATGACTTTCGATGGGCTCAGAATAGTTTCTCACAGGATATAAGTGTTTGTTCAGTAAATAAAGAACGTGCTCAGCACCAGACACTGTAAGTGCTGGGGTTATGACAGTGAATAAAATCAGAGTCCTTATTTTCTGAAATTTTTAAAGTGCTACTAAATATTACTGGGTTGTATATATTTGTTTTACCAATTTTAGGCTTGCTTTTTTATCACTCTTTTAAGCTTCTAGAAATACCAAGGAGTCCAGATTTTTCTCCCAACAGTGCTTAGCACAGTGGGAGGCATATGATAAGAATTCCTTGAACCTTTGGTTGTTTGTGCTGGTGCCAACGCAAAAAAGGAAGGATTTAGATTCAGGTCTCATAGAGATTTCCAGGTCAGTGTCCCTTGTAAAGCCCTCTTCCCTGGGATCTACCACATCTAGGGACGGCCTGCATCCCTGATGTTCGTCCCATTGCTGAGGGGTTCTGCTTCACACACTGCAAATGCTTGTCCTCCGGTAGTTATCGCACTTTTCCCACCAGGCCCTGTGCCTTTTCTGGGAGCCGAGCCTTCAGCTATTCGGCTGATTTTATCAGCCATTCATATTTGGTTTCGGTCTATAGGTAGAGCAATTTCAATCCCTTAAACTTTACTGATGTCACTAATCATTCTAAGGGACTCTCTCTGGATATATTCTAAACAGTTCCCGAGGTAGCCTGAATCCTAAGGCGTACAGAATACATATTTCCAATGCTGTTTTCTGAAGGTAGATATTCACACCAACATAATATAAATAGTAAAACTTCATTCCTGAGTTAGCCAGTAAACAACTGAGTTCACATTGTCCTGGCAAACAGGAGACTTAACATAGAATCCCTCATTATAATTCCACCAGCCCCTCATGAATGTCTCACATCAGAGATGCTCCTTTACATCAGTGCCCAAGCTATCAAAAAAGACACAGCAAAATCCACTTGAATCCACTAATTGTGTAGAAACTCAGGCTTCTTGCCTACAGATTTAATACATTATCTAGTAGAGACCCTTTTTAACAATAATAATTGAGCTTCATTCTCCTCTTAAATAAAACCAGATCATTTAACTTGTGAAATGAGCTATATTGATCTCTTTGTCATTAGGATTTAAAGGGACAATCTTATTAGGCTTCAGTACGTGTTATTTGTCCCTTAAGAAACCTAAAAGATTTACTGCTAAAATTCATGGAATAGGAATTACACCATGCAAATAGAGGGGACATAGGAATTTTTGAACCAAGATGCATATAACCATTTGTATAATCACATATATAAACATTATGTCCATAAAGAATGCCACGGATTGTGTTACATGTCAGTATTTGTAGTCTGCATTCTTTTAGAACATGTATATAAAAATGTAGATTTTTTTTTTAAGAGTACAGACTATATATGTTCTTACACTTCAGCAGCACATTCAACCTTTTGGTCACAGAGAAAGGAAAAAATGGCAGTTTCATAGAGGATTTGAGGTGGATCTCCACTTTTTAAACTTAGACACAGTCTGGCTTCTTTCAAGGCAGAATGGCAATATTAATACTAATTCATTATCACATGCATAAGCTGTCTAGAAATAAGAGTGTTTAAAAATGAGCAGATGAAAAATGAAAGAGAAACCTAACTATCACTGTTGGAATTAGTTCTTGGAAGCTGGAGATTGTCCTAAGGAAAAGTTAGTGGGAGAATTAAAAGACTAACTTTTATATAATAGATAATGGGAGTTCTCTGTTCCACCAAGAAACGATCCAGAATTTTAACTCTTTTCTCTAAGATTTAGAATATATGAAGAAATATTTTCTTATAACTTAGGAGGATTTTGTCACAAAAGTGGTTTTTGTGTGCGTGTGTGTTTTTAAAAATATGTTTTATTGATTTCAGAGAGAGGAAGGGAGAGGGAGAGAGAGATAGAAACATCAATGATGAGAGAGAGTCATTGATCGGCTGCCTCCTGCTGGTCCTCTGCTGGGAATCTGGCCCACAACCTGGGCAATCCCAGTTTCTTAGGTCAATGCTCAACTGTTGAGCCACGCTGGCTGCCAGCCGGGTCATAAAAGTGTTTTTAACAAAAGATCCTTTGGGTTGCAATGAGCAAATTCATTTAAAAATGTTTTAGAAATAGTATAAAATCAGGGTGGCAAACTATCATATTTGAAATTTGCTGATAAATAATAAAAATACTTCAGGATAACTGATTGATATGAACTCCAAAGCATTGGAAAGGTATACTGTATATAGCAATGAAAGTAAAGTTTAAGTTGATATTAAAATAGTATATTACTTAAGAATTCAAAAAGTTGTAAGCTTTAGAGTTTGAAGCAGAACAACATGGAAGTCTCTGAAAAATTGGTTACTATTATAGATAAAACATATAACCAACAAAATAAAGGGAAGAGGCATTGAGAAATGAAATTAGATAATAAATGACTGTGTTTGAAAGGACCTTATTTTGTGATAAGCCTGAGTGGAGATAGCTTAGAGATTTACCTAGCATTACAGGGGATCCATTGTTAAAATAGAATATTAATAAGTATCATTCTTAATTTATAATAATCATCACTGTTACATTTATGAAAAGTTAGTGATAATTTACTATACTTTTATAGAAAGTGAATAAAATATAATTTGTTCAAAAATGTATGCCACACAACAAGAAAGAAAACTAGTTGGTCCAGCAACTCAACATAAACAACCTGGATTCCATGTATGTATTATTGAAAGTACAATTCAAGTTTAACCAGGAGTGCCCTCAGGAATCTACTTTCTGGACTACAAGAAACATGTAACATTCTTTAAGGATTAGAGCCTTTGTCTCCTCTTTGCTTTCTAATCCCATAGAGGTGCCATAAGTCTACAGCTGCCCGAAGACTCTGGTATGTGATTAAGGCCAGAAGAGTAAGAGTTGCTAGAGGTCTAGAGGATTAGAGTCATGTGCAGGGCACCTGTGCTATATGGGCAGAATTCATGGCCTCTTGCTGTAAAAATTTGCACCCAAAGTATTGATCATAATCCTTTCTTCAAAAAGCCATAGCACACAAGTTAGAAGAGCAAAAATAGATTAATTGGAATTCATCAGAATTATATACTTCTGTGTTTCAAAGGATACACACCATCAAGAAAGTGGAAAGCCCATACATGTATTGCAAATCCTATAATTGATAAGTGACTTGTATCCAGAAATATAAAAAATAATTACAACTCAATAATAAAAGACAACTCAATTTAAAAATGTGCCAAGGTTCTGAAGGCGTATCACTAAATATATACAATGGTCAAATGAGCACATAAGAAGAGGTGTAACAAACATCATTAGTCATTGGGAAACCCCAAATCAATATCAGAATGAAATAGTGCTTCACACTCAGCAGGGTGGCTGTAATGAAAAAGTCAGGTAATTACAAGTATTAGCAAGGAAGTGGGAAAACTGGAATCCTCATACATTACATATTGGGAATATAAAGTAATACAGCCACTTCGGAAAACCACTTGGCAATTCCTCAAAGGGCTAAACATAAAGTTACCATATGACCCAGCAGTTCCAGTCCTAAGTAAATATTCAAGAGAAATGAAAACATACGTCCATATAAAAAACAACAAACCAACAACTTGTACATAAATGTTTATAGCAGCATTGTCCATGCTAGTCAAAAAATAGAAACAACCAAAATGTTCATCAGCTGAAAAATAAAATGTCATATATTCACACCATATTTTTGGAGACTAATAAATAGGGATGAAGGATTGACATATGCTACAAAGTGGAAGCATCCTGAAAGCATATGTTAAGTGAAAGAAGCTAGTTACAAAAGGCCTTCTATTGTATGACTTCCCTTATATGAAATGTTCAGAAGAGGAAAATTTATATGGGTGGAAAATAGATTAGTGGCTGCTTAGGTATGGGGGGACTGGGGAAGCAGGGAGTGACTTATAATGGGTTTGGAGTTTATTTTTGGTGTATAAAAATGATAAAAGTGACTGTGGGGTTGGTTGCACAATTCTGTGTTATAATAAAAGCAGTCAAGTACACTTTAGATGAATTGTAAGGTTTGTGGATTATAGTGAAATTAAACTGTTTTAAAAACCTTATTGTTTTTGAAAGAAGCTTTAACAAACATTTTCAGGCAAACATCAGTTCAACTTTGTCAGTGTTCCTTTGATAAAGACAAAGATTAAAAATGGACTTAGGAATTATTCATTTTTTGGGGGTTTGCTTGTTTTGTTTAGGTTGGCTGGTCCTTCCACATGCTACCATAAAGTTACAATCTAAAGTTGCTTTCTCGGCTACGTGAGAATAACGCACTAGGGGGAGAGCTGAATTTTAAAAATCACTTTCTTTCCATATAACTGTCTCCCATTCCTGTAATTGGGAGTGAGTCACATCACTTGAGTAACGATGTATTTTACTGAAGTTTGCTGAAAAGATTTTGACAGGGAGTAGACAATAGGAAAAAAATGCCAACATGTAGAAAGCATTCAGAAATGGTTGTCGGGCTAACAAGAAATAACATACAAATCAAATAGCTTGACATAAAGAACATCCGATACCTTAAAACAAGTTGTCAGATGAGTCACAAATTGTTTCTGAGGTATGGGAATAGTTCATCCATGCTGTACTGTGTGTTGTGCATGGAAATTGTAACCTTGATCACTATTTCAGGGGTAACAGGATATGCCACAGTTTTGCATTTATTCACCTGCTCATTCAGAAAACCTCGAGGCCTACATACGGCAGGTACAAGAAATACAAGACGATTAGGGTATAGATCCTGTTTTAAAACTGTCAGGCTAACTTTAAACCTAAGTCAGATTTCCTACAGTTATCTGGAGGAGATTTTACATTTGAAAAATGTAAAATGACATCGGCCTTATATTGTTTCACCGGTGACTCTGTTTTCTTCCTAAAGTTTTTTCATTGTCTGGTAATTCTATGAAACTGTCTGAAATGACCAACCTTTTAAAAGGTGATGCAAATAGATGATTCCATGTGTCAACCCATAGCTTCTCAAGCAATGACTTTTTAAATCCTACTTTGCTACACAAGTAATATAACAAAATATTAAACTTCAAATTTTCCAAAATTTCTTTTTATTGTTTTCAGTGATCCATGTTCTCTTCTAGTGAAGTATATGTAACTTGTGCATATATTTAACCATAAAATGGATGCAAGTGTATAGTCTCCTTTTTTTACTGTACATGGTTGCATAAATATTTTTGATATAACTACAGTCTTCAAAATTATTATTTCACATAGAACACTATACTGACCTCAATGACATATCATAATTTATTTATTTATTTTTCATAATTTAATTATAACCTCACTTTTACTATTCTAGTTTCTAGTTTTCCCTTAATAAGCAAGCCATATATATATATTATGGCAAACCATAAAAGATAATTTCCATGGCTCTGGAAAAAAAGTTTTTCACACTTCTTTTCAAAATGTATTACATATTTACATTGACAAATGATAAACTCCAGGATTAGAATATTCTTTCTGTTGTGTAGGATCTTAGTTCTGAGAACCTATGCTTTCTGATTAGTAATTGCTGAGAAATACCTACCTGAAAATTTAATCACTAGCCTGGCTATGCATGGCTCAGAGGTTGAGCATCGGCCTAGGATCCAGGAGATCATGGTTCGATTCCTGGTCAGGCCACATGCCCAGGTTGCAGGCTCGATCCCAGGTTCGGGGTGTGCAGGAGGCAGCCGATCAATGATGACTCTCCCATCACTGACATTTCTATCTCTCTCCCCCTCTCCCTTCGTCTTTCTGAAATCAATAAAGATATATTTAAAAAAAACAAAACAAAACTTAGTGGTTAGAAACAATAGCCATTTCATCATATCTCACAAATTCGTGGGTGAGGAATTTAAGTAAGGCTTGGATGGGTGATTCTTCTTTTAGCTTATCTGGTGTCAGCAAAAGCACTTGTTCAGCTGGCAGCTGGGAGGATGGGGTATGGGTGAGGGGCCAGAAAGCTTCACTCTTCTTCACAGTAGCATGGTGGAGATTGGGAGAAGGCAGTGCCCCTCTCCCTGTTCCTCTGTTTTCAGGGTCATTTCTGGTGGGTCTCACCAGTAGAATTGTCAGACTTCTTATATAGAAGCTTGGTAACCAAAGGCCAAGATGAGAAACGCCATCCACTTTAAGTCACAGGCCAGCCCCAATGCAAAGTGGTTTTAGGAGGGCCATAAGAATACAAATTTTCAGCTCTTAGGTAAGATATTTTATTTAAACTTATCATTGGTTTCCTAGTATAAAGAAAGATTTGTTTGGGTTTCAATTTGACATTTTCTTTTAAAGTTTTATTAACAGGATTTTACTTCTGGTCTGATAAGAATAATGATGAGGGTTATAATAGTCCTTTAAAATATAATAGTTATTATTAGTTATTATAAATTATTATTATTAATTTAGCTCTTAGTCTGTTAGGCATGCTGTAACAGCATACCATAGATTGAGTGGCTTATAAACAACAGAAATTTATTTCTCATAGTTCTGGAGACTGGGAAGCCCAAGATCAAGGTCCCAGATGATTTAGTGTCTGATTAGAAACACTTCTTCATAGACAGCTATTTTCTCACTGTAATCTCACATGGTGGAAGGGGTAATGGAGCTCTTCAGGTTTTTTGGTTTTTTTAAGGCACTAATCCCACTCATGAAATTAAATTCCTCATGACCTAATCACATCTTGATGGCCCCACCTTCTTATTACCATCACCTGGGGTTAGGATTTCAACATATGAATTTTGTGGGGACATAAACATTCAGTTCTTTGTAGGTACTGAACACATTTCCAAGGACTTTTCTCTTAACTCATTTAATGTTTTTAATAACCCTCTAAATTATTTTTAATGGATGATTATTACATAAAATTAAGTAACTTGCCCATAGTCATAAATCTAGTAATTGTTAGAGCAACAATTTAAACCCCAAAATTTGCTAAACTCATACTACTCTTTTCAGTATAATTCATCTAATTATAACATCTTCAAAACTTATTAGTTGTATGTGGTTGAGCTGATAAAGTCCAGTAAACATGAATTCCTAAGAGAGTAAGTCCTCTTATAATAATTTTATTTGTAAAAAATGATATCCATTTGAAACATTTCACTATCAATTTCTTTGTAATAATAACATATACAACCTTGTAGCTAAATATTTCTACATATCTTTAATTATTTCCTTAAGATTTCTAGAAGTGACATTTTAATGGTTTTTTGAAACACACTTCCAAAAATTTTTCCAGAAAGTCTATATAGAGACTAATGAACAATATATGAGACACTATATATCCTAAAATCCTTAGTCAAATACCATTTATTTCCACTTTAAAAACAAAGAAACACTTTCATAGGTGAAACTAGTCTGTATTTATAACATGCATTTTGATGACTAATTTTACGTATCAGATTTTTAATATCTTACTGTATTACTCTGGCAAATTGGATGTGTCCTTTTTTTGGTATATTTTTAAATTAGGTCTTTTCATTTGTATCGGTTTTGTATATATATAATCTTAGATAATTTTTTAAGTTCCTTTTTGTTCTATCTTCTTTTTTAACACAACAAATCTTTAATCTCCGCTGCTCATTTTTGAAGACTTACGTCTTTGTAGTCCTGTGGACATATGATACCATCATAGCAAAAATCCTTTTGAGTATATAGAACTTAAAATACTACTATCCGCTCATTCATTCTTTTTAGCTGCCTTCAGGGTGGACCAATTTTCCACATTATTCACGTTCACTGTTGTAAAACACAGCAGACTGAGGAGAAAGCATGGCGCCTCATAAGGAGACCATAACAGTTGCCTTGGTATCTTGGAAGGAACATCCTTTGGCAAAATTTTCCTTAGTGCCTTATACCTACTCCAAGTTCTGGTTGTGTGGTCAACTTTATTTCTCAACCCATTACCATGTCCTTCACTTTAGTGCTGACTAAATTTCATCATGAAGACAAGGTATCCATCTTGTATTTTGCCTGTCTTTGGCTGTCTTTCACCTTCGTCTATGTGTGAACAAACAAAGTAAGATTTTCCTCTCATTTTAAATAAGATGTTAAGATTATTTTTGTTTTCTGTTCTTTATTATTTTTTTACTCTGAAGCCTCTTAAATCCTGAAATCACTTTGAAAGGTTAAAGTCGGTGGTGTGCGGGCAGGCTAAATAGCCATCTCAGACTGTGAATAAAGAAAAATTGAATTTATTAAAGGAAAGGGGATGGGGGATATCCAAAGGGAAGGGCCACACAGCATTGAGGCAAAAGGTATTTGGTTCATGATGGCAACAAAAATACACTGGAGACAGTGAAACAAAGAAGAGCATAGAAGAGGCAACGGGAGAGCCCGGGCTGGGCTGCTCTGGCTCACTGGGGAGTCAGAGAAAAGGGGCCTTGGAGGCAGGTTCAGGGGGTAAGCCCAGCATGAGCTGCAACTGCCCATTGCTCCCCTGGTTGCAAGTCTCCTGAGGACCCTCAGAGGGAAGAAGGGGGATGGAGATGTCACTGGCGTACTCCACTGGTGCAGAGCTCAAGCTGGGTCCTTTGTCCTGAGTGTATTTATCTCTTTCTTGCAGGTGGCAATCTTAGGGGAGGCCTCAGGGGAGGGTCTCAATAGAATATTCATGGAAGAAAAAGGGACATCTGTAATATTTTGAACAACAACAAAAAAATAGAATATTCATCAGCTTCCCAGGTATGCTCTTTCGGGGTTGTGGTCCCCACTGATTGATTGGTGCCAGGGCAGGGGGTCATTAGTAGATGTATCTGGTCCTGAGGCAGCCACAGCGCCACTTGTCTAATTTTGCTGCTTTTCTGGGCCTGGAGCTGAAACACAACTGAGGCTAGATGTTATCTTTAGGGAGGAAATACTCAGGGCGTCTAAACCACATGACCAACGATATGCTAGGGGAGGACAGGTTCCCCTGGGGACAAATTCTTGCTTTCCCAGTTTTGCCCCTTGATAAGTAAGCACTGGGGGCTTCCTGCCCTGGTGAGTCTCTGCACCTGGCCCGGCGTCCTTGCTCCGGTCTTGTGTCTGATACACTTAGCCTATCTCTTTTCTTCATGAAGAATCAAAAGGTGAAAAGCATATTCAGTTGTTCTCAAGGCTTAAATTACGAACCAGATTAGAGCTGACCCGACCTCCTTTCCCTGGATAATTCCCGCTGCCCTTTGTACATGGCAGGCAGTGTGAGTGTTCCAGCACTGCGTGGACAGCACCTGTGCCGGAAATCTGGCCCCAGAGAACAGAGAAGGCGGAGAATGCAGGGATACACTGACGCACACACCTGCACACAGACACACACAGGTTTCCCTCGGTTTCATCTCTCACAGCAATCTTCATAAAAATATCAGTTTCAAGGGAAAATAGCACCTATAACTAATAATACCACAATAGAAAACTGATTACGTCATTTAATGATTCATTTTAAATTAGGTAAAAGAGTTAAATCGCAAAATTTTCAATTTGTGAACACCAGTTTTACAAAGGATTATGTGCTCCCAGATAGGAATGTTTTTGACTATACGACTTCAACGTCATGAGAAATACCAATTGCTCCTCTCGGTTCTTTAAAAATGAAATTTATCCCGGCCGGGCGTGGCTCAGCGGTTGAGCGTCGACCTGGGATCCAGGCGATGGGGCTTCGATTCCCGGTCAGGGCACGTGCCCGGGTTGCGGGCTCGATCAATGGCTCTCTCATCATTGATGTTTCTATCTCTCTCTCTCCCTCTCCTTTCCTCTCTCTGAAATCAATAAAGATATATTTAAAAAATAAAAATGAAATTTATCATTAGTGTTGGAATCTATGAATTTAAGTTTTGAAAATGTCGGCACCCAGCATTACTACTTGAAGTTAAAGTCTTTGGAGTAGAAATATATTAAGACATTATTTGTAGGGCATGAGAAAAAAACTAACTCTGGGGAGTGGCAAATATATTTACTTGGAGGGAAAGATGTATAGTTAAAAAAGAGAGAGGGAGAGGGAAGAAGAGATGAAGGGAGGGAGGGACGGAAGAAGGGAAAAACCTAGAATGAGGTAGGTACTTCCCTAAAGTACTTGTTTTTGTGGCATTTTGGGATAAGATTTAGAAGTTTGAGGGTTCTAAATATCCAGGGAGGTAGAATATTGTAAAGATAAAAAGAGCATGTAAATTTGATATAATAAGTAATTAATTATAGCAACTATCTACTTAATAAATATTTATTGAGTGCTTGCAAGTAGTTAGACATAATTTTCTAAGCCTGGCACAAAGAGTAAAAATCAATCCTAAATTAGCACTGTAAGTAGTTGTAACTGATGTAAGTAGAGAAAACATCCTGTCAGTTCTTATTGTAGTGTCTGTAGAATAATCTTAGTGTACTTTGTACAACAATCAACTAAAAGTCCTTAAAGATTAAAAAATAGCATAACAATAGAAATAGTGATTATAGCTTTTTTCCCTTTAAATTGCACAACCCTTATCATGCTGTATCTCAGCCTCCAAAAAGTATTCGATTGCTGCCTGCAGAATGCTTGGCCGGCACTCTGGGTCTGGGTGAAATAGTGACACTCTTGTTTCTCAATTAATGTTTTCATGCTTTCACTGACCTAAGTTAGGCTTGCTGTTAAGTGGACAGACTGAGCTAAAGGCTACCGAAAACTGCTTAAAATTTCATCAAAGGTCTTTGGTTAAACATTTATAAAGGACCAAATGCTTGATTGACTGTTGATCCTCAAGGCCACCTTAATTTTCTGTTAGATATATTTCAACTTCTAATTAATATCCCATCTCAGTGAGGGTGGTAGAAGTTAAAATACATCACACCAAGAGAATCAAACTATAAAACTCAAGGTCAGGCAGATTTCCACATTTACTAAGGCAATGTTGGAGCATGAATGCAAAGAGAATCTTAAATTCAGGAAGCTTAATCCCAACTGGAGCTGCTCAGCAGATGGTGCCTGCAGAGCCAGTAGAAAAGACATGAAGGTAAGTGTCATGTTATTTTGGTTTCTTTATTTCTGATATACAGATGGACGCTTAGCTAGATGAAACCTTTGGACATTTTAGAGTGTGTCATATTTCATATTTAGTAATCATCCTTAAAGCTATATCTATGTAATGATCAATATGAGCTCTTTCCAAAAATACTTTAAAACTATTAGTTGTTATCGCATACACATCATAGCAGAAAAAGCTCCTTATTGGACTAAATCTTTCAAGCAATTGATTTTGAGCACATAGAGGAATGCCCAGTACATCTCTTTTGGTAGGCTTTAAAGATTTGATTTGAGCAGCTCATGTGACAAATAGCTATGCCCTGGATCTACAATCAAAATGTAGAAAAGTTACTTAGAGCCCTATAATAGAAGTAATTATAATGATAGATGTAAGGGAATTACAGCTGGAATATTTTACCTACAGAAATATTTTACCTATATCTTAGACCCTGTTTTCAAATGAATCCAAAATTACGCCTAGCATCTCTCCTGGAAACTACTCACCTTACTATTATGACATTTTCCTTTTTTAAAAACGAGGTACATTTCTAGTGTTATAAAAATTATGCAGGAAATGGCAGAACAGTCAAGCCGTCTGGTCCATAATGAGCTGTATTAACTGAAAGCTAAAGATTGATGTTAAATGTTGCACTTCACCTACTCCATGGAGGTGAGTGTTAAATCTCAGGGTCTACCTTCAGGCCCTATTTTTTGTGTTCTAATGAGTCACTCTAAAGAGCAACACTGCTTGTTCTGTTGCAAAAGTCTTCTGTGTGCATATTTTAGCCTTCTTTACAAGGTGTGAATTGAAACTCAACTAGCTGAGAAGTTTTTAATAACTTCAACCAATTAGGTAATAAGAAAAGATATTCAGAGCGACCATATGAAACTGTAATCCTGTTGGAAAATAGGATACTTAGAATGTTCCCTGAGAAACTCTGCCAACCTCTGAAAACTAGTTTTGATAACTTTTCCCAGAGTTGTCTACTGAGGTGACGAAATAATCAAAGCAGAAAAAGGGACCCTTCTGATAGCCCGTATGGTAACCAACAGAGCCCGTGTTTTACTCACTTCTGACACCCCGGCAGAGTGGTCTGGGCTGTGTTACTGCCTGAAGGGCATATTTTAGTTGAAGCCTTTCAGCTGATTTGGGGAGTGTCAATCTTTAAATTGAAACTGATGAAAGAAATGTAAAAAGAGTTGAGACAAATGAATGTGAGATATTGTGAGTTTAACATAGAAAAATCAGATGAGTGAAGGAAAATAATAGTTTAAAGACAAACAAATTATCCACTTTGGGAATTTCTTGGGCACTGGTTCATAGAGATTATAGTTTCTGACCACAGTTTTTTGTCAAAATTTTTATTCTTCTTTTATCTTTAAAATACCTCTTTATCTCAATCTAGAAAGCATTCCTAAGAATTTGAAGAGGTCTGTCAACTAAAAGACAGGGAGAACAAGTTGCTTTTGTGTGTCTGATGTTTGCACTTTTATTTCCCATTCATTTTATGGCTATAAGTCAAAGCTGGGTCAGGTGTAGTAGCTTTCCCTTGTTAACATGTAGTAGAGTAACTCAATGAGCAACCATCTAAAAATAGTACATCAAGTTTTTTAAAATTGCCTTGCCAAATGAAAAAAGATACACAAACACTTATAACACTTTTCCTGTATTTTTTCTCAATAATAGCATGCTGCAATATTTAATTTTTCTTCTTCATAGAATGAAATCATTTCCAGTTACTCACCAGGTTTGTTTTAAATAGTATACTCTCTAGAGCAAGTTGTGTCTAAAGTTTTGGCAAAATAAACTTAAATATGTTAAATAGACTAGAACATTCCCCACTGAAATACCTTATTTTTGAAAAGCCTATTAGGCTTCAGCTGAGAGTCAGACTTCTTTTTTTCTCAGTCATAGCTGACTCCAGTCACACACTCTCACTTATTTGCTCAGGCTGACCAAGTACAGGAAGGAGTTCCCATCAAAACAGAAAAGTCTAGAAGAGGCTGAACAGTCAAGATAAAAAATCACTGCAGAATTTATCTCCCTGTGGTTGCTGCGGTCTGATCCATCGTCTTCCATGACTTCGTCCGTTGCATAAAGATGGATTAGTTTCTGAGATTCAGTGCAGACTTTTGAGCAACTACCTTGACTTGTCCTTGGATAGTTATTTCCTCCAAAGTTTTTCATTCTGGTCTGGACCTCTGACCGCCTGATGTCTCCTGCTGTGATTTATTCTTCCCTTGCTGCTGCTCCTGCTCCGTTTTCAGCACTCTGCTTTTTGACAGGACTCTTCCTTGAGGCTCGAATTGGGTCTGACCCCAGAACTCTGGGAAACACGAAGAGTGGCACAGCCCTGGCCCTCTCCTTTGTGACTGCCCAACCTGCCTTTCTCTCAATAATTCTTAAACTGCAGTAGGCTTAGGTGAGGTTGTTTTAAAAACACATAGTTTAGAGCTACGTCCACAAAGATGCTGTGTTACGTGGTCTGGCTTCATTCCCAGAAATCTGCATTTTGTGGGGTCCGACGACCACATTTTAACAAGCATCACCCTTCTTTCTGTATATATTTTATTCCCTTAACTAAGGAAAATGGAAGGAGGGTTTCAGGCTTGCCAAAGTGGTCTTTTGAATTCAATGGCAGAGGTTTTGCTTAGTCCGGGAGCCCTGTGCTTAGAATTAGCTTTTGTGGGGCATCCTGCAGCCTCAAGATCTTACCTTCTTTCCTCCACCCTTTGCAAGAGGAGCTGGGCTCAGGTCTTGATTCTGGCTACCAAGGGTACCTGCCTTCTCCCCATTCTTTGGAGATCTAATTCAACCTCTCTCCCTCCTTATGTGTATATTTAAGTATTTTTCTGCCTGCCTGTCTATAATCTCATCCATTGCTTTCCTGCTTCCCTCTTTTTCTGTATCCCATCCCTCTTTATACCAAACCTTCAAGGTTCTGGAAAACAATGGCCAGAAATGCATTTTATCAGGTCATAACTTCTGCTTGAGGCCCCACAACAGAAATCTCTCACAAAGTTACAGACACATATCCTGGAAACATGTCTGGAAGTGATATTGAAGGAAAATTATAAAGCAAATAAAATGCGCATTGGTATGATCTATATTTTATGTAAAAATCTAAGTATATTTCTAATAAAATCATTCAGGTATGTAAATCTGCATGTTTATTAATGTATCTGTTTAAACATATTAAACTAAGTGTTTTTATTTGTTATTTAGGTAGTTAAATATTTCAGTCGTTTCCATTTAATACCTACTGGGAGCCAAGTACAGAGAGAAAATAAGAAAAAAGCAGACACAGTCCCTGTCTTTGTGGAGGTTAAGCTTTAATGGCCACAGGGATGGTAAACAAATTACCATATGAACAAATGGAAAATGGAAAATACACTATATGTTTTATTAAAATGTTACCTATAATACCCTAAACTACTCACACTAGGGTATAAGCCAGCGAGCATAAAATCTGAAACCAAATGCTGGGCCCATCACTTTAACTCTGTAAGATCTTAGGGAAGTTGCTTAACCTAAATTTGCTGGAATAGAGTTATGTTTAAAATGGAGCTAATAATAGTACCTACTCCACACGGTTGCTTAAGTGAAAAATGACTTGATTTTTTTTAACATTCCAGGGATGAGTACCTAGCTGAATATTCATTGGTAGAGACATCATTATCCATTCCAGTTTTGAACAGTTTGTTATGTCATAAAATAGTTCCTTCTCTTGCAAATTACCTGTAGAGACACTTAGAGAGAGCGTAGCACTCAGCCATGGGAGTGGCCTTAGGATTCTGGAAACGGTCTCTCATGTTCCTTACATCTCTGTGACTGAGACCCTTCAGTCTCATTTCTTCAATCTGCCTCACAACAATCTTATGATATTCCTTTGTCTGATCATTTTTTTCTCTGTTTTGAAGCTGTCCAGTTTGTCAGTATTCATATTAAGTTGTAACTATCGGCTCTTGTTCTAGGCTGTATTTCTTTCAGTTAATAAAACCCAAGATCAAATTAGTTGCATTTTCTTTTGTTTAACTTCGTGTTTGCATTGATGTTACATTCTTAACTAAAATTAAATTTATAGTCTGCCTTCTAACTCTTTTTCCCTGCGTTCACATGCATCTTTATCCTGTTTGACACCTGGACAGTTAATATTTAGGCTCACCTCCAGGATTTTACATTACTAGTTACCATTTGACTTTTCCTCTCACCTGCTTCTAGGTTGGCCTGCTGAGGAGGTCTGTGTGCATACTAGTGGATAGATTCCTCTAATCAGTTTTACTACAAAATCATGTTAGAGTTATTATAGAAAGATTTTAAGTTATGAAGTGCATTATCAAGTTAAACATATTTTTCTGTTGATTTAAAGTTTATACACTTTATTTTTAAAAATATAAAACAGGTAAAAAAGTGTCAAGTTTTTATTCTTAAGCCATGAAGTCTAAATTAAGAGAGTAAAATGTCCTCTTAAATATAGTGTTATATTACAAACTTTATAGTTTTACAGCCATAATTGATCTTCAAATTCACTGTGGCATATTATAAACTATTATTAGCATGGACATCAAGATGAAGATATATACCTTGGTTTGTAAATAAACACATGTTCTCCAAAAATAATTTGACATCTTGTTGGAGGAAAATCCTTCATTTATCATATTTAAATTTAGTTTTGTACATATCTTTTATAAACAACACTAACTTCATTGTTATTTATTTCAAAACACTAAAAGTTGATTTTAATGTACATGGTGCTAAATTTAAGGGGTTGTTCAAATAATGTACTGAAATATTATCATAAGGGACATGTTGCATAGTAAAATTTCTGACATTTATTTTAGGAAACATGATTTGGAATTATGGACTCATGATTTGATTTTTTGATAAATGAAATATTAGAGGACTGTGGGTATTTTGAAATTTTCTTTTGATATTACCCAACAGAAGTAAAAGGTCCAGTTCACCAGAGATTGTAAATCAAGATTTACCCAGCCGGTGTGGCTCAGTGGTTGAGCATCGACCTATGAGCAAGGAGATCGCGATTCAATTCCTGGTCAGGGCACAGACCTGGGGTTACTGGCTCCATCCCAAGTCAGGGGCGTGCAGGAGGCGGCCGATCAATGACTCGCTAATCATTGATGTTTCTTTCTCTCCTGCTCCCTTCCTCTCTGTGAAATTAAAAAAAAAAAAAAAAAAAAAATCAAGATTTATTTAGAATAAAGAAATTCGAGTGATAAAATCAATAGGCAAGATGCATATTTATATCTTTGTAAGTAACAAAGAAAAGGCAAAAATAATAGAGAAGATAATTTTTGTATTTGTTTAGGGAAAACAGCCAAATCAAAAATGGAAAATGATCTCTGAAAATTAGTATGCATTTAGTTCTACTTATGAATATCTAGGGATGAAGAAGACCATTGCTGCGACTTTTTGGTGTCATCAATGAAACTTTTTGAAATGAAAACTTCAAAAGTGCATTCTGGGGTTAAATAAAGAGGTTCAATATGTTTACATATTATATACAACATATCAATATTTATTGTATGTACAGGTCATATGTACATTAATTCAGATATGACATATGTAGATATATATAATGTTTTGTTTGGGGCAGAGTATTGTGTATCAATCAGAAGAGAATAGAAAACTTGTACCAGTTACCTATCCTGAGGGGTGAAATATTTCTGCCCATTGCTTCTTGGTATTGGAGTCACCAAAAAATCACAACCTGGTCAAGCCCTGGCCTGAACATGCTTCATTACACGGAGAAGAGACAGAGCAAGATCAGCTCTAGTAGTATGCTTAGGTCCCCATGATCAGCGGCTCTGTTCCAGGAAACACTGCAGGGCAGCTTTCGCACTCACAGCCCACTCCCCATGGGGATGACATAACAGTGGGCCTGGCCGGGTGCTGTGTGACGAACACGCTTCGAGCAGAGACAAAAGAGCCTTTGTTGAGCCTGAAACAGGGAGATATATTTTTGCACAAGTTGATAAGCCCAGCAACAGGCTCTGTGGGCCCTTTAGCTATTAGTAAAGAACTGTTGCAAGCACATCCAAGACCTATGCTTCTTACATGGCTCAGTTGGAGCTGAGAGGCTGCATGCACAGGACTGCATTCCCCAACATTTTGTACACAAATAAAAAAATGAGTGGGACTCCAAGGTTGAGATAACTAGATAATAGTTGGGCACAGGTGTGCATGTGTTTTAAGTAATTGTGATAAGGCAAAGGGGATACAATAGGACTGCTAATAATAAAACAGACAGTGTTGAGGTTAACAACTAAAGAAGTTAAAAAAACAATCCTGCTCGCCACCTGTTGGTCAGTGGTTGAGCATCGACCTATGAACTAGGAGGTCACGATTCGATTCCCAGTCAGGGCACATAACCCGGTTGCAGGATTTCCCCAGTATGAGACATGCAGGAGGCAGCTGATCAGTGATTCTATCTGATCATTGATGTTTCTATCTTTCTCTCCCTCTCCCTTCCTCTCTCTGAAATCAATAAAAACATTTTTTTAAAAACCACACACACGCAAATCATTACTGGTAAGTTAGGATCCTCCCCCCTCCACTTCTCCTGGATAACATCTTCCCCACTGATCCCTACCATAGCAGTCATCATTTATTTTGTGTGTTAATCTCTCTCCTGCCTTTTCTAGAAGCTTTAATGCGGATGAATTATTTACTTTGCCAGTTGTTAAACTTAACATGAATGGAATCATATCATAAGTATATTTCCATGACTCCTTCCCTATAACATTATTATTTATTTATGTTGATGCATAGTGCATTATTTAATTTCTGTCATTCCTATCTAGTAGTCAATTGAAAATACTATATTTTATGTATACATTTTACCATTCATGGACATTTTATTTGTCATCAGTTTAAAGTAATGATGTTTAAACAAGGCTGTTTGATCTTTAAATGTATTTATCTCCTGGTACTCATGTTTATGAGTTTCTTTGGGATATAAATATAGAGTTGGTATTGGTTGTAGGACACATGAATGTTCAAATTTCTTAGGTAATGCAAAACTCTTTCCAAAGCTATTGTTTAAATAAAAACTCTTTCCAGCAGTGAATGAGAATGTCAGCTTATCAGTATATTTGTAAACATTCAATATTGACTAGCTTTTATATTTTTGCCAATCTGGTAGTTTTCAAATGGTATCCATTATAGTTTTAATGTGCATTTCCTTAATTGCTTTTTACATATTTATGGGCCACTTGATGTCTTCTTAAATTAAATATTTATTTAGAATTTTGCCTATTTAAAAATTATTTTGTTCTCTATTTTATTTTAGATTATTAGCAGTCCTTTATATAGCCTTGGCATTAATCTTATGCTTATAATATCTTCTTCTAGTTTGCAGCTTCTCTTTTCATTCTTTTTATGATGCCATTCCATGAAAATATGTTATTGATAAAGTTGAAATTAACACTATTTCTACATACCTTGTAACTGTGTGATCTTTTCTAAAAACCATTTCATCTCATGGAGATAGAAATATTCTCTCCGAGAGGATGAGGGTGATGGGAGAAACTGGGTAAAGAAGATGCAGGGATTAGCTGAAGAACATAAATGCATAAGCCATGGACATGGGCAATAGTTTGGTGAAGGGGGTCGGCGTGGCGTGAGTAGACCTGGACAAAGGAGGTGGGGAAAGGGGGATGCCTGCCATAATAGCAACATTAAATTTTTTTAGCCCTGGCCTGTTTGGCCCAGTGGTTAGAGCGTCGGCCCACAGGCTGAAGGGTTCCAGGTTTGATTCCGGCCAAGGACACGTACCTGGGTTGCAGGCTCGATCCCCAGCCCCACCAGGGAGCATATGGGAGTCAGCCAGTCCATGTGTCTCTCTCACACTGATCTCTCTCTCTCTCTCCCCCTTTCACTCTCTGAAAAGCAATGGGGAAAATATATATATATATATACAAATGTGTTAAATAAATAAATAAATATAAAAATTTTTAATAAAAAATAAAATTTTATCATTTAGATTTATATTTAAATCAATCCTTAATCCACCTAGAATACATTTTTGTTACCGGTGTGAACTTGGGATTCAACCTCATTGTTTTCATGCCTGTATTTCCTGGACAGCCCGTGTTTTCCCTACAGACTCGCCGTGTCTACTATCACACAGCAAGATTCCATGTACGCCTAGTCTTTCTCCTGTGTCTGCAGCACATTGCATAAGTCAGTTTTTCCATTTAAGTAACAAAACCATTACCTAAAATGGAGTAAGTGTATATATTTAGTAATGTAAAGTCTCCACCTTGTTATATTCTTGGCCCTTTGTCCATGTATATTTTAGAATAAGTTTGTCCACTCAGTGGAACACACCAATGGGGTTTTCATTGATATTGCATTGAATCTTAGATCAGTTTGTTGAGATTTTATACCATTGTAATATTGATTATTTAACCAAGAATTATAGGTATATTTTCCCATTTATTTAGATATTCTTTAATATCTTTCCATATAGCATTTTTATTTCTTTCATAAAGGTCACATATATCTTTCTTTGAAAATTACCTCTATGTACTTAGTGATTTTTATTATTGTTGTAACTGGGGCTATCAACATTTTTGCTGATGTTATAAATGTTTTTTAAAAAGTGACTTTTTAAAAATTCATGAATATTGCTAAGCTATTATTTTATCTAAATATTCACTTATATTGTTCATAGTTTTTTTTGGCTTTTGAATTTTCCTAAAATGTAAACAGTACACAAAATATTTTTATACACACATATTTTCATTTCATAAAAATATTAATATTATACTTTTGATTTCCTTAAACTATTCCTCAACTGTATCTAATATGATTTTCCTATTTTTTGAAAAAAATCCCTTTCATTGTTCTTAAAGGATATTCATAGTTAATATAACCTAATTGCATATATTATTTAAAAATTAAATTAAGCACTGTACTTCCTATGTGAAAAAACAAATAAAGGAAATTACATATAATAATAGATGTGCTTACTTTAATATATAAATTGTCAGGCAAAATGCATTGGAAGACCTAATTAAGTATTGAGATTCTTGCCCCGAGGCTTATGAATTTAATGGCATATATATGACAGTTCAAAACACCAATAGATACAGATATTTGGTCCTGGTGATTTAAATATAAAAATCTTGTGGTTCTTGGTGGTCTAATAGTCTGAAACTATGTCGGGATGGCATTCAAACATGAAAAATTATAAACTGCCCCCATTTACATTGCATTGCAATTTAATTTTATTTAAGTAATACACTTGTTTTTTTTGTATTGGTAAGTGAAATGAAATAAATGTGCTCCCCAATGTTCTCAAGGAGCAGCTCTCTCTATTAGTGATTACTACCCCTTCTGGGAGCAGCCGTAAGTCTCTGAAGCTGGGATATGGATATACTTCATGGAAAAAGGATTTGGGTGCTGAAAAAACAAGACCTACGATCAATATATATTCCATAAGTCCAAGCATAGGTAGACCAAATTGACCCCTTAGCAATCTTGTATTAAAATATAAATGAAAATATGATTAGTTACTTTATTCTCTAGGTCTATGAGATAAATAAAAGCCAGATATACAGCAAAAGTCTGAGGAATTTCCACCAGAATTCCTCATAAAAAGATACTCTGAAACATATGAGACTATGTTTTTATATTATCATCACAATAGGTTCAGTGACACATTACATATGAATTTCTTTATATCTCAACAGTTCAGGTTGATAGTATTCTACCAAAATGCAATTCAGGGAAAAAATATTAGTGAGAAGAGTAAAGAATGCTACATGAATCACTGAATACTTTGAGTTTATCCAAGGATGTCATCTAATATAAAGACAAGGATGGACTGCAGATATTCAGGCAGTTCTCTGTGAATGTGATTTATTTATTTACATTTTTTCATCAGAGGGGAAAAAAAGAATAGGGCAGCTGAGAGATTATATTTTCCAATAAGGACCAGGATTGCCATTATTCTATGTTGCTGTGGACTAAAAGTGTATTAATAAATAATTGAAAACTAGTTCAATTACATTTTTTTCTCTTAGAAAAATTGGTTTGTGTTTTTTTTTTAATTTTCTTGGAAGTCAACCTCTGAAGACACTGTAATCAGCATAACTTACTTGGTGAAATCAATTTCTGGTATGCCTATAGCAGATAAATTTATAGAAGTATTGCTACGTTAAATACAAAATCACTTTATGTAGTGGTAATAAGTTCAACCAATTTCAAAGTAATCTCTGGAGCACAGATTCATGCCTTTAGAGTGTCCTACCCATTACTACTTCTAAATCATTTTAGTTTTCTTTTAACCTTCCATTACACAAGCAATCTGCAGACTCTAGAAAATGAGATTCATTTTTTTCTTTTTGACATGCTATATACATGTATATGCACCAGAGTCATATCATTATACCTAGGATGACCAGTATATTTTTTTTCCTGAGAATAGTAATTCAGGATGTGGTTATTTGAAGGGCTAAGGAAAGTAATGATCAATTTCCACATGCTCATATTGTGTTTACTTGCTGTGAAAATACATAAGACAGATTTACTCCAGTTCCATAGCTTATTCCATAGAACTGAATCACTAAAAGATGCTGCAAAAATAATAGTTATTCGTTTCAAAACTGATTGTAAGAAATGCTAATCAGGCCTCTGTAGAGGAACACATTGATGGTTGAAATCATACAGTTATAAATAAATATACACAAAACAGCCCTGGCCAGCGTTGCTCAGTTGTTTGGGCGTCATCTGGGCACCAAGGGGTTGCTGGTTTGATTTCGGTTCAATTTCTGGTCAGGGCACTTTCCTGGGTTTCTGGTTTGATGTCCCATAGGGGGCGTGCAGGAGGCAACCTATCAATGTTTCTCTGTTACATTGATCTCTCTCTCTCTCTCCCTCTCATCCCCTCCCTCTCTAGAAATCAATTAAACATATTTAAAAAAATAAATCTACACAAAACATCAGAGAGAAAGATTAACTGTAGCCTAGTATTCAGTAACCCCAAAACAGCTCACTGCTGCATGATGCATTAGAGTCCTGTTTGTAGTTAAAATTGTCAAGACTCATTGAATACCATTTTATGTTAAGTATTTTTTTAACAATTGCTTTTTTAGAAAGACAGTTGATGCTGTCTGTTACTAATAAGTATAATTACTACAATAGGTTCTTTTGAAATTCAATCTCAGCATCTCTTACTGAGAGACTCTCACAACCATGCTTAAAAAGATTTCCTTATAACATATATGTTTTATGGTTGACAACAAAACATAAGCATAACTTTAGTTAATGCATACAACATGAATTGGTTTTTTGTGAAAACTCTAATTGAAATGAATATTCCCTATTTAGTATTTTAAGGTATAAATTGAATCATTCACCTGTTAAAAACTTTTGCCAGAAAGACTGTGAAAATAGAATAGAGCCCTAACTTCCTATGTTGGCATTCAAAGCCCTCCACGTTAGACCATTATTTGCACCAACCAAGTTCTGCGCCATTCTAAAGGCTCTTTATACCTCTTCTGTGCCCCAGCCACAGTGGATCAACTCTTGATCTCCCAAAGTGTCTGAATTTTCTCACCTCCATGTCTTTGCTCAGTTCATTCTAATTTAACTACAACCCAAACACATAAACTCCTATTTTGTATTAGATTCTGAAGGAAGAAAATCAGGCCCCCCCCAGTAGCCAGGGTCCAGTGGAGACACACACAAGCAGACATCTGCCATTGCCGTTAGAGCTAAAAAGTGTGCTTAGGGTAACATGTAAACTAGAATATCATATTTGGGGACAAAGACTATCCTTGTCGTCCCGGGGGAGCAACATGAGGCTAATGGATCAGCAATTTTAACCTTACTTTAGTAACAGCTTCTTAGCATTTGCAGTTTTACTCAAGCTGGTTTTGAAGTTTAGTAAAAATAATGAGTATTATTTATAATGAGATAATAAGTAATGAGCAAAAGGTCATTCCAGACAGAAAATGAAGCCTAGACTAGATGATAGCATCTCTGGGAAACTGCAAGTTGATTGGTGTGTCTGGGGCAAGTGACTGGTTGCAGAGTGTTGGGGGGCAGGGAGAGCAAGTAATGGGAGATGGGGCTAGAAAGAAACTCACTCCAGTTGCTGATAACATTTCCTGACATACTAAAGGGTTTCTATTGTGCTTTTTTAAAATTTATCTTTATTGTTGAAAGTATTACAGGTGTCCCATTTTTCCCTCCTTGGCCCCCTCCACCTCGCTCCCACCTCCTCCCCAGGCCTTCAACACACTCTTGTCTGTGTCCATGGGTTATGCATACATGCATATAACTTCTTTGGCTAATCTCTCCCCACCCCCCTTCCCTCTGAAATAAGACCATCTGTTGCATGCAACAGACTGTTTGTACTGTACTTTGAACCAGTGGAGAGCATGACTATGCTATTTGCCTCCTTGAAAAATTACTCTCCCAGTGATGTGAAGGGCAGCTTGGATGGGGTTCAGAATTAAGACTCTGGTGGTGAAATATGAAGTATTGGAGACATTTTCCCATTCACTTTTCCATGCCTGGAGTACCGTCCGTCTTTCAGTTCACTGTGTTGGAGTCTTAGCTATCTTTTAATGTCTGCCTCAGATGTGACCCCTCAATAATATCTTCCCAGATCTTTCCTGCATCAAAATATTGTCTCTCCCAATTATTCCCACACCTCTCTCTCCTTCCTTTCTGCTCTTTCTTTTCCTCAAATCTTTATTCTAGTTCTTGAATTAGAATTGTTTTCAGTTTGTGTCTCCAGCTAGAATTGAACATAAAAAGGGAATATCCACTTAAGTTTTTGTAGAACTGGAATTTTTCATTCACTTTACAAAAGGCATAAATTACATTAAAATCTGAAAGTGTTGTCGTGATACAAAGAGAACAGAGATTTTGGAAACCGTGCAAGTGAAATTGATTGTAAATCTTGTTTATATTGTAACTATTAAGTTTGTTTCTGCTGTAACTTCATCAGCTCTGGTGTGTGCCATTTGGGAAGGAATTTATTTTCATGTCAAATAATTGTTGATTATTTAGAAAATAAAGGCAAAAAATATATATCCTCTCACCTTAGTGAACATGGGCATAAGAAGAACATGGGCATGCCTAAAACAGATTTAGATGATAATGATTTCTAATAAACTCATTTTGTCATGTATTTAAATTACTTTCTCTTCAAATGAGGGGTAAATGTGAATTTTATTATTTTATACTTAAAATAAAATTCACAACAGACTGCCTTGCTCTGAAGCACTTTTCTTTAAAATTGAGAGGGGGAAAAAAGGATATCTAGAGCCTATTGAATTAAGCTAATTATCAACTCTCATGTCCTACGCTATCAAATTTGTCTTCACTTTATAAAATAGAATCTTATCTTCATACAAGCATCTTAGACATATATTTCTGATATATAGTTTCATGCTTAGAAGTAATTAATAGTTATGAAACATTATTTTAAAAACATGTCTAATCTGAACAACATACTTAACTTTTTTCTAAAAAAAAATTCAAAAGTGCAAAATAGTTTTTTCTATCATCCATCTAAACCTTAAGCTCCTGGTGGCGTAGATATAGAATATCAGCGATTGCCCACTCACTGCTCTGTATCCAGATACCCTTGGTCTTGCAGTTCAGTCTGTTGGAGGCCTGGCTATTCTAGGCATCCTCCAGGTTTCTAAGGGCCCTGAGATTGAAGTGACTTAATGAGGGAGACGAATCAATGCTTAAAGTTAATGGTCTTGTAGCCATTTAGAATATTAAGAAAGAACTTGCAGGCATCATTGGAATTTGCCTGACCTATGAATTACTTGGAGCTACTTACTACTTCCTCAGGTAGCAAACATAGGAGCCAAGACTCTTGTGGAAGGAAAAAATAAAAGTAATCTACTTGGCTTAAGATATTTTTATCTAGCCAAATTTTTAAATTTTTATTTAAGTGAAAATGAAGGATTTTGATCAACATAATGTAAATAAATTCTTGGTGATAATTTTGAAGGAAAAACAACAACACTTTGCTATTATTCTTATTCATAAAATGGGAAATGAGCTATTATTGAGTTTCCTTCCCTGGTTTCTATATGGGTACGTAAGAATTCTCACTAAGCAATTTGACATCTATATTTATAGTATCAACGGCCACATATTAAGAATGTTTTATTCTACATAGATAAGAACACTTTAAAACATAAATATTCCAATTTTTGTCTTGTTGGTACACTTTATTTTCTCATCTGCATTTGATTTCAGGAACATTATATTTTAATGCACATTTGAATTTTAAGAAAAGTGCATTGGGGGAAGAAAGACGTTGTTTTGTAGTGTTAATATAAATTGAAATAGACACTTTGGTTGCCAATATCAAGAATCCTAAAAGATTAAGACTCTTTTAAGAGTGTGTTTTTGGATCATGAATTATTTTTCCAAGAATGAAAAGGAAATAATAAAGGGTAAGCATTTAAATTATGATACATTGATATGATGGGATACTAAAAATCATACTTAAAAGACCTGTGTAAATAGTTTATATGACATTAAGTGAAATAAACAGAGAGGGATGAATAGAGAGATAGGTTTTCTAATTTATGTGCCTGCATTATATTAGCATTTATTTTATTTCAAAGACTAGAAAGAAAAACACCAGAAGGATTATAGTAATTATGGTTATAAGGTTCTGATTATTATTTTCTTTTTCCTTTCCATAGTTCTATATTATCCAAATTTTCTTTAAGAGCATGTGTTATTTTTGTTGAAGTATAGCATACATATAGGAAAGTAGACAAGCCCCAAGTGTACAACTCAATGAATTTTTGTACCATCGACACACCTTCTGTGTGTCCAATAAATAGAACATTAGCAGCTCACCACAAGTGCCTTTCATGCCTTACCCTAGTTACTAACTCCCCCTAAACATAACCACTATCTATCACTATGAATTCACTTTGCTGTTTTTGCACTCTGTAGGAATGGAAACACACAGTGTGTATTTTTTGTCTTTGGGCTATTGCATTCAACATTTTGCATGAGAGTTGCCCATGTCATTGTGTATAGTATCCCATTGTATGAAGGAATCACAACTTACACATCTTACTATTGCTAATCATTTGTACAGTTTTCAGTATTTGGTTATTAGCAATGTATCTTCTAAGAATATTCTTGCAAATATATTTTTGTTAGCATATGTATAAATTTCTAAAAGTAGTATATTTGGAGAGGTCATAGGATATTTTGATAGATGATGTCTATGTTCCTTTTTGTCAGCAAAAGGAAACAGAAATGAAGGGAGAGGGAAGGAGGGAAGGGGTAGAGAGAGAAGGGGAGGAATGGGAAAGAGGGAGACAGGAAGAAAAGGGAAGGAAGGAAGGAAGGAAGGAAGGAAGGAAGGAAGGAAGGAAGGAAGGAAGGAAGGAAGGAAGGAAGGAAGGAAGGAAGGAGGGAGGGAGGGAGGGAGGGAGGGAGGGAGGGAGGGAGGGAGGGAGGGAGGGAGGGAGTTTGCTGTCCATCCAGACAAACTTGCTAGCCACATGAACTTGGGCACTATGAACTGGTTGTTGACCCTGACTTGCACTTATCTCAGCCTTTTTCACTTGGTCCTGCTCTCCTGGAAAAGCTGAATAAAGCTGATGGCCATTTATGTGTATTATTTATACAAGAAAATCTGCCTTTGCTGAGTCTCAATACTCTAATCTCACCTTGACTTCTATTAGCACTGACTAACATGAGAGGGACAGTCAGTGCCAGTATTATGATTTAAACATTAATGATGACATATAGACTAACCTTTATAATGCATAATTTAAATGCACAAAATTAAGTTTATTTATACTAAGACAGAATCAGGAGCTCAGAATGAAAAAGCTCAGAGATTTACCAAATCCAGAAATTGGAGTACAGGACAAATGAAACCAAAATGCATGATTTGAGAGAAAAGTGTAAACACTCTAAAAATCATGTGAAGGGCATGGGATGAAGTTTTAATTTTTATAACCTTAAAAGCTATAAGCATCTTTTTATAAGCACCTTCACTTTCACAATGCTTCTTTTGATACTAGGAAGCCCAGCCTGGAGTTTTTGGAATGATCAAAATTAAGAACATGATCTTCATTTTTGTTGGCCCAGATATGTGCTTTAACACTTCAAACACTCTTTTAAAATATCTCACACTGTATCAAAAATAACTTTTCTTAGCCACAAAGAAATCTGAGAGCTCTGTCAGTCAGTCAGCCCATATGTAAGTGAGAAAGAAATGTGCTGCTTAGTTTACATGACAACCTACAGATCAAAACAAAATAAATAAATAGCATGGAGTCAACAAAGTCTTCTGTTTCTTTGGGAATAAACAGTGAATATAAATACTTTGAAATGAGAGACTCTAGATGGCAACTATCTGTGTTGAAAGAAGATTGAAAATAACAGTCCTTGTTAAAAGGAAATTATAATTTTAATATGGAATTTTAATGATCACTGAAAAAAGTAAAAATCAAACATGATACAGATTGGTAGACAAAAATAAAAGGCTTTGCCCATCATTGTAGAAAACCGAACATTGCTGTGGGTTCTAAATGCAGACCAACCTTATGTGATTCGTTCAGTTTCATTTAACATTTTTAAAATGGCCTTTTATTCATCAGCAAATATTATCAACATTAGTCCCAAATGAAACCATGATCTATAGGATTAAAATCTTAGTTGCACTTTTTTTTTTTTTTACTGAAGAGTTACTATTCTTTCTTTATAAGGGCAAAATAGCTTTTTCTGGAATATAGGGCTCTCAACTTTTATGCAGGGTTTTATCTCTACAGGTAATTTGAATTCACCATGTGATCTGATCCTCACAATAGTTTCTTTACTTCTTTTAGTGTCATACTTCAGGGTTAATCAGCTTTTTAAAAGAAATATCTAAAGGAGGAATCTACTCCCTTCAGAGAAATAGGCTCAGAAAAGCAGTGCAGGTTATTTGAGGGTGGGCTCAATTATTTTATGTTCGCTCTGCTCATGGCCTACTTAGGAGCTTCCAAAGGAAGGGCGATCCCCTGATACAAGTCTAACAGGAAGTTTGCTCAAATTAAGAGGATCCCCACAATTTCAGAAAGTGTGAATGTTATAATAAATGTCCTAAGTTGCTCTCAATCAAATTCATTTATGCAATTTGATCAATACTTTACAGAACTTGAATTGGGGTTGTTCCTTCTAGAAACCCAGTAGTGTTGATGACTACAATCCTGTGCATATATGATCATTCCTACATGGATTCAACCTCAGTCACCATAAAAACTGCTCTTTGTTAGCTAGGCAAAAAGAAGAATAAACTTGGAGAGGGTGCCTGCTACTCTGCTAGACTCTAAAATAGAAGAAGTTCAGGTTTTTAGAGGAAAAAAATTTATGTAGAAATAAATATGATTGAAAACATTTTTAAAAACAACAGCAAAAAATTTACCCCAGTTAATTTTATTTTCCAGAACTTTCATTTTTGGATTATACTAACTCTTAGGAAACAACTTTAGACTTAATATCAAGGATAGAGCTTTCCACTATTTCAAAGCCAATAATAATATATAGCCTTCATAAATTATACATGTGTTGGTAATATTTAATCAACCAGGATGCCATTAATGACCTCTGGGTAAAAATAAATATTTTAGCATTGATTTAAAAGAAAACCAGCATGGTTCATTACTCAGTGTGACCATAATCAGAACCTTGTGGGGCGTGGACATGCATTTTGCAGGGCAGACATTAAGACAAGTGTGGGCTGTTTCTCCCTCTGTTTCTCTTACTCAGACTATGATTAGAGCTGGGAAAGGTCATTAGGAAGCATCTGATAATGCTGTGCAATAGAATTGAGTGGTTCAAAATAGTTCTGGGTTTTGCATGTCAACTATATTATGTCCTATCATTTTTAAGTGCATCATGGTTAGGGCTGTGCACTATAGATGAGCAATATTATTTTTCAGAGAAAAACCTATTTATTTATTTATTTATTTATTTATTTATTTATTTATTTATTTTTAATATATCTTTATTGATTTTAGAGAGAGGAAGAGAGAGAGAGCGAGAGAGAGAGAGAAACATCAGTGATGAGAGAGTCATTGATCGGCTGCCTCTTGCATCCCCCAACTGGGAATCGAGCCCACAACCCCTGCATGTGCCCTGACTGGGTATCGAACCGGGGTCTCCTGGATCATAGGTTAATGCTCAACTGCTGAGCCATGCCCAGCCAGGCAAAACCTATTTATTGAATAAGATAGTTTAATCTTCATTTAGGTATGAAATCTCTGAGTGATCCAGTGTTCTCAAGTTTATTCCCTACACTTTGGCTCACACATCTTTACCCATTTCACATAGAACACATCAAAACATTTATTTGGCAATGAAGAGTAAACTTTAGAGAACTGAAGTTTCTATGTGCAGCTTGGTAAAAATTATAACTTTTTATTTTTTGATGTTATTAAGCTAAAATACAAAACATTAGAGAAATTTAAAAATGAAATTGCATAAACTGTGCAAATAAAATATTCTTATATTTCATGGAAAATTAGCTTGCTTTTGTAAATAGAGTATTTTAATATGATTTATACATCTTTAAATAGCTACGAGGAACTCTAGATACAGAGTTTTTTAATAATGATCTTTCAAAGTGATAACAGTCACCATTGGCAAAATTTGAACAAATGAGTAAATGTTGGCAAACATAGGAAAATGTTTATAATTTCTTTTCCATTTAGCAGAAAGGACTTCTAAACTTTTAACAAGTATTCAGGTAATTTGATCTCTTTAAATGGTACTTCAAGTGTGATTATTTTTTAAATGTAAGAACTCTTTCATTTTCTGTTGAAAATTTTAATGTTGAAAAATACAACACTAACTTGAAATTTGAAATTGAAAATTTCCAGTGACAATTCTAAAGGATTTTGAATTCAATCACATTTTATTCATGTCAGATATTGTCAAATACAGCAGCATAGCTCATAATAATATTTTCACATTCGATAAGTTTATTTAGAATTTATAGCTGAGAAACTATTTTACCCTCATTTTCTAAAACTGACTTTTTACTTTGACTCCATAAACTTCATTTGCACATGGCTATGTTTTTTATGTGGCCACTGCACATTTTTAATTTATATATTGTGATACTGAAAACTATCAAAATAAGTATTTTTTGAAGCCAAAAATGATTCTTCAAATTTTTTTTTTTTCAATTTTTCTTTGGTGTGAATTAGCAGAGTGTTTTCTGGTTTCATTTCTTTATGTCAAATTCAAAACAGAAATGAGTGGAGTAGCCTGGATCGCATTAGTTTAACTATTTTGATATTATTTAATGTGGAATTCAGACAGACAAACTTTTTATATACAGGAGTTTCTCTGAGAATAAAACAAGATGTTTATTTTAACATTAGAGGTTCTTTCTATCAATATTTAATTTATTCCATTTCCATATTTTACATATTTTAACATGTTTACCACTTCAAATATTTCATCACTAATATTTTCATTTTGCTTCTCATTTGAAAAATAATGCATATAATGCTATACTTAAATTCAAACTAGAGCTATTAGCTAAGCACAGTTATTAATGTTTATAGATGCATCAATACACAGTCATAATTTTTTTCCAATTCAATTATTAATTATCCCTTTACATATTGGTATTTTATCTATTAAGAGTGTTATTCAAGTGCAACACCTTTTTAATTAACCTTGTCCTTAGTCCCAAACAGTGCAGGCTAAGAAAATGATTGAGCCTGTAATTATGTGGCACATTGGTTTCTACTGTAAATTGTCAGAATTTGTAACGTTTAGTGTTTGAACAGGTCCTGTTGGAACTCACTCGGAAAAGATTCAGACATTTTAAGTTCATCAGTGTAAACATTTTTTCCTGTAGAATATTTTGCTGTAAGTTACATGCATAATATTTTTGCTTCATTGCATCATTTGCTATTTTCTACATGTTGTTACAGATTGAATATTTAGGCTAGGTAAAAGAAGAAATATCACGGTACAAAGTTTCAGATACACAACCTGAATAAGTCCTACAGGTAAACTGTACAACCTAATGCTTTGAGATAACAAAACTGTATTATATACTTAAAATTTTGTTTTGAGGGTAGACCTCATGTTAAGCTCACACACACACACACACACACACACACACACACACACCAATAAAGAGGGTGGGTGGAAGCTTTTGGACGTGATAGATGTGTTTATGGTATAGGTGTGATGTTTTCACAGGTGTATACTTATCTCCAAACTCACCAAGTTGTAGACATTAAATATGCACAGCTTTTTCTATGTCAATCATATCTCAATAAATCAGGTTAAAAAAAAGAAGTATTTGTGCAAATAAATGCATATGTGATGTAACTTTTATTATATTGTCTACTCAATGCTTTGTACTCCTGTTTCCACATCATGTTTTATCTTCTGAATCTTTGAATTTCTACCTCTAATTCTTTTTTTAAGAAGTCTGCATAACTGTAGTATGACAGGTTGGGATTCAACAGAGAAAAGAGGAAATATTAGTGTTATTTTTTTTAAGAAAGGGAGGGGGATTTTAATATGTGGAGTAGAGACCTTGACAAACTTGATGGAAAAGCTGGAGCAGTGAGAATGAGGGACCGCGTGGGTGACTGGAGGCACGGTCAGCACCGTGGCTGTGACTAGGGGACTGCAGCTAAGGCTGCCGCCTCCACAGCTGGGCCCCCCGCCGCTGCTGTGGCCTGAGCACGACGCACGCGGCACAGAAAGCAGCGAATGCAGATATGTACCCAGCCTTGCCTGCAGCACCCGCAGCAGCAGGAAAAGGACTGTCAACTCCTTTTGCCTCCCTGAGCTCGTGCAGGCGCCTCGGCGTGGCAGAGTCTGCCATGTCCAGACTCCTAACTGCGAGGGACTCTGGAAATGTAGTTTCCGCCTTTCCAGCCTTTGCAGACAGAAGCAAGTCGGAATGACAGTGGAGAGCTAGCCCAGGAATCCTCTGCAGTCCACACCTTTGGCTCGTCAACATCCATTTACATCCTTTTACAAATAATTAAACTTTCAAACCACAGCTATCACAACTTGACTAAAACAATGTCACTGACCATATATTTGTCTTTATTCTCTTTCCCAAGGTATGAGACCCAAAAATGCCATTGGTAACTGAATAAGTTTTTGGGTTCCATTCAAATGCTTCTAGTTCAGTTGTGATCCCAATTTTACATCCTATAAGTATCTTTTTAAAATGCAGAAAACAGGGATAGGAGAAAAATGGAAAATGGTTAATATATAAAAATACATGCAAACAAAAAGAGGAAAAATATGGAAATCTGCTATATCCTTTCATTTCTGCAACTGCTCACAAAATTGTAATCAGTTTATGCAAACCTTGTATTCTTTCTGTGTCCCTTTTGGCCTCTCTTAGTACTTCAGCTGTTTGTCTTGGTGGTGGTTGTTTACATGATAGGGTAACCAAAACCTTAATTTCTTAAGGATCTAATCAATTGGGGAAACATAATTTTATATAAATAAAACTTATTTTATTTTAAAATCCTTAAAGCATCTACTGGCCTTTAGAAATCTGAAGATTTTGTTTGCTTACTTGTTGGTATAGATTGTCTGCATTCTTACAAGAAATGCTTAAAATTAAATTATATCAAAATTTTGAAAAAATAAGCACAAATTAAAGAGAATAAAATTAATTATTCATCTTGTTTTAATAATTAAATTTTAGAAAATTTAGAAATCCTAAATTTTCTGTATAATTGAGTGACCAACATATTTTGAAAATTCAATTTTCTTTTATTGCATTTATTGGAGTGACACTAGTTAACAAAATTATACAGGTTTCAGGTGCACAGTTCTACAACACACCATCTGTACAGTGTATCGAGTGTTCACCACCCCAAGTCAAGTCTGCATCCATCACCATTTATCCCCCGTATACCGTCCTCCAACGTCCCCGCTCTACAACCACCAGTTCAACTTTCTTAAGCTTCATGGCCTGTAATATATTAATGCATTACTTTCTTACATTGCATTCATTTTTGTTTATTATATAAAGTTATTAAATGCTGTTAACCCCTAAAAATTAAAATCTGTTTAATGATTACTTCACAAATCTGACTTCAGTTAATTGTGAACATAAAATGCCAAAAAGGAGGTAACAGAAAAAGAAAAGACAAAAATCTAAAGGAAGAAAAAACAGTATAATAATTCAGAAAATTTATTAAAGCAATTACAATTGCATCTGGTATTTAATAACAATAATAATATAAATATACATATCTTGTATTTAGGAAGAAAAATAAAATTAGAGCAAATTAAATTTTAGAATGGTATATGTTTGCTAGTTGCTTGTAAAAAAGATCTTCCAAGTAAAAAAACAATGAAGCTAACAGACAACAGACATAATTTATTAAGAAAGCCTAATTACCGCTCTGTGGAATAGTCAGCTGAGAAAGGTATCTGACCCCATTGTTTATTGTTTTGAATTGCCAGAACAACAATATTTATTGGGATGTTGCTTATAGCTTGCATAGTTTATTAATTTAGTGTCAGGAGGCTGTACTTGCTGTCAGGAGCTTCCTTGCTGAGATCATGCTAGTTAACTCTACTTCTCTTACCCCTTCAGGCTGCTGGAAACTGGAAGAGACTTTGCATCTTTCAGGTTCTCTCTCAAAAGTCAAGTTCTCTTTCTCAGATCTTGAGGACTGAGAAGGATTTAGACTTTTAGCAGAACTAACTTTATAATATGGCTCAGGAAGCAACCTCTTAAGAATCAGCTGTAAACTCCATGGACATATCTTGATTGTGACAGAAAATTTTAGAATGAACTAGAAACTCCAATCATAGCCTAGGTTTCAGTTCACAGAAGAGTATGTATGACCCTTGAAGCCAATATTGGTAGTTCTAGATATTCCTATGTGGTAATTTTACATGCACATATTCCTGGTTTCATTTTTAGTCAAGTTATTGAGATATACATTCATTAAAAGGCACTCTTTATAGCTGTACATTTCTGTGAGTTTTAAACAATATAGTAATGTGACCATCACCATAATGAAGATAGAATATTTTCATCATCCCCAAAAATTCACTTCTTATTCCTTTGTAGACAAACCCCAACCAAACTTAGATTCAATTTCTATCCCAATAGTTTGGCCTTTTCTAGAATATCATCTAAATCAAATTTTACAATATATTTTTTCTTTCCAGATTTATTTTATTTACCATTATGCTTTTTAGATCATTCATGTTGTTGCTTGTATCAGTGGTCATTGTTTTCTATTATTGAGTAGCATTTCATTTTATGGATGTACCACAACTTTCTCACCTACTCGGCATCTGATAAACAATTGATTTGTTTTATGTTTAAAGTGTGTATGAATAAAGCTGATATAAATATTCACATACAGTCTTTGTGTGAACATATGTTTTCTTTTCTCAGGTAAACAACTAGGACCGGAATTGCTGGGGGCTAAAATAAAAATATGTTTAATGTCATAAGAAATGGCCACATTACTTTAGCACACTGGCTTTAACATTTTGCATTTCCTCCAACAATGTATCATACTATGGATTGCTTAATAGCAAAAATAATTGAAATAATAACAATCTTCTTGAGCACCTATTCAGTATCTCCTGTGCAACGAACAGGTACTGTGCTTAAGCACTTTGCACACATTTTTAATTCTTTTTTTTTTTCACAGAGGGAAGTATGAGGTAGATACTATTATTATCATCTCCATTTTAAAAGCATGGAAATTGAAACCCCAAAAATGTCCTGTAATTTGCCCAAGTTGTCTCAGCCCGCGTGTTATAGAGCTGATATTCAAATTTAAACAACTTGGCCTTACAATTGCCTCCCCTAAATATATTGTTGCTCAATATTTACTAGTTAAAATAGACTTTAGGTAATAATGAAGAGTTGGCCACCCTAAAGAAAAATAGGATTCTAAAAATTGCTTTCCTAAGGAGGATGTTGAAAGGCATCTTGAGCAGAACATAAACTGAAAAAGTTAGCATTCAGAACTTGAAAAAATGCCATTAGTATATGGGTACACTAGTTACTCATATGTACAAGTTGCTTTATTTTCCTACATTTACACAACTCCTATTCAAATAGGAGCTTTTCTTTGCAAACTCTGAGGTTTGAATTGAATGTAAAAGGTCTAAATTTGTAATCAGAAATAAAAATAACTTCAATCTTGGAGAAAAAGAGACGTTGAAAGAAACTCCAATACACAAAAACATTCTATTTAATCTGAGAAGGAAATAGAACATGACATATATTTTGTTATATAAATGCAGGGGAAGGATTTAGTGGAGTAATTTCTATAGACTTTACATTTTTATTTGCAGGTTATGTAAAAATACTCATGACAATTGACAGACATTAAGTAGTTTGACAAATCTGTGTTTCTCAGAATTATTTATTTTGATGGGCATGAAAGAACAAAAAAAGAGGTGAGAATCATGTTGATATCCACAGAACCTGAGCTTCTGTATATTATGTGTATTGTCTGTGTTAAATCACACTATATAAAAAGGCATTGCATCATCTCCTCTACTTTGATGTTTTTATTATGTATTAATGCAATATTATATTTACCCTTATTGTTTTTAATAAAAATTCAAAGTGGAGCCCTGGCCAGTGTGGCTCAGTTGGTTGGGCATCACGCTGCACTGAAAGGTGGCTGGTTCAATTCCCAGTCAGGCCACATTCCCAGGTTACAGCTAGATCCCTGTCATAAGGTGTGCAGGGGGCAGCCGATCAGTGTTTTGCTCTCACATCAATATGTTTCTCTCTCTCTTCTTCCCTCTCTCTTTCTGTCTCTCTAAAAATCAATAAAAAATATTTACAGAAAATCCGAGTGGAAGTTCAAATATGTGCAATATGTGCTTATGTAACACACTTTATATTTTGGTTGAATTGCATTGATTTGGCAGGCAGCTACTTGCCTCTTCAGCTCACTCTGGGTACTAAATAAATGCAGGCAAGTAGGGGCCACTCTGCTCAGATTTCTGTAAATATTCCTTAAGTGATTTTCAAATCTCTGTGAAGATTTTTAAAAATCATTTGAGAATAGCTAAAGCTAAATGTGACATGAGAATAAAATATATTCGTTATCAAAGAACAAATTAATATAACCAAGAACAAGTGAGATAGTGTGAAATTCAGGATTTTATTTCTAATTTTCTCTTTGCTCAGATATATGGTTGGGGAAATGATTTCCCAGTCTTGTCTGTTCTGCATTACCCAAATTTAGAACCGTGTGTATGTGTGTGTGTATCCCACACTGCTCTTGTTCTATGTTTCTTGTGTCACTATCTATACTGTTTCTGGAGATTGCAAGTCTTGTTTTATGTAAGGCTTTATGTAAATAAAACTTTACATCCATCTTGGATTTTTTAGTACCTATTTGTTTGGTGCTAACCAGGGAAAATCTAGAGTCTCTAGCCAGCGTCTGGTCTTCTCCGGCTTCTATTTCTGCTGCATTGTGCTGTTGTGAGGCAAGTTGAAAAGAATCCTAAATCAGGTAGGAACCCGACCTGTGATGGCAGTTTCTATATCTGCCCTGGCTTCCATAGATCAGGAATGTTTAAGCATTTTGTTGGGAGTGTCACATGACCAACATTTATTTATAAAGTTGTTTTGCTAGCCTCTTGAATAGACTGAAGTAATTAGCATTAAAATGCTTACTCTGTTACCAAGGAAGTAGTGTTTACTTTCTAACAAGGACATTTTTCTCCAAGTGGTTCAGTATAAATCTATATCTTAATAAATGAATCAAATTTGAGGGTACTGTTGGGTTCAGATGGAAGTTAGTTCCAGAATCCCAGGCAGTTCTAAGTGTTGCAGAAGCATGTCTCCTGCAGCTGGATTTCTCAACTTCCATTCTTCCTTGTCTCAAGACTTATGCTTTCCCATATTCTCTGCTGCTCCCTAACATGACCTCTGCTCTGTTATATAACCTCTCTTTGCATCATTTCCTTTCAGTCTCTGTTCTTGTGTTTTCTGCATTGTCTCTTTGTATATCAAATTCACATTCTCTTAAGTTAAAATCTAACTTACTGATGCATCTCCACAGAACAAATAACTGGCCAACCTGTACACTGGTTTCCCTTCGATCAGCTTCCCACCAGATGTCCAGGGGAAGTTACATAGTATAAAACATTTCTTCTTAAGGGAACTCCATCATGGGAAGGAAGCACCATGTTTGGATGTTTTATACATCTTCATGAAAAGACAAAGGAGAATTCAAATTTTAGCTTTATGAGAGCCAAGAGTTTCTCTTTTTGTAACACACTGTTCCAAGAAGAGTGTGGGACACATTGTAAGCACTCAAATATTTACCGAATATATGAATGAACAATGACAAATGGATCATTTGGATTTGCTTAAGGAAAATGCAATAACTTCAGAATGGACCAGAGAATCCAGCCTGGTCCAAGTCATGTTCATTGTGAATCAGCCTCAAATGGTTGCTCAGTTGTAGATTCAATGAAGAAATGTGTGAATGACCAACATAAGAGAAATCTCAAACAAAAACAGAGCAGAGAACAGAGTGCCTTAGTCATTTTCTTCCAGGTAACGTATATTTGAATATAATTTTTAAAATTTCATGTTGTTATTTGGAGTATAAAAGGATAGTAAGAGCAAGAACGTGGACTTTGCTCCCATGTAATACAGGTGTTGTATCTTGAACCGCGTGCAGCCATCTATTAGAAATATTGCTTTAGAGTCAGCTGTAAGAGAAGCAAATTCAAGAATAACTTTATGCCCTGGTCAGGTGTTCAGTCTGTTAGAGCACTGTCCCAGTACACCAAGGTCGTGGGTTCAGTCCTCGGTCAGGGCACAATCAAGGATCAACCAATGAATGAGTAAATAAGTAGGACAACAAATCGATGTTCCTCTGTCTCCCTTTCTCTCTCTCTAGAATCAATTAAAAATAATGTTATTGAAGATGTATAAGAAGCCATTATAATTACACAGAAATAAAACTTTTATATCCCTGTATGTAGAAAGTCCAAGTTAAACCCTGACCGAGAAAGAAGGGAAACCGTGTGATCAGAACTCTATGTTAATGTAGGAGAATTACAGAAAAACGTGGTCAGCACTTCCCAGCTCGCCCATGTCCAGTCTCATTCTCACTTCCCCCGGTGCTGCTCCCCAGAGGTTCCCATGCACATGCGCCTCGGGGTCTCCACTGGCTCTTTCCTGAATGTACAGTTTTCATCTAAATGCTAAATCATTGTGCTCTGCTCTTAAGAAAACTAATGAAAATAGTCCTGGTAAGCTTATATACAGTCATTAAGCTTATGCCCACATGTCTCAACTAAGTCACAACAGAAATGCTATGAGCCAAGGATTCTTAATATATACATTCCACAGGTGAGAAAAAAGGGTACTCACTTAGGAACAATAGCCTACCCAGATCTATTTATCTATAAGTAGAATTATCCGATTTGAATGTGGGACTTATAACACCATGCATCTGTCTATTGAGATTTTTGCAAGTCATGAAAGTGTGATAACAATTTAACATACCCCTACTTCCTATGAATATTTACACTTTAATGTGAAAGTGAAGACTGACTGGCAATGTTTAACCCAAAGTGTACTTAGTAGTGAAAAATGAAATATTTTGACAGCTCTTTAGAGATTTTATGAGGAGGGTTATCTTCCCATTTCCTAAAGCTGGGTTAATTGATCCCTGATTAATCCCATTTCTTTCCAAACCACCCCTTGGTCTGCATATGGGGAGAACATGGTGCTAAATTTTATAAAAGTTAATCTGCTTTTAATATTTTTAAAATTTTTGGTTTTGTTTTCTTTGTATATTTTTTTATGAAAAATATTTAATGTTGACATTATTGCAGGCATCCCCCTTTTTCCCACCCTTTGCCCATCTCCACCCACCCTCACCTTTGGCCTTCACTCTCCTTTGGCCTCCACCCCACTATTGTCCGTGACCACGGGGTATGCATGTATGTTCTTTAGCTAATCCCTTCACCTTCGTATCCAGTCACCCCCACCCTCTCCCCTCGGGCACTGGCCAGTCTTTTCCAAGAATTTATGCTTCTGGTTCCATTTTGTTCTTCAGTTTATATTGTTCTTTAGATTCCACATATGAGTGAGATCATGTGATACTTGTCTTTCTCTGACTGGCTTATTTCACTTAGCATAATACTCCCCAGGTCCATGCATGCTGTTGCAAAGGGTAAGAGTTCTTTCTTTGTTAGAGCCTTGTAGTATCCCTTTGTCTAAATGCCCCACAGCCTTTTTTATCCACTCACCTGCTGATTGTTTTTGTTTGCTTTTGAAGGTTTCATTCCATTATAGTCTATAAGTTTGTTTCAGGATATAGTAAACACTTGAGCACAACTTCTCTCAAGTTAACACAAGGTATTTTCTCTTGTACAATAATAGAAATACACTAAATAAAGTTATATTGAGAGATTGATTTGCACCAAAAGATGATATAGGCTAAGCTCAAGACAGCACAATCAAAAGAGAGGGAGAGGGACTGGGTGAGTGGGGTTTTATCACAAAAATGAAAGTGAAGAAACCTGAAAAAAACTCTTGATCATATTTTAGTCTTACTTCTTCACATACTTGTGTTGCTGTATTCAAGAATGGCACATGACACAATTAGTTTTAAGATAGTTCGGGGACTTAGTATGATACTTGTTTAAACACAAGCAAATTGCAATTCTAACTTCCAACTTGGATTTAAATAGAGCCCTTGTGTATCATCAGATCACCTTTATTTCTAAACCCATTAAACAAAGAGACTAATTCAAGCATTTTAAACAACACAGTAATTTTTTATAGTAAAATATTCAATGGTACAGTCAGGCAACTCTCCTGAAAATGGTTAATCAAAAGGAGTTAATACGTCAGCTGAAGTACATAGTGCAGGTTTGAACTTTAAATGTTTATCAAACTCTCTTGGCAAAGAGTTACATATTATGTCACTAACATATTTTCCAGTTCTTTTCATTCCATAATTAAAGCAGAAACAGCCTTGCTGAATTGTTTGATTCTAATGAGACAGACACAATTTCTGTTGCTGGCTAAAATGTTTTGAGTGAATCAAGTGCATTATTTTCTTTTCCACTTTCTACAAAACTCACTGGGGTAATGAAGGCCAACTCAGTGTAGACTAGAGTACAGTTACCACGAGATAAGTGATAGGAACATATCTGCATATTTGAAAGTCCATTTCAAATCAAATTTATAATAGAAAGTTTCATTTATGCAGAAAATTACTTAATTACTAACAAACTGTCAAATAAATGCAGTAAATGAAGCAAAAGAAGGTAAAGCATTACCATTGTCTGCATTTGTGTGTGTGTGTGTGTGTGTGTGTGTGTGTTTGGTATTATAAATTAGGTGAAAGTCCATTTCTGCTCAGAATCAGCATTGTCTTTTCTATTCTGGCTTTATAAGGTAAGCTACAAATGCTAGTGTTCAACTTTTATCTATTGTATTTATTTTTAAACTGTTTTTCCATTTGGAGAAAAAAATGTCTTACAATACTCTTCAGTTTCTACCATACAACTTTTTTGTCTGGAAGGACGCATCGATCTTTTTATATAACTTGAAACAACGTAGATGAAGCGGTGCTCAGCTCTTTGTCCACACAGAGAGGCTTGAAACTTTAGGTAGAAACCCCATTGGCTTTAACTGTATTGAACAAAGAAACTGAAATGTGAAGTAGCTGAATATTTGATAGAAATGGTGTTGTGAAAGCTTTCTTAAGGGCAGTTAATGGGATGAATAAAGTGTCACTAAAGTAAAGGTTATGAATATAAAGGTAAGAAAGAAATGGTATGCCTATATCAGTAGGCTAATACTAATGACTTTTTTCTAAAGCACAAATGTTATGATTCACTAACTCAATGTGTTATATGTTCAAAATGAACATATACATGAACATATACATATCCACATATACATATGTATACTGACATGTCTATGCATGCATATATACTACATGTTCATAAATTTTAAATTCTATTTACAGTATTTTAACTTTTAAATTGACTGCATGCCATGCTTTGGAAAGATCAGACCAATCCAAGACCCAAACAAAAAATAATAATAAAATAAAATAATGAAGAAAATAAGATCTAACAATACTTTATTGGTAGTGTTATTTGTTGGTTTGGTGTGTTTTTTTAGTAGATTTGCATTGTTCATAATTGTTTGGTCAGAAATTTTGTTTTGGTGGACATGTTAATGTACATATGAAAAGTTAAGTCCTGCTTATAAAAAATAAGTTTTATTATTTCAAAGATTGAGTGAATATATCTTGATGCTAAACTCTTCTATCTTTTGTTTGCTAATAGCTCTTTATTCTTATAAATGCTTGGGTTCTCTAATGAATGTGCTGTTTTTAAAACTTGACTAATGTTCACAGGACAATAGGAAAAAGAAACTTGATCTCTCTCACACATGCGAAAATAATAGGCAAAGCCGAGTTTCATTCAGGCCTTCCTTAATGATAATTTCCACAGAATACTAGTCACTACATGCTCAGTGTGTTTTACATATACTGATGCAGTTAATCTTCACACTTATTTAGATACACATACATATATGGATGCTGCAATACAACTATTTTTCTCCTCATTGTATGGAAGAAAACTGACACATTGAGTTTACATCCATTGTCCAATACTACAGTGCTAACAAGTGATGGAGTTGAGATCTGAGCCTGGCTCTACTTCTCTAAACATAGTCTTTTCCCCTAAACCATAACTGTCCTCTAAAATCTCAAATAGCAATTTTCACTATAAAACATCAATAAATAAATAAAAACACAAACACAAAAAAGAAGTACAAGAACCCCAAAGGAATGTGTTGTACCCAAAAGTATACAGTCATCCAGTGAATATTTATTGAGGTCCAGGGATACAAAATAGGTCAGGCAAAGTTCTTTTTACTTCTATGAACTCACAGTCTAATGGGTAAGACATAAGTAAACAAAAATTTCCACCGTATCATTTTAGCAATAGTGTGGCCACAGTGACTATGGGAGCAGCAAGAGTGCCTCATAACCTTCAAAGAGTCTAAGTGGATCTGCACTGAGGAGGAGATGTTGGAGCAGAGCCTTGTAGTGAAATTAACTGTAACAGTTACTATGAAAATGGGAGGACATGGGCTGAGATCTAGATCTAAGGTGACTGTTTCAGAAGGAGTCATGTAAGAAGAAGCCAGACAGGGAGAGAGGGCCTGACATGTTGTTCAAAGTCATATTCAAGTGCTGAATTAGTTATACTAGGCTAAAGAAAATATTAATAATATTACATATGTGAACTCATTGACCGCAGTGGCTGACACTGTATCCATGACTAAATCAGAGTCTCAGAGTGGATGCAAAAATGTATGGTGCTTTATAACTTGGACTCTGGAACTAAAAGTCTGTTCCTGGATCCTGGTTCCACACCTCTGTGGCTCTGGGGAAAACATTCCATCTCCCTGAGTCTTAGTTTCCTTTTCTGAAAGAGACAAGTAAAAATTATAGCAACAGCAATAACAATAATAATATTGTGTATATATTGTGTATTAATATTTTATTAATGCTTGCTTTATTCCATGCAATGTTTTAAGGTATTGCATTCACATATTTAGTATTCTCAACCACCCACCCTACAGTTCAGATTGTATCATTGCACTCATTTAATGGGACAGAAAGCTGAGGCCAAAAGAGGTTAAGCAAGGACACAGAATTGAGCACGTATGGATTCTGCCCAGAGTTCCATTGCAGAGCACACACTGCTGTTGACAGCTGGGTGGAGGGTCCGTGGTGCCTGGCAGCTGGTGCAAGCTGTCAGCTACAGTGTCTCTCTCATCCGCACATGGCCTCTCAGCCTCCAGGAGAACAGAGCAGGTCCCTTTTGTAGCAATCTCTGCACGGGGTTCCCAGAAAGCAAAAGCAGAGGCCGTAAGACCTCACAGAGCCCAACCTCAGAAGTCAGAGGTCATGTCTACTGCATTCCATTGGTGAAAATAAGTTACAAGGCGAATGCAGATTCAAGTGGCATTGAAATAAACTCCACCTTTTCACGGGAGGATTGCCAGGCCCACAGGTAAATGAGCATTTGGGAGGCCAGGAAATATTGCAGTCATCTTTGCCAACCACAGTCCTTCCAGGGCTACCCTTTATCCTGTCAATAGCCACAGTCATAGCTCCGTATCAGAACACTGATGAAATTCAGGGGTCACACAAGCCGCAATTGCTAATGGAACACTAGATTCAGTATGCTAGGCTAAATATTTATTGGTAAAATATGTTGTAGGGAAGTTTTACTAATGATAGTTAATTTTGTTGTTTAATATTACCAGGACATCTAATTGAATAAAACATTCTCTTTTTTTCATGAATATTATTACTCAATAGTCCTCTGTATATAAACCTTTCAATTTCTTCTGTCAATGATAAAATTAGGTCTTTGATACTGTTCTAAAAATGCAGAATCTTCATAAATTCTGAAATACTTGTTCAGGTAGGAAAATAATGATTCTTTAGAATGGATTAAATACAATCTAGTGTCATACAAAGTAGCACATAGTTTATAGCATCATTAGTATTTATATTAAGTTCTAGAAGAAGACTATTTTTCTGTCACTGCTGGTATATTTTTCAGTAGTTTATTAAAGGCTAGTAGTACATTTTATGGATAAGAATTGAAAATACTGGAAACACTGAATATCCTATGGATAGTCTTGGCCCTCCATGTTGTTTTATTATGGCAAGATAGTATGTCTAATCATTTTATTTGTTATTTTAAAGGTTAGTATTCAGAAAATTAGTCTTTCTGAAAATTACTCTATTTAAGAGAAATTATAATCAGTGATATTCAAACCCAATGCCAGACCTGCTGTGAGCATGGAGGGACTGAGGTTAATGAGACTCCTGTGCAGTGATAACTGGCAGCCTCTTTTCATATACATTTCCCAGGGAAGGGGCAAGATGAACATAAATTCCCTGACATCAGTTGCAGTTTCAGATTAATTGTCCCAGACCCTCTCTTGGCATTCCCCCTGTAGTAAATTAGACCATAGACTTAGAATTCAAAATAAGTTTTTTCTTTTCACATTAACTAAAATTCTGCATGCAAAAAGGACACTGATGAGTTATGGAAGTGGAGCTCACGAGCCACAAGCTAAGCAATTGACACTCTTGTTTCTTATTTTGTTCAAATTATGGCTCTTTTATACCAGCACAACCTCAGAATCTACTTGAAAAACATGACTTCTCACCCTTTGGAGGGTGGGACTTGTGACACTCAGGGGAGTGGGTGACTCCCCTGGATAAGAGCTACTGATTAAATATAGGACAAAGGGATCATTTTGTTTGTCTAATTAAATATAAGGGTCTACAGATTTGCTGAGACTATACCTTTCTTTTGATTTATATTAGTGGCAGGCTTCTCCCTCACACTGCCTTGCTTAGAACTTGTAACATTTCTCTGTTGGTCTCAAACTGAACTCCATGCTCCTCAAATCAGTGGCATGTTACGTGGCACTAACCTGCCTTTCACTATGGTTATCCTACAAACTCTCTTCCAGCCACAGAAGCCTCCTTGATATGACCTTGCAAATGCACATCCAGGTCTCTTCTCTCACCTTTTACTCTTGTACTGAGTATTCTGAAACTGGTCAGCCATCGTTTGTCTTTGAGCAACATTTAACCCTTTGCGGTCGTTTGTCTGCTCTCAGCCACCAAAGCTTTTTTACCGTTCCGGTCCTATGTCTGCTCTCAGCCACCACAGCAAGGAACCGTACGAATCTTAACTCTATTCATTCATGTGTCAGTTCATAATTTCTCTGAAAGCTCTTCATTCCGACCAGTATGACACCCATGTCCAAATTTAATACGACCGCAAAGGGTTAATTTTAGTCTGCTTAACTCAAAACTTCTCCAACACATATCCTTGAAATGTAATACATTTCCCACATGCTTTTTGCACTGATTTTTTCTTTAATTCTTTAGACCCTGATTTATTTGTGTTTTTAGTTAATCTTCTAGGTTTGCTTGCTGTCTGATCAATGAAGCAATGAGTTTATAGTCACAGTTATGATTAATAACTGGTTAACAGTTATTAATATACAGTCTCCCTCTATCTATCTATCATCTATCTATCTATCATCTATCTATCTATCTATCTATCTATCTATCTATCTATCTATCTCTATCTATCTATCTATCATCTATCATCTATCTATCTATCTATCTATCATCTATCTATCTATCATCTATCTATCTATCTATCTATCTATCTATCTATCATCATCTATCTATCTATCATCATCTATCTATCTATCTATCTATCTATCTATCTATCTATCTATCTATCTATCTATCATCTATCTATCTATCATCTATCTATCTATCTATCTATCATCATCTATCTATCTATCTATCATCATCTATCTATCTATCATCTATATCTATCTATCTATCTATCTATCTATCTATCTATCTATCATCTATCTATCTATCATCTATCATCATCTATCTATCATCTATCTATCATCTATCTAATCTATCATCTATCTATCTATCTATCTATCTATCTATCTATCTATCTATCATCTATCTATCTATCTATCTATCTATCTATCTATCATCTATCTATCTATCTATCTATCTATCTATCATCTATCTATCTATCTATCTATCTATCTATCTATCATCTATCTATCTATCTATCTATCTATCTATCTATCTATCTATCTATCATCTATCTATCATCTATCTATCATCTATCTATCTTTCTAATCTATCATCACTCATATAGTTACTAACAGAATTTCAGGCCTCCGAGTAGCCTATTCTGTATACCCATGTGCCCAATTTAAAAATTGGTGTTAATGTTATTTGCATAAAACAGTGATCTTTATTTGCTTGTTAATTTATTCATCCAATTAAATAATTTTTGAGATTATGTATAAATTGCTGCTCTGTTTACTGGTTGGTGACATTCTAGAATGTTGTTTAAGAAAAGAGCGTAAAGTTCTAAAGATTGCAGGCTGATCTTCATCCCTGACCCTCCAGGCTGATTATAAGCTCCACCCCAAGATGTCTATCCCAGACCCCTAGCGGCAACCTTGGAACCCCTTCTCCCTCACTCTCTGAGTGCACCTCATCAGCCAGCCTTGTTAATTCTGCTTCCAGAATATGTCCCTAATGTATTCACTTTCTATTTCTTTTCCTTTATTTCTGTCACTCCTGGTATACATTTTGCACTTAAATAACGAGATGGTCTCCTAACTAATGCTCTTACTTCCATTTCGACACCCTCCAACTTATTCTCTCTATTGGAACATTAACCTTTCAATGCAAAAATCTATTCCTTCTTAAAACCTTAGAAAAAGTTCAGAATCCTTAACATGCTCCCAGGGCCCACACTGAAAAGGTCACTGCCATGTCTCTAGCTATTCTTTCATCCTAACATGTGCCAAGCTCTCCTATGCCTGAGAAACTTCTTATAAGCTTTCTGTCTGGTTGAACCTGTTTTCTGCTTTTCCCACTTGTCTTGTAAGTGCTTATGCTTTGCTTCCTCAAAGAACCTTTATATTAAGTTCCCTTGTTAAAATATATTCTTTCAAATGTTCCCTTTCACTGCATTGCAAATGCAAATTAAAAGTATGTATCTAGCTCTGGCCGGTTTTGCTCAGTGGTTAGAGCACCGGCCCTCATTCCAGTGGGTCCCAGATTCCAGTCCAACCAAGAGCACTACCTTGGTTGCAGGCTTGATCCCAGGCCCAGATTGGGGTGCATGCAGGAGGCAACCAAGGCATGTGTCTCTCTCCCATTGATGTTTTTCTCTCTCTCTTTCTCTCTTCCACTCTCTCTGAAAAAAGCAGTGGAAAAAATATCCTTGGGTGAGGGTTCAAAAAACAAAAGTATGTATCTAATGGTGGGATTTTATTACTTGGCGTCTATTTCCCCTCACTAGAATGTCAGCTCCGTGAGGGCAGCAACCGCAGCTCCTGATTCATGGGGATTCCTCAGAATCAGGCTAGTGCCTGGCACACGGTGGGTGCTCAGAAACACTTGCCCCCGTTGTCTCTGAGAGCCAGGGTGAGTGTAGGAAGCTAGCTGACACGGCAGTGCCACTCAGTTCCCGAGGAAGGAGGGGACGCTGCTCTCCACCCTCCAGGCGCGTGGGAGGGGTGCTTGGGGCAGGAGGAGACGGAGGCGCAGACGTGCACTCTGCCTTTTCAAGTGTTTTCAGTCGAAATAGTTATGGACATGGGAGATTACTGTCAAGCAACTGGCTTTGTACCAATTCAGAATTTTAGAGCAGATGAGGCCCATCTGCTGATAATCTTCAGTGCCTTTATGTTTAAAGCTTTGCAGATTTGAAAGCTGGTCTTAGGATGTAACTAGGGTTTTCTATTTATCCTTGAACATCTTGTCATATAATGGCAAAAGAAAGCAGGGCACAGCATACCAAGAAGGACATATCCAGGCCATGAAAGAAGTTACCCTGCGTGTTTAAAGAGTCCTATTTTAATTTTAAAATTTACCAACACAAATCAATATCTGTAAAATAGGAAAAACATATGGTCAACAAACTTTTGGTGATTTTCTTTTACATATGGCAAGCACTACTGAGTTTACGGATATAAGAAAATATACCACAGTTAGGCTTACAGTGACCTATACACCTAGTGTTGAACACACACACACACACACTCACACACACACACACACACACACACACACACACACACACACTTAACCTTTAAAATAATGTGTACACACTTAACCTTTAAAATAATGTGCTGAATTCTCTGCTTCACGTGAATGGTCATGAAAAAATGAATAATTATCCCTGGAAAAGTCTGACAAGATAAACTTCTGTTGAACTATTAAGCAGTGATTTCATTATATAAAGTAGAAATGGGAAAAAGTTATCTCAAGGAGAAAGATAATGCTATGTGAAAAGACCTGACCCTCTGGAATTTCACATTCTTATGGGGAATGGGGGAGATCCCAGTATGGCTGGATTTTGTGAGAAAGCCCTACTTCATGCCCCCAGAGACTGAGGCATTTTTCTCCTCTGTGATTCAACAAAAATTCCATAGGGGTTTTCATTGCATTTATCATGTCACATGAAAAATCATTTGTTTAAATATATATTTCTCTTTAAACTATAAGCTTATATTATGAATATTTGCCATTAATAATATATCTGATTGTAGGCATTCATGGAATATGTCTTGGATCAAAGAGTCTGGATAATTTAATTTTGAACCAGCTACAGAATGCTCTATCTCATGTGACTACTTAAGAAATTTAGAGTTGTGGCACGTTTCCTTAACATATGAGGAGATTCCTCGAAATAATCTGAATTTCTAGCTTTTTTTCAAAATTTGAAACATCTGGCAACCCAGACTTTGTAATCCAGCTGGCAACTTCCAACTAAAGTTGTATGTCAGCAGCCACCTTTCAGAGGGTTTTTTCTACACACAGCCACAATCCCCACCTCCCCATCTTGTCTTCCACTCAGCCTGCTCAGCAATTTATGTTATCTGCTTGGATACTATAGACCTTTCTCTCTCTTCTGATGCAGTGTAGGAGACTAAGAGTAAACAGCACATTCTCAGGTATGTGATTTAGATATATGTTTTGGCAGCTGTGTGAATTATTTAACCATAGAATTAGGTTTAGGTTATAGGACAGTATTATGATTACCATGTATTTAGCAATATTCTAAAATAGCTTTGTATGTTCGTTACAACAGATGTATGTATGTTATTGTTCTGTAGTGTTCTTAGAAGCATAAAATTATTTTTATTATTTAAAAACAATAAATTTGGACCTAAAGTGAAGGCGAGCTCCTTATGTCTTTACAGTATAGTTTCAAAAGGATCAAGATAATATTGAGATTTGCCCACAGGAAATAGACATAATTGTAAAACAGAGAAGTCTAACTTGCTAAGAAAAAAAAAAAAAAGTCTGCTCAGCTCATGAGGTGATAAAAATCATTCTGCAGGAAGCAGGAGAGATGGGATACACCACCGCGTCCTTACAAAGCAAACAAGTGTTTACGATGCAACGCAGATGATCCTTGAATGTGCAACGTACAGTGCCCTCTGTCTGCTCCATGAGTGTGGGATATTTGGGGCAGATTATCTTTTTTATATCATTCCCTAAATATGAAAACAGCACAGTACGAGTTAAGCAGGAAACATGATTGTTTACCACTCCTTTTTTCCAGAGGTATTTTTATCATGCCTTAGCAGCAGATATTTATATATCTAATCCCTTCTCTAAGACGCTAGCTAGAGCTTTGAGACCAAGTGTTTTTTCCTCTCCTTAACAACCACCTCTGTTTGGAATGAGGTGTGTTTGCAGTGCCCAAATTAAATATTCAGGTTCTTCAAGCACTATAATCTGTGGTGCAGGATGGGTAGGTGGGAAAACGCTGAAATCTCACCTTTTTCCTGTTCTCGTGCTATGAAAGATGTTGACAAACATTTGGAAGAAGTGAGAGTTGGCAGGAGCAGGTTAGGAAGTGGTAGCTGCAGAAAGACCAGGCAAAATTGTCAGCTTATCTCTCCTGGCATTTTGCTTCTGTCTAGAGGAAGGTTTTACATCCGTTTCCATTTCTTGAACATTACCTGCATAATTCAAATGGAAAGCCTGATGAGAAGATACCTGCTTTTTAAAAATTTATGGGAAAAACAGCATTTTTGCATTTCTGCTGAATAAAATGACAGGATTGGCTCCAGGTTTCCATCCCAGTGAAAGCCTTCAGGTTCGTCTGTGACAGGACTCATAGAGGTTATTTTTACCTGGCATGGCTGTGCTGTTCGTGATGCTGCTGCTCTCGGTGGCAGAAATAACTTCTCCTGCGGGTGTCTCGGGCAGAATGAAAGCTGGGTCAAGGTGGAGAGGTGAAAAGAATCGTGAGTAACCAAGGTTTTTAAATCTTGGTGCATTTCTTTCCTTCTTTATATTTAGGAATGCACGGGTCTGCCTAGCTTTGCAGCTCACAGCAATCTTAAGAGGTTGTTTTAAGACTTAAAAATAATTTTGCACATTAAATATGCCTGCAGAAAAACTGGGCTCCACCTTCTGTAGGCTCCACACATCTGCAATATTGTTCTGGATTTTATTGCAAGACTTTTGCTTGGCTTCTCTAGTTAACTCTTACAGCTCCTGAGATTCTGAAGACTTTGATCAGGTCGATCCAAAGACCATGCGTGTAAGTTAACATTACCTCTTCTACATAAAGTTCAAGTACTTTGCTGACATTTGATGATATTCTTTCTCTGTTTTCTACGTTTTAAAAAGATCCTTACATCAGGCATTTTGTTCTCAGGTAACAAGAAAGAAAAATTAGAAAAAGTCAATGTTTTAGGAACCCTGGTTTGAATGACTTAAGAGTTGATGCTTAACAATTGGGAGTTGCAGGTTGATAAATACTTTACTCTTTAGAGTGATTGTCTTTTATTTTTTATTCTTTCCCAATGGAAATGCAAGATCTCCAGAATTTCATTATTAGATGTGTTTATGTATTTAAGGCATAAAATATTTAAACTAATATTTTAGTTATAGAACTGAATCCATTTCTGGCATCATGTCAGAAGGAAATGGTTTTGACATTTGTTTCCCTCTGAGCTAATTGACCAGATCCGCCCCCTTAGATGGAAGGTCCCCACGTGCACACGCCTGTGTGTGTGTGTGTGTGTGTGTGTGTGTGTGTGTGTGTGTGTGAATATAAAGCTCAAATGTAGATACAGCCCTTCTCTCTAAGTTGGGAAGTAAAAACATTTTTCTTCCCTATATCTCTTTAAAAAGAGATATAGAAATGGGCCCAGCAGGGGGATGCTTCTTTTCCAATGCCTTTGAAGGCTCAGAGGAGGCAAACCAATAGACTTATTTTACTGGAACTTCCTCCAGTTTAAGATAAAGATTCAAAATAAGCAAATAAACATAAAACTCCTTGCTAAGCTTATGACTGTCACTTTAATCATGGCTTTGGTCCATTCATGGTTCTGTTTGGCCCGAGTGGGAGCTGAAATGCTCTGATGGGTAGATCAATGGGGACTGGAAGCCATACACGCTGCAAAAGCTATTGATTTAACTTGCTCAGCTCTCAGTCAAACTTCTCAGCAATCAATTGTTACTGGCTTTTATCTTTCCCTCTCTGTTTCCTTCTTTTGCTCTTTCCTTTAATCTTTCCTTTTCTCTCCTTGTGATTCAGAAAAATCATACCTATAGGCCTGATTTTTATACTATCCAGAAATAATAATTGATTGATCTTGTTGACCATTTCTCTGGACGTATAGGTTGCCTTGATGCTCTCCTCCGTGTTCTAAGGTGAAACCATGAAGTATAAATTTGGCAACCCCACTGGAGAATACTGAAGTAGGAATTCAGTTCTCCCCAAAGTCCAAGATTCATCAGCTTTATTCTACACATTGGACTTAAATCAAATCATTCCTGTCCATGGTATTGTTATACTTTTTGCTTGTCTAGCCTTATAAGTTTATAGTATTTTCACATCCATTATATGAAAATATATCTATAGTAATTCCGTGCATAACAAGGATAAATGTGACTCCTTCCAGTTAAAGAAGAGGAAACTGCTTTACCCAAAAGTTAAACGATTTGCTCCAGTTACTTTACAGACACAGCTCTATAATCAAAGCTTTTAGACTTGTGATTCCATATTCTTCCCATAACCTAAAGCTCCCTCAGAAAACAATCTGACTCTGAGAAACCCATAACCAGTTCCTGAATCAGCTTTGGGTCTGTTTTTTAAAGCAATATCCTCAAAATAAATCAGTATGAGGATACTCAGAATGTTATTTTTTTTTATGGAGGCATCCCCAAAGTCTTCCTTCTGGTTGGACATAAATAAACACCTTTAAAGGACCAGTTGCAAGTTACACATAGCAAGTTTGAGAATTTCCAAAGTTTAAAAATATATATTTTCAAGGAATGAATGCTTGGAAAATTATTGAGGATGAGACATGGTGGAAAAATGGGTGGAATCATCATAATCCAATTGTTCTTAATGTAGAGGAAAAGTTTTATGTTTGTAAATTATTTGACTCTTCAGGAGGTGAGTGAACTGTACTTTCCTGTATTGTAATCACCATGCTGGTCTTCAGTGCCACTAAGCAGCAGGGAAGGGGTGATACAAATCTTAAACTCTTGTATTCCAACCTTTTACTTTTCATATAAACCTTGAGGAAACACCAAACTGAGTAACCCAAGCACACCCTGGCACTGAAGAGTCTGAGTGATAAGAGCAGAGACAATTCACCGAATATTTCCCAATTAAGAGAATTCCTTTTGGGATACAGATCAATAGGTTCCCAACAATGAGTAAGTTGTGAAAGAGATCTTGTATTCAACTTAATAGATATCCTTTGGGGAAATTTGCAAAATATATTTGGAGGAATAGCCAATTTCCTAACAAACTGAGGGTTTTATAATAAAGTGGCTGTCATAAAAATCAAGGTAAGACACATCAATCAGAATTTCAAGTTTTCAAAGATTGTTACATCACAGCTTTTGGTGTGGATCTGAATTTCTAAGGAAATTTATATTTTGTGTTGATATACTAGAGACCTTATTAAACCTTTTTTAGTCATTTAATCTTGGACTCCTGAAAACAAAAAGATTTTAGAGATTGTTATAGTCATTCTTCTGCTTCACAGTGGAAACTATTTATATTCTTCGAGAGACTTTATTGCCTTAAATGTCTCCTTTGCTTACGTTTTTTTCACTAACTAGAAATAGATAATTCATTTTGGCATCTATCCAACTTTTTTCATTTGTTTATAATTTTGCCTCTTTCTTAAGGAAGAGACTCTATCATTTTTAGCATTCAGTAGAATTCCCAAGACATTGTAGAAACTTGACTGTTTGCTTAAATAAATGGACTTTTCAAAAATACCAATCAAGTTTGAGAATATAAATTAGTATAACATTTAAGTAAATCATTTGAAACGTAAAATTACTGAATATGGCCTTATTCTTTGACAAAACTACAAAAATTTACATCAAAATAATAGCCATTGCAAAAAATATTTAAATGTAATATATAAAAAGTAAAGAGAGTAGATCATGTGAAATGTAATCATTTCAAACATATATATTATGACTAAAAAAGAATTCATAAAGGACTTATCAGATTGCAAAGTACTGCATGTCATAAAACTCTGAATAGTCTAGTTGTTTTTCATAGCAATTATCATTATATAACTTTATATCGTATATTTATTTATATGTCTATTGCTCCGCTAATAGAATATAAACTCCAAGAAGGAAAGAATTCTCTTGCTCTCTTGCTCTCTTGCTCGTGTTTCTTTCTTCAGTTTTAGCAAAGTTCCTAGGAAATACATTTATGTAATGAATATTGATTGATTCAATAATGTATGAAGATAAATTCAATTAAAAGAAAATACTCCAGCCCTGGCCCGGTGGTTCGGTTGGTTGGATTTCTGGCAACCAATTGATATTCTCTCTCAATCAATGGTTCTCTCTCTCTCTTTCTCTCTCCCTTTCTCTTCTCTAACATCAATAAGCATATCCTCCAGTGAGGATTTAAAAAAAAGTTTTCATTGGGTATTTTGATTATATATATAATCTCTCTATATTTTTTAACACTTTTGAAGCTATTCTCATTTTGGTTTTAAAAAATATTCATATTAGGGTTTTTTTTTAGTTAAAGGCTTTCATATTACCCAATGAAAAGACTGGATTATAGATATAACATATATGTAGTATTGATTCCTAAAATTAATTCAGCAAATAGTTTTTAATGAAAAATAACTCTAGTGTACAGAACCCTCACAACAGTATGACAAGGAAAATAAAAGAGACAGAACATTGGTGTAGTACATGTGCAGTAATTATGCTGTGTATCAATAGTTAATGATGTCTACATACCTTAATGCTTATTTGATTTTGGTTTATAAAATATACTTATCTTTATCTTCCTCAATTTTTAAAGTAGATGATAACATTTTAACAGTAAGTCAAATGTTATAATAAATACTTGCTTACCTTATTATTTTGCAAAATATTTATGAATGAGGAATTACTGATACTTTTATCTATTCTAAACAAACCGTATAGAAACTAAAACAAAACGCAACAAAAAACCAACTCCAATAGTGGGCTCTACTAGGGAGAGCTGGGTTCAAAGCAGGAAAGAACACAGAAAGACAACCGCTGTCAGAATGAAATCGAGAATGCGACAGGGACTTGGAGAGAATTTTCCTCGGGAAATAATGTTTGCTCTTCAGATTCACACAAGTGAAACTGAAAACAAGAAATGTCATAAGTTTGTATCACTGATTTCTTCCCCAAAATTTATATAGTCAGAATTTCAATATATTATAAGAAAATAAGGTTTCTGCCCGGCCGGGCGTGGCTCAGCAGTTGAGCATCCACCTAGGATCCAGGAGCTCGCTGGTTCAAATCCTGGTCAGGGCACACGCCTGGGTTGCAGGCTCGATCCCCAGTTGGGAGTGTGCAAGAGGCAGCCGATCAATGACTCTGTCATCATTGATGTTTCTCTCTCTCTCCCTCTCCCTTCCTCTCTCTGAAATCAATAAAGATATATTAAAATATATATATATATCAGTATCCAGAATATATTTTTAAAAAAGAAAATAAGGATTCTAGTGTCTTTTCAACAAGATAAAGACCCCAAATTGTGAATTTCTATATACCATCCATTTACTGTCACTTCTGAGTGGCTACGTGATGGGGGTAACTATCTGATGGCCTTTTCTATTGTGTAATTTCAGAGTTTAAGAAATGTGTTTATTATTCCATGTTTCTATTTCTCTCTCAAATTTGCTGATGAAATTCTACATAACTATACTGAAAGAAAAAAAGAATTATGTATAAGGAAAAATGCTGGATCACATTATTAAAACTCTAATCAGAAAATTCCCAGGACCTTTATAGAAATGCTCTAAATGTGAACTGTACTCCTGCCCTTAAACTCATAAACTTAAAACACAGTTCCAGGAATAACTCGCTGTGGTTAAAACACCTTAGGTTTAAACTGGCCCATTCATTTATGGAACCCCCCCCCTCACTACTACTGCCAGACACACACACACTCACTCACACACACACACACACACACACTCACACAATTTCTGCATCTTCTTTTAGCATTGTCAAAACTTATGTCCATGGAAAATAATATCCCCATAAATAGACCACAATGCATTTCTTATATTGATAAGTTATATTTAACCTCACATCTCAACATTTTTAAATGAAGTTCCATGCAGTTATTTTTAATCATCTGCTCCTTTTCTTCTGTCACTGGCCACAGGTCAAGTATTTCTTGTAGAACAATTCTGAAATAATAGTATTATTCAAGGAATGTTTTTTAGAGATGCCCTGAAATTATTTAAAATAAAATTTAAAAAGCTTTTTACAAAAATGTAGCTACCATTGCTCTTTCTCCAATTTTGTTTTATCTTTGCCACAATATCCTACACAACACAACCCCAGCAGCTTAATACTGCAAAAACAGTTTTAGCGCTTCTTTCAGAGTTTTAGCTTTATAATGCTAAGAGCCATTTGAATACTTAAAGTTTTTTTATTGAAAAGCAGTGTTTTGCAATTTACTCTTTATCTCATCTAATCTTTCCCAACTGTTCACATATCATGAATTTTTGAGAAATGCTACTTATAAAAAAAACACCTGTGTTCAATAAGTTAAAATTGTGTACAGCTTTAATCTAGAATATAAAGATACACAAGAAAAATCTATTTCTTGTTGAACAACTATTTCTTGTTGTTTTTTATAGCCAATGAGAAAATATTCTTGCAATGTTCATCAGATAATGAGGTGGATACCAAAAATCAATAGATTTATGGTGAACTGAAGTAAAAGTTGTGAGTTACCTAGAGGCAAAGATTAGTATCCAAGATACACTAAAGCAGCCTGAAGTCCACAGTGCAATGCAAACAACTGAGAAACTGGAGAAGCTGATAGAATTTATGAGCAGCCACAGGGGTGACTGATCCCCATTAGAGAAAGAGCATAGTGTGCTTCCTTAAAGATAAAAAGGCAGGACTGGATACCTTACCATGCAATGGACCTTGTTTTCTTTGCAGAGCAAGTTCCTTCTGAAGCAATCTGAGCTAGCAGTTGCAGTCAGAGTAGAGATCTCAAGTACTGTATTAGCAAAGTGCATGGAACACAAGGGGATTATTTTTATATCATGATACTTTAAAGATATACAATATGTCAGAGTGAAACTCTGGAAAATTTCTTTTCACCAAACTCTACCAAATTTCTTTTCATGGGGAACCATATAGTGTTGAACATCTATGATCATGTATGGTGTGATATTTTCAGAAAAACAAATGTGTTTTTCTATCACTAATTTTCTGTAAATTTAGCTGAAATTAATTAATTAATTAAAAATAATTTCAATAGGACAAAGCAAGCGCTTTCTGTGCAACTGAAGGTAATGAAAAACAGAGTATTTGAGCTATTATGTCTTAATACAAGAAAGTTCCAGAGAGACGTTTTAATAATTACAGCAACAAAAGAACTGAAATTAAATAAAATTGACCACACGTGTTTATTTTGTGACTTCATTTAATCTGATGCCATTTAACATTTATTAAAATAGTATTTTTAGAAAAACCAATGATTTCATTGTACTCTAGTCTTACTCAATGGTTATGGTAAGTGTATGCTTTATAGACAATGGAACCGTCAATGCAGCAGGGCAGGCCTGTTCTGCCTGTGTCCCTTCCCATTGATCAATAATTGATCTTTCGGAAAACCAAGTTTAACTGACAGCAGAAAATGAGCCACCTTCGGTGGATGACACCAAATCATTTTATCTACTCTGGAGGAACTCTAGGATGACAGTGGCAGCAGAAAGCCCTTTATTTCATTCCGTTTCTCCAGATTGCTGTGCCTGTTGTCTCAAAAGGAATATACATGCCGGGCGACAGAGGACGGCTTTACAGTTAGTTAAGTCGTTCAACAGAAACTTCCATTCCGACCCTGCCGATTTTGTGTTTTGTATTGCACTGAGCACCTAACACACAACTCTGACGGATATAGCTCTGCTAGCATACACACCCATATGTAGAGAAGACGAGTTCTAGGAGATGATTTTACCCATAACTGAGCCACAAAGGTCAACAACTTAAAGCTGCAGCAGATGAAAGGAAAGTAAATGACTTGATCACATACATTCCAGGGTGACTTTGTTGCCTCAAGTTCCCTTACTCTCAAATCTAAGGACCAAGAGAAAGCATTCAGCTGTTCCTTAAATGCTTAGGAAGACAGCTGAACTCAGCTGTCACACACACGAATAGAAAAGCAATTTCTCAGGTAATCCCCTCAGTCCGTTCCATAGTGAAAGGGTAAAATTCTAGAGAAGCAGGATTTCAAAACAACAACTTTGATTCCACTTTGGTAAAAGTGATAGATGTTTAATGTGTGCAGCAGGTGTTATAAAAAGGTAAGTAATTTAATGGAATGAAGAGGGTGGCTGTGTGTAACCTCAGGTTTGCTAAATCCGGCATTCACCCCAGCTTTTGCAACAGAGAAATGACCCTATGTTGTTCCAACATGATGATTTTAACTATCTCCTCTATGTGGATTTCAAATATGATATTTTGGTTCTAAGCAATTTACTTATAAACTTGAAAAAGATGGAAAGAAATAGGGTCTATCACACCTAATGGTACAGACGTGAACCAACAAACTTGGCCATGTCACTTATTTCTTTGAGTTGACTACGATTTTCCAATTGACTCTGATTTTAAAATTAGAGATTTGAACTCATAAAAAATTAGCCCAAGGGTATAGTAAAGCTGCACCTAAGAATAAAATGTCTTTGAAAACTTGTTATTTTGAAAAAGAAACAAGTTTAAAGTTTTATGTTCACTAGTCCTCCTTAGAAACCACCTATTATTTTCCATTTGAAATTGTTCTTAGGTTACAGAAGTGTTAAAAAAAATTATGTGCTAGAGCTTAGTTAGTTTTGGACAGTGTAGTGCAGTAGACTAGGGTGCCTAAGGAAATGTTGTGATGAATATATCACTGCTGTAACTTGTCCAAAATCCCTGCCAACATAGCCACATTTTTTCTATGAATCTTTATAAAACACTCACCATTAAGCTTTTCACACTGTGTGTCAGTGTGGTGTGGTTTAATTAATGTAAGTAAATGATGAACTGGCTCAGAAGTAGGATTGTCTCATTTCATCTCCCATATTTATCATGAAGAAAAAAATCCACAAAAGCATTAGCATGAAAATGTCCAGCTTTGTTACAACGGTTTTCGAATCTGAGAGAAGGAATGGGGGTTCTTTCATGACTTGAAACTATAATTTAGAAGTGGATTGAGAGAGAAGGAGCGATAATTTGAAAACATTTTGGCAGCCTATTAACCTGAAGCATGTAATGGTTAAATCGCCATAGAATACTGTAATAACCTGAACAAACTTTATGGGCAAGAAGGCCCTGAGCCCTGCCAGCAATTTTATCAATCACTGCCAAAGAAATTTCTTCTTCAATAAATGCAGCCATCATGAAAATGATCATCAAAATTATTTCCCCATGAAAGGTAATACTTAATTTAGAGTAAAACGATGGTCAGTTCAACCCCAAATTTAATTTGGGGAAAAAACAGTTAAGAAGTTTCCAGTATGTTTCAATATAATTATACCTTATGGAGTCTATAAGAGCAGGTACCCTGGAGACAGACATACCAAGGTCAAAATTCAGTTTTCCACCTACATGTTGTGAGAACTGACAATTTCTCTGGATCTTTTTATTTATTTATCTTTATTGTTGAAAGTATTACAGGTGTCTCCCTTTTTCCTCCCATTGACTTCCCTCCACCTTTTTCCATCTAAATCAAGATAAAATGTTCTCTCCTGCAAGTTGTAAAGATTAACCACATTGACCAAACATTGTTGGCACATAAAAGTTCATACACTGGTGGTTATAATTATTATTTAATTTTTCTTCACAAATGCTTTTTTATTGATTGCACATACATTTCTGTATTATTTACTAATTGGAAAGTAGCTGTTTCCTGAGAGTATATTGCTCGGCTGGTACAGAACCCAGACCACCATATGCATTGGGAAAATTTAACATAAAGATGGCACTGAAGCAATGGTGACATGTATCTATTATGGTCTATAATTCCAAAAGAATTGTTGGCAACCTTTAAAGACAGGAAATTGGGGAATATATTTTTAATAGAATGAGAAAGTCTCTCCAGGTTGAAAAAATCAAATTCAAATCAAATTACAAATCTAATCTCATTTATGTTTATTATCTCTAATTCTCACATAAATTCATATGATACTGTGACAAGTACTGAGAAAGTCAATTACCTTGTATTTTGCGATTTACACTCTCAAAACTTAGAAAACACACTGAACATATTATGTCAACTAATTGTGGAAGAAATACTCAAGATATTTTTAACAAGTATAAATTAATAACCAGTTAAACAATATTACATGTGTGAGCATGCATGCACACACAACACACACATACACACACACACACATTCTCTGAGAATAAGTATAGTTAGTTTTCTTTGAAAAGTTGCTTGAATGAACACTTAAAGTTCTTGTAAATGACGCCAGGAAGAAATCTTGAAGAAAATTAGAGAGATTCCAATGCTTTGTTTTTGTCAATAATGTATTTTATATTTATTGTTATATATTCTTATTTTATGTGCTAGAAATTATTGAAGATCTCCTGGTTTTATTTGCAAAGTACCTGCATTTATCTCCCTTTTCTTTTTTTGACACTCATGATTAAGAAAGATATTGACTACACTGATCATTGAATTATGATGGGCCTATATTTTTGTTTACAAATACACATTGAATGTGTGAGTATTAAAGGTCACTTAAATTCTATCAGGAACTTCATTAAAATGCTTCAAATTTAAAGGGTTTCTGTTTCTTCCTCGTCATCATCTGAAATGTCCAAGTATACAACATTAGTCATTTACCAGAAGACTTAATTTCCTTCCTCTATTATTAAATACTTTTAAGAGAAAGAAAACAAACTCAATTCACATTTAATGACATCTAATCTCAGAAAACTGTTTCAATCAGCAAAATGTAGAAAACTAAATATCAATGATTACAACTTTAACCTTTAAATTTTAACTAGCATCTTCATAGTAGAATCCAACTGAGCAAAACATTTTAAAGACTGGTCTTTAGCCTGGCCAGGTGTGGCTCAGAGGTTGAGCATAGACCTAGGATCCAGGCAATCGGAGTTCGATTCCTGGTCAGGGCACATGCTGGGGTTTCGGGCTTGATCCCCAGTGGGGGGCGTGCAGGAGGCAGCCGATCAATGACTCTCTCATCATTGATGTTTCTCTCTCTCTCTCCTTCTCCTTTCCTCTCTCTGAAATCAATAAAGATATATTTTATAAATAAATAAATAAATAAATAAATAAATAAATAAATAAATAAATAAATAAAGTCTGGTCTTTAATAAATAAATAAATAGTGAATTCATGAGTGATTGAATGGACAACCATTCCACAAACAGTAAGCTTGGGGGAATTAGGTTAATTTTTAAAAAATCAATAATTCTTAGAAACTAGCCACAGATGTAAAAAATAATAATAATTTTCAAGTGATTAACTTTTTTAGAAGGTTTTTTTAAATCCTCATTAGGGGATAGTTTCATTACTATTAATTTTAGAGAGAGAAGAAGATAGAAAAAAGAGAGAGAGAGACATCATTGTGAAAGAGAAACTGTCTGCGTCGAGTGTGCCCTGACCAGGGATCGGGAATTGAACGTATACCTTAGGCATGTGCCTTGACTAGGAATTGAACACGCAACCTTTTGGTCTAGGGGATGTCACTCCAAGTCACTTGGCCAGGCATCAAGTGATTAACTTTTGACTAGAAAGCCAAATTTTGGAATTTTTTTGTTATATGTTGAATCAAATTTACGTATGTGTGTGCATGTGTCTCTCCAGCTTCTAATCTATGCTCTGGCAAGAAGTCAATAAATATTCAGAAAGTAGTGAATATTGATGGTGCTTTTTACTTCCTTTTGTCAAATTGTATTTCTAAAACTAAAATTAAAATTACTTATTACAAGATGAATAGGCCCACAAAACTTAAGGAGAACTGAGAGGGTATCTTAGAAGTACCTTTACCAAATCACTGACTTACTTAATAAAATCCATCCACTGACACAATTAGCCAACTAGTCAAAATTCTAACAGTGTCTTTATGTCTCTAATACAACATGTTTATTTGAAGAAACATTTAGAATATGTATTATTTAGAATGCACATTTTTTCAGAATGAAACCCATCCTATATAAAATCACATATGGTATTCTAATATAAACAATTTAAAATCAAATTCTCATCTGTAAATACTAACTTGTTAATATTTAGAGAGAGAAAAACTGAATTATTCTTTTTATGAATATTTGCCTTGAGGTTTGTAAAGTGAAGCTTTCAAAGTAGAAGTGAAAATGCTTAGTGTTTTGGGAGGAGAGCAAGTAAACTCTTTTCATGTAGAAAAGAGCCTGAAGTGTGAGGGTAGTTTTTGGGATCAATATACAACATTTTGTCAAATATAATGCAATATATTCCCGATATGATCATTTGTTAAATATACAGCCTGGTGTGTGTGTGTGTGTGTGTGTGTGTGTGTGTGTGTGTATGTGTGTTGGGGTTATTAAAGATGCAGTGACTCAGGAAATTGATAGAAAAACTTGGAAAAATATTTTAACACTTTGATTTTTATGTGTAGGAAATAATGCAAACTGTTGAATTTATTTTAATGGATTGCAATATTTTTCTAATTTCACAGTTTGGCTGAGAACTCACATTTACTGTATTTTGAAATGAATTTACATTTGGTGACATAATTTGGAGAACTAATCAGCACACAGCAAGCTTTTCTGAATAAGTAATTAAATATAAAGCCAGGGGTAAATGTGCACCCAATAAACCTAAGTATTATGAGTTCTGCTTGGCTAGACAAGGGTCCCGTGTGAGTGAATCAGCGTAACCCTGGTCTTTAATGTCATTTTTAGATCATGTTTGGAAAACACCTGTAAAAAGCCTGTCAAATGTTAAGAATAAAGAACAATGTCAGTATATTTCATAGTCACATTTATGTAATGTTATATAAATAGAAAATGAAAATATCTGCATGTGAAAAAATATGAAACACCTTTAATTTATGCTCAATGCACGGAGCCCATGCTCTCTCAACCTGTAAGCATCAGGCTGGCTTTCTTTTTTCTATTAAAAACAATCTTGATGTTTTTAAGTCAAATTTTATAGAGTGTTAGATGTGTGGTAATTTTCAGTTTATAAGTAATTTAAATTATTCTGGCAGTCCCCGTAAGTAAACGTGTACCTACTAGAATGTAAATAATCACCTTTGGTTTTAAAATATATGTTTAATCAGTTCATATTCACTCCTTGAACAAATTAACAGGCCTGAAAGAAGTAAGCAAGTAAGCTCGGCTCCTATCAGAGGGAAGGTGTTTGGAAAAGAGGGCACAGTAAATGCAAAGCGTTGGATATTAAGAAAGTAGCTGGCTTGGTCAGGGGAGTGTGCTCAGGAGTCACTGTGCCCAGAGGTCGGAAGGAGGTTGTGGGGGACAGATCGTGTGAGGCTTACAGGCCAGTGTGAGCCTTTGAGATTTCAATCCACTTGGAATGTGAAACCACTGGAGGGGTTTGAGTAAAGAATGACATGATCTGACACATTTATGGAACGACTCCAGTCATGTATGTGCACAAACACACAACAGCCCACGTTTGCCTATTGGCTGCTGTGTCAGAGGAGCTGCGAGCACACAGCCCCGGGCCTGAGATCTTGTCACTGATCGGAAGACCCCGCAGGCAGGCCGGGCACCGCTCTGGGACCATGACCCGCTCTCTTTTGCAGCATGAGCTTTGGTCTCCCTGGCGGTGGACCAGTCCTCTTAGAAAGATGCTCTCTAGGGGGAATATTCACCACCACGAGAGAGAAAATTTGATCATAGGAAGTGAAAAAACCATTCTTTTCTAGGTATAAAACACAGTGTATCCGTGGCATTGAAATTTCATTGAGGGAGCACCATTGGGATAAAAGTGTCTGAAAAGCTTCTTGGGGGTGGCAATAAAAATGTCAAAACAAGGATCAGGCCCTGAGGAATGGTTTGGGGGTCTGCAGGGGTGTCTGGTGTGTTGCTGGAGAGGCACTGCCACCACCATGGGCCGGGGAGAAACCAGAGATGCCGCATGGCCTGCAGTGCTTGGGGGGCGTCTCCCAAATGAAAAACTCGGAAACCCCACTGAATTCCTGCAGGCAGACAGTCTGGGTTAATTATCTGAGCGTGGAAACTCGCCCTGCCGTCCACGGTAATGCTTGTTAAGGAACTACCTGGCCAGCGGGGAGGGACGCCTTATTTTGCTCAGGGGAAGCACTGACACAGCTCTAGGAGTCTAAATTCGTGGCTTTCATATTTGCCCTGATTCTACATAATAGTGCACACTCACGACTATTTTATTTCTTCTGTGTTCAATTTATGTGATAGCTTATTGTGCACTTATTTGCTTTATTTTGAGGATAATAAAAAGGGTGTGGTAGGGTGCACTGGCCTGAGAGGAGAAACAGCAGGGACACCTCTTGATTCTTAAAATCTCAGAAGGTAAATGACTGAAAATCATTTTCCACAGATCTTATCCGGGCACCATAAGATAGAACTTCGGCAATGGGTGATTAATTACAATTAAAAGCTAACATTACAAGGAGGAGTAAAACTTACTTCCTTTTTAACAGCTAAATAACTGCTAGTTGCTAACTAGGTATGATTTTTTTTAACTCATTAAGGGCTCATCCTTCAGGCCCTGTTGTAAAATACTGAGTCTATTTTAGTTTATTTAAATTTATCGGTAAACCTAGGAGGTTTTCCCCACTTCAGAGGTAAAGAATACAAAGCACCATGAGGTTAGGTAGCACAGTTCAAAGACACAAAGTGGAAGAGCCAGGATTTAACTGGAGAGTCCTTGGTTGAAGTTTCACCATTGTCACTTGGCTGGTGTGAGGCGCCCGTGGTCTCTGAATGTTGCTTTTATTGACTGTTCAAGGGCACTGTACCCCAGGTTTACTGGTTGCGTGGTCCTGTTTAATTTGTCTGACCGTTGATTCCTGCTTATTTGTTCAGCTTCTTGTTTTTAATTTAAGGTTGGAGTTGCTAATTTTTGTTTCTTGAATAAGTGAAGATCTTTTGTCTGTTAGGATGTGTCTGATCACTTATTAAAGTCACTTCTTTGTGTATCTTGCTTATCCAGTGTGCTGGTCCTTTCAGATGTTTCTCCAGAAGTAAAGTGTTCTAGAAAGGTCTGCCAGGACCACAAAGGGCAACATGTTTACCATCTGAAAAAAGTATTGACCATTGCCAAAGGTAGCTGAGGAATGTGTCTCTCTTCTGAACTGCAGATTTAGCTGTAGCCTTTGGAGTCTATTGACTAATAATTACAGCAAACACAACCAACATGTATATACTTTAAGGCTTACACAGTGCTCCTAAAATTCTATAGACTATATGTAGTCTTATACAATAAATTTAGATACATTACTATTTCATTGCGTAGGTTTTTAGTCACAGAGATATTTTTCCCTTCTTTGGTAATTAGTGACTATTTTGAGTAAGTGACAGGTGAACTAATAATGTCCAGTGATAGAGGGTTGGTTAAATCAACTAGAACATAATTCTGGAATAGAAACCTACAGCAAATAAAATGATGTTTATGAAGGTTTCTTTTTTCTTAATAATGTCAGAAAAACTCATGATGTTATGCAAAAATGATAGGATGTGAAAATTTGTTTAGTTTAATCTCTACTATATAAACAAAAATATATGATGGAAATATTGGAAGGAAATATATGTAGATAGTTACAGTGGTTAGAATTGTAAAATTTCTTCTGTTTCCTCCTTCACATCTTTAGACTGTCTACACTGAGTAGAGAGAATGTTATATTTTTTTAAAAATTACTTTTCAGGTGTTTCTGCATATGTATTTCTTTTTGTCAGCCCTCTATTTAATATAAAGCTAATATTTTAGAACCAAAAATGTGCTTATTTTGTAATTTTCCTTCATTTCTTCCCAATTTTAATTGAATAGAGTTTGCATTCTATTCTAGTTTAGATGTTATTCCTTTGTCCTGCTGGGTTTGTGGATTTTAAAATACCCTTCTTTTAACCCACAAACTCTCCTCACCTTCCCTCTAGCTTTTATTCTTGTCTTCTTGACAACATTGTCCTATCATCTGTCACTCCCTTAGCTGCGATAACTTCTGTTCTCTTAATTGTTTTCTAATCATAGACAGACATAGATTTCATGCATTTTCCAAGTTTGCCCACAGTCTTCTCCTACCTTTCTGGTTCCTCTCATCTCTCACCACTGACATGTCCACTCCTCAGATACATTCACTATAGTCAGGTAAAATGACCCAGTATGATTTTAGGGTGATTTTATTGTATCCTTTGACCACCATGTCCCCTAGAAAACCTCAAATCAATTCAAATAATATTCCTAACTAATATTAATTTTTTTTACTTTTATTTTTCAATGGAAAAGAGAAGATAAGTAAAATGTCATTTGAGCTTGTCATGCAATCATAAGTGCTGTATGGATCATTTTATGTAATATTTTAGAGTTACTATAAATTTTCTAATGGCTTTACATATTGCAATGTTTGAGACATTCTGATTGAGAAAATCTTCATAAACCAAAATTTTGACTTGCATTATAAATCCACTGAATTGTTATACAAAATGATTTTTAGCTATTAAGCTAGAACGATTCAGCTCTTTTGAAGATTTGACATTGTAAGAAATTTTTAGGAAAGTTGACTTTGTTTTAATGCAACTCTTTTCTCTGTAATAAATAAAATGATTCTAGATTAAGACATATAATGAAATTTTCTCTCTTTAGATAAAAGGTTAGTGCAACAATTCATTACCTTGGAATGGTATTGTGTATATTGATATAATGAATTGAAAAGCAGAATTTCTTGTTTTTATAATGATTAATTGCTTAATTTTTATTCAAACTTGCCATATGCAGAGTTATAACTTTTATCTAGAGAAACTAGATTCTTGTTCCTTTTTTTTAATAGTCATATATAACCACACGTAATAACAGCTGTGGGTATAATGAAAATATTTTTCAAAATAACTTTAACCTGCCAAAATGCTAATGTTGATATAACTCTGTTTTCTCAAAGCATCAGTAGGGTTTACTTTGCACATTACAGTTCATAAAGTTGTGATCATAGCTCATCTATTTGTAATCATAGGTCATCTATTTGTCCACATAATAACCATGTGGATATGTCATTATTATCTCCCCATTTCTATAGAAGCAAATTGAACTGTTAAAGTTTAAATAACTTGCCTACACTCACACACTGTATTTGGTTACAGTAGATAATTGAGCTTAAACTGTCCTGTATCTTGTAATGTTATATTTTTTCTCTAAAACTCAATGATGAAGATACATGTAAGCACATGGCATGATAACTGGTACAGCATGTAGTAAGCTGGAGAAACTGCATATCTTAGAAACTTTAGAGAGGCTCAGCTTGATTTCAAAAGCGGAATTATCGAAGAAGTAAAAATCACACAGAAAAGGTTATTTAAAAATGAAATTAAAACTATTCTCTGAAATAACAATACCTGGTGAATCAGAACATTATTATAGATATCCTAGGATCTCACTCCTTAACCTCAATGCTCCACCCTTTAAAGGTCATTGTACCTTCCTGGCCCTGACAGGAAAATACAGAATTCACAGCAGATGCTGACCGTGAGAGCAAACTCTCTTCTTCCAGGGACCTAGCACCATGAGCGGTTTCAGTGAGATGATGCCACCTCCTGAAAATGCAAACATTATCAGCTCAGTGTGATAGCCAACCATGTGTCTGCATTAGTTACCTAAAATGTTTAAACGTAAGTATAAATAAAGCATCAGATCCTTTATGCTAGACATTACATAAGGTTAATATAGTCAATTAAAAAATAAGTCCAGTCACAAGAATTTATGATTGAATTTAATAATTTATTACTATATATATATATATATAAATCATTATCCTATCATTTCTCTTATCAAAGCCCTGGTAGTGTCAGCTGTGACAGTAGCCTCCACTTCATGACATAGGAAATGCCCCACAGGATCAATGTACAGCCAATGATTCTGTTCTAAAAGTATGACCAGAATCTATGCAAATATATCTTTGATTATATAGATGAATTAAATTATCTATTTTTTCTAATAATTACCCCAAATGCCAAATTACTATTTTAAGTAATTTGACCTCAGTTTCTTCATCTACAAAATAAAGGACTTAGACTACTTGTTGACTGTCTAGATCTCCTTCAACCTAACATTTTCACATAATTATGACTTTATCAACTAAAGATTCCACGAAACTAATTTAACGATGAATGTCAAAATAAATATTAGGTTACTGTCTTTGAAATGGGTCTACTTTCCTTCATGAAACATAATCATGTAATAGAATGTTTCAGATTATTTACTGAAGTTTAGACACGATTTCAAATTACAAAATTTTTTATTTTAAAAGGCCTTATACAACAATCTGCCCAAAGATTAATAAATGTGTATATAATAGAAGAAATGAACAACAAAGTTAACACCATACTATAAAGAAGTAATAAAGACTCTGTTATATTATCATATATATCCAGTTAAATATATTAGCTTTTTTATCCATAAAATAAAATTCTCTTAGATTTTTGGTTTGGAGTATACACAAGTTGTTCTAACTTATGAATAATATTATTTAAAAGCTCTTAACCAGTACCCATTTGCTATGAGGTTGAAGCATAAGAAACTGTTTATATTCAACTAACCTTATTTTAAAAAGACACTTTCCAGTAGCTCAAGCTAATTCATCTGTAAGTGGTTGGTCAGTAACCCCCCAAAGCCAGCTTGTGAACATGTGCATGCATGTAAATTATGGGGAAAAAAATATGCATATATTTGTAAATGTACACATTTATAGTTATATACACATAAGCTTTAGTGTTTCTGAATTTTTAGTATTTTTATTAATCTTGGTATTTTCGCTTGTGTGTATCCCTAGTTCGGAGTTGTCAGTTTTAGAGGGTGAGTAACATACTTAATATACCCCACCGTATATTGCTCCCTGGAGACAACTATGATAAAATTTGGACATCTTTCTGATGCATTATCATCCCACCCAAATATAGCTTTAAAAATCTGGGAAGTAATTTGACTCTATAAATTCATAAAATGTAAAATATTAAAAAGTTTATATTAAAGTTTGCATTCTATATCTTTAAGGGTTTGATCACTATTAAAAATGGAGAAAATATAGGTCTTAAATATATAATATTATATTAAATAAAAGAAATTTTGATAATGAAAATTTCACAAAATTTACTTTTTGAAGAGTACACGTTCTCCCTGTTAAACAGAAGTGAAACTCATTTGAATATTTCTATTCTTGACAAAAACATCTATTAATAATCAATGCATTTGGTTTGGGTAGGAAAGAGAATAATAACAGTAACAGTAACAATAGTCATGCATTTGTATGGTGATTTTAAAAGTGCTCACGTTGCTGCATTTGAATTTTACAATAGCCCTGTAGGCAAGCGGAATTCAGATTATGCCTCTTCAGTGACTGATGGGTAGTACTTTATCAGTCTGCTAGCATTTATTCCATAGGAATTATTGCACAAGGGACTTACTACACGTCTACTCTTTATTTAATTTGTATTATCAAACCTCTAGTACAAAGCCTGTCTTCGAATCTAAGGTAGCAGGGGAGAGAGATAAACAAGTGGAAAATAGTTAATGAGGCTGTTGGACCTTTTGTTGTAGGGAACTGAAAGAAAGTGAAAATCACTATGAAGGGGAAGGACAAGACTAGGCTTATTTTTAGGAAGATCATTGTAGTAGCCATATGGGAAATGTAATTATCAGAAATATATTGGAAACAACAAGAGTTTTGATAGCATCCAGAAAGAGAAAAAAAAGGAAACCTACACTGCAGAGAATGGGGAGAAATATCAAAATTCTGATGATGATTGTGAAGTAGATTGGATGCCTAACATGATTAGGATAATCATATAATATAGCATCCATACCAGGACGATTTTGAGAGTGAAAGAGATTTCTATTAGTAATGGAGATGAAGTGACAGTTAGAAGCTGGAACTGTCTCGAACAAACAGGGACAAACTGCCATTCAAGGCCTGCTGGAAAGAAGAATGGAAGAAGCCTTTGAGAATTTCAGCGATGTCAATGGAGATAAAATTTCTAAAGATAGGCAATTCAGGGTAAGTTAATTGCAGGAAAATTAATGAGTTCTGATTTCTGATCTCACTCATTAAAATAAAAATGTACAGTATGCGATTTGAAATTAGGTTTGTCTTTCTATAGTTAGGTAAAGGCTAGAAATATACATCAGAGTCCCTGGCATGCTGGGAGTGGACTGAGCTTTGACATAAATGACATCCCTAAAAATAGAAACACAGGGAAGAAGCTAATGGTCTGATATATAAAGTGCTAGGGAAAGTGAGTGTTCACAGAAACCAAAGGATGGTGAGAGAATTTCAAAGGATGAGAGAATTTGAAGAAGCTCAGAGAGGTGAAGTGTCCAGTGATGGGGAGGTTGGTATAGAACAAGTACTAAAAACAGGCCACTGAATTTGTCATTTAGTTGGTCAGTAGTGATCGTTGTGAAAGCAGTGTCACTTGAATGACACAGAACAAGCCAGATTTTAACAGGATGACAACAGATCGAGGAGTTGAATAATACTAATAGCCCAACGTTTAGCTTTCACAATATGCTCATTTTTATTCTAAGCACTTTACGTAGGTATTCTTATGTAATCCTCAAACTGACCCAATGATAGAGATACTATTATTAATCTTCAGTTCCTCAGAGGTGGAAGCTGAAGCACAAAATGCTTGAGCAACATGCCCAAGATCACTGTTCGTACTAAGTGGAGCCTGGATTCAAACCACACAGCCTATGGTGAGCTTTTCCAACCACTGAGTGTTAGCTATTTTCTCATTCATTAAAGAGTAACCAACACATCATTGTTAAGAGACTGGGCTCAAATCTCTCACCATTCCTTTGAGTTATTAGAATGAGAGTCTCTTCAGAAGGTGATTATGAAAATTCATTTTCCCCCACACCCATGTACTGCTCCAAGTAGAAAGACTAGAGTGACATCTATAAAACTAGATGAGCACTGCTCCAGGGCATTGGAAAGACCTATTTATTCTACCTTGTTATTGGAAAGTGATATATGGGACAAGTTTGGAAGACAGGCCCAACATGGTAGTAACCTGAGGACTCCTGGACAGAGAAGAAAGGGTTAGAGCAATTCGTCATAGGTAGACACCAAACGGGCAGAATGAGAAACAGTCCATTTGGAAGAGTGGAGCAGATTATGTTTCAAAGGGAAAGGAAGAGACTTTCTGATTTGACTAGGTCCGGCCTGATGCTGACAGCTGCCCATGATTTGTGACCTTGAGCAAGTCATTTAATTTTTCAGTCTCAGTTTTCTTGTTTGTAAAATGAGAAGTTTGGGCCAACTGATCTCTAATGTGTCTTCCGGTTGTAACTCTTTTTTTAAAAAATTATTTTAAGTATTTGCTTCAGCCGTTTCATTATTTCTTTTGATGATATACTGTCTGTGTTTGTGAAAAACAAAGGCCCTTTTATTGCCTGAGGGCAAAAGCACATGAAGATATTAATTGGGATATGTAATGTGTCCTAGGATTTGAGGTTTCATATGAAATCTTTTACTGAGTCATGCTGCAGAAGTGTATTTCTACGTTTAATAAACAGAAATGTCATTGTCTCATAAAACAATACCACCCACTTTAGAATATGGTTCTTCCTGAAGTTAAAACATACTCAAATAATCGTATGCCTGTAGCCTAATATCATTCCTATCATTCCTTCTTTAATGTCTCTCTCGGAGCTCTGTCAAGAGAAGTTTACAAAAAACAATGGATTCATTTTACCTTGTAATCATGTGGCTTATAGCCTTCTCTCCAAAACTGGTCATTATTTCTTGTTAAAATCATTTGTTCTTCAAGCCTTATTCTACCAGTAAAATACTAATACACAAAATGTTTTCTTTGACTAAGAAAATCTGTTTGTTCAACCGATTATGGCCAAGTAGTGAGGGGCAGATTAGGTTACCCACTTTGAGTATGGTCAGGGCTGTGTCAGGTGGTTTGGATGTTCATCCTGAGATTGCTTCCCTGGCACTTTCTCAGGATCAAGTCCCTGAGTGATAAATGGACGACTTTCTTTGGCTCCACTTTGATTTTCCCATTTCAGAGAGATTCCTGAACAAAAGAAATGTGGGCTTCTGGTTCAGTGTTCTTGACTGCTTTGTAGTGATTCAGCCTTAAAATAGGAGGGAGCACACCTGCAGATCTGGACACACCAATTGGGGAGGCTTAAAAGTTTGGATACAGATTAAGGGAAAAAATGATACTTGTTAATTTGTCATTGTAAAGCACAGCTTTATTTTAATATTGATTTATCTTTTGTCTTATCATAACAACTTTGTTTAAACCCAAACTTATGCACCTATTTGCAAATAAGATAGTTAAGTATACAAAAACAATTAAAATAATTCTTAGTTATTCTCACTTATATCTTATGGCTATAATGACATATATCTCTGTTACTATTTGGCCAAAAAATATATTGTTCCTCACTTTATAATTTTTTAAAAAATATAAATCTTTATTGATTTCAGAGAGAGGGAGAGGGAGAGAGAGACAGAAACATCAACGATGAGAGAGCCATTGATTCGCTGCCTCCTGCAGGCCCCCTGCTGGAGATGGAGCCCGCAACTGGGACATGTGCCCTGACCGGGAATCGAATCCCAATCTCCTTCATCATAGGTTGATGCTCAACCGCTGAGCTATGCCGGCCAGGCCTCACTTTATAATTGGACTAGGAGCTACCATTTTCTGAATCTGTCATGATTTGTACTATTTATTACCCTGCAAAAGAAATTCAACTTTAACTTTAAAAAATAGCAATTATGTACACAGAGTTGTTGGGACTGTGAGACGACTAATCGGACCTATGACAGGGTCTGCTGGTGCTGTTTTTAATCATTTGTTAGGAACTCTTCTGCCTTGTTAAGGCAGTGTGTCAGGGGTATTGTTAGAGCATTCATCCCCCCTCTCCATCTCTGAACAAGTCCTGTTTCGGGTCTTCACAACACAGATGTCCAGCTGTCACACTAGCATCGACTCCCTAAACATACCCAAACCCAGTGTTTCTCTGTGAATAGGGCAAATATATACTGTAAAATTGGCCACCGATTTTACTGCATTTTCCTCTTGGGTTTGATTTCCCCCATTTACACTCTCCTCTCCTTCTTGAGGCCTCCAACACCTCCCTTCAATGTGTCCCCTTCAACATGTCCCCAGGCACGTACGCACCAATATATACACTCTCCTACTTCCCTGAAAAATGAAAACTTGTCAGTAGTAATTAAGTTCATCTTGCCATTGCCAAATGTACCAACCTATATCCATATAGATACCAAACACTGTCTATAATTTACCCATATTTTCTGCCTTCCTTTTTAGCATAAAAGTACCACCGTTTTCATTAAAAGCTAGTATTGCTGTAGACTGAGAATATGTTTTCTGCAGTCATTTTTCTTTTTGCCATAAATAATCTCTCTCTTTCAAATATACCGCTCTTCTCGTGCTCTGGATCCTCCACATATATATTTCCTCACCGAACGGTGTCTCCCTGGATCCTGCCCTTTTCAGCAAAGTTTCTTCAGAGTCGTTTATGCTTCCTCTGCCCCTTCCTCCCCACAGCCCCTCCTCAGGGCCAGGCGGGCACCCACTCTGAGGGCTCCCCGAAACTCTCTTACTAAGAGCACCGGCCAGTTGCATACTGTCACAAACAAGCACTGCTTTCCTCTCCTCTTACCCTTGCTTCCTAGCATCACTTGACAGTTGTTTACTCCACAAAATATATAATTGTCTGGGCTTCCCGGACACCACACACACCTAGTTCTCTAACCTCGTCAGCCGCTCTCTTTCCGTCTCCTTTTAACACTTCTTTCCTTTTCCTGAGCTCTACATGTTGGAGTGACACCTGGGTTTGGAGCTTGTTTTCTCTTGTCTATAATCTTTCTCTAAATGAACTCTCATTGTCACTTGCTTGTAAATATCATCTTATGTGTCTGTAACTCCCAATTTTATAACTCTAGGTCTGATTTCTTCCCTTCCTTCCTTCCTTCCTTCCTTCCTTCCTTCCTTCCTTCCTTCCTTCCTTCCTTCCTTCCTTCCTTCCTTCCTTCCTTCTGTTTTGTTTTTTGTTTTGTTTGTTTGATCTCCAAAATCTTTTAAATAGCACTCTGAGTGCAGTCTTTTTTTATTTATAGATAGCCATTATTTTCTCACTCAGTAATATGACCGATGAAGACCTTGGATAGTAATAGGAGTAACAGTTACTGGTGCTCTTGTTTCCACTGTCATTTTCGGTTTTCTTACACTTACATTATTTGCACCATCATTAATCTCTGGTTTCTTTGTAGGAATCTTTTCATGCACTTGCCAATGTCATGAGGTCTAACTTAGTTAAAACTAAAAGGGATCATTTCTCATTTCCTCCCCTGATGCATCTAAGCTATGAAATAGTTCCCAGCCTGCTGAAAGCAAATAGATAAAGAAATGGCCACTCGCCACCCCATCTACATTGCAAAATCACTACCCTGCTCTTCTCAGAAAGCTGTGCCATCCCATGTATGACAAGTGACCATTCTGACACATGGCTGGCTGAAGGAGTCTGTGTAAATCTGTGCAGTAAAAAGAAAGCTTAATTTTTCTTGTTGTTTTTTTGATATACGATAAAGAATAAAATAGGCCTATCATTAATTTTCACATCCCAAAACATCTACCTCTCATACTGTGTAATGTGTGCATAGGACACTTCACTGTGGATTTAAGCTCCAGGTTCTTTCTCTGGCTTCAAAATTCTCTGTGACATGACTCTCATCTATCTATCTATGTACGGACCGTACTTGTGTGGAAATACCTCTCCCCACCTCCTGATCGGCTGCCCTGTCCTGTGTCTGTGTGTTGACCCATGTTATGTCTCTACGTGAATGCTCTCACCGTAACCTGGGAGCAACGAGCATTTCTCAGTCACCTCTCACTGCCTCACATCTGGCATAACTAAGGGGATGGCTCTAACTGAGGACTCGCTGTTGACCTAGCGTATTGGTTGATAGCCATCCATGATTTCAAATTAGTGAGCTTTTTACTGTAGTATTTGCAGCCCCTTCTTTCATTTCATGAATGGGGCAACCTCAATAGGACTAGTATAGGAGGAGAATTGATTTTCCTTTCTCTTTGCCATTTAAGAAATAGTCATTACATATTCAGTGAGTTTATGTAAAAATCGAAATTATTTAGATAAATGAATTAGTGGGTGAACAAAAGATTCTAGAATTCTACATAAACTGATGTTCACAGTAGTTTTTTTCATGTATTTTTTAGTGTAAATCACACATCCTGATGTGCTGTATTTGTTTCTAAGCAAAACATCCTCAGGTAGCTCAGGTGAAAACAACTTGAGTAAAATCTAGTACTTGAATGTTACAGCATCCAGGGATTTTGATATAGCAATTTATTTTCCAATATATTGAGGACCAATATAAGGATGACCCTACAACCTTGAATTATTTTCCAAAGACTGTCAGAAGCAAGAAATTCACCTTGGATTTAAAATCATGCCCTGTTCAATGTTCTTTCAAAGAGATGATTTAGAGTTTAATTTGTGAAGAGCACTTGAGCTGTTGTCTGTAACCCTGGATCAGGGACGCTGACTCGTCTGCACCCTTGAGGATCTGTATTTCTGGATGCTCTGTCCATTGATATTTTCCTTTCCTTTACTAGTATCTTTTTATATCTGTTTTCTTTTCATTTTTCTGAGAGTGATTCTGTCAGTTAAGTCATTTTTTATTTATTCCATGTTGTGCCAGGTAGCAGCAGACTTGTAAGGACCAAGGAAGATTCTTTTACAGAAGTCTAGCATCCAGCCCAGGGGCGTTTCACAAGAAGTTACAATTTCACAAACGATTCTTGCCTTAGAGTCTCAGGTTCCACATTTGTGTCCAGCAAGCTCTATGTCTCCTTTCGGATTAGCTGGTCCTGTGGAAAGATAACGCATGAAGGCATGGAGAGATTTTGTTCAGCAGTGTAACATTACAGAGATGATACTGATTTACACCAAAAAAAAAAAATCCTGTTTAACAAGAGTTTATCTTCATCAACATACCAGTCCCTATGCTCTTTAGCTCCAGGCGCCATGGTCATAAACTTCTTGAATTTGCAGCCCTAAAAAAAGCAATTTCTAAACATTTGAGACAACACTTGCACATAAGAGGACATAGGATTCAGGATTAGGTATATACAGAAAGCTTTAAAATAACTGGACCCATTCAATATTGGTAAAGTAAGCATTGGGTGTTTTTTGTTCTTTCTTTTTAATTCCAACTCAGTATCAAGTTCCAAAATTTAAGAAACACAAACGGCTGAAGTTCTAAAGAGTACAAATTAGTCTCAATGATAGTTGGGATAAATCTTTCTGAGTACATGACTAGAGGCAAGCGTGCCTTTTTGTGGCACACTTCACTTTACAGTAGCTAACTTTAGTTTTCAGAAAAACATTATTGTAAATCTTTCAGGACCATCAAAATGAAAATATTCTGCCAGTGACATTTCATACAGCAGTTTCCATTTCACTGTCTCTGTTTGAGAAACAGAAGATTCTGAACTTTCCCGTGTTGGACAGTTTCCTAAGTAATGACTGAGCCTCATGCCTTTTCTTAAACAGAACATTATGAGGCCATTTTATTCTTAATTTAACAGGTTCATGGTATTTACTTTCATGCAATCATGACTATGTCCATGAATAATTTAAAATAATTGTGTTTAACTTTCCATGACCTAAACAAATAGATCTTAATGTAAGATTTATGTCTTAATATCATATCTGACTTGCTAAAAGTGATTAAACAAGGAAGCATTACAAAAAGCACTTAAAATCAATCTTAAGACAAATACCATATAATTTGATTTATATGTGGAATCTAAAAAACAAAATAAGTGAACAAACAAAACAGAAACAAACTCATAAGTACAGAGAACATTTTGAAGATTTCCAGATTGGAGAGGGGGGTTGGGGATATGGGTGAAAATTTTTCAAAGTATTAAAAAGTACAAATTAGCTGTTATAAAATAGTCATGGGGATGTAAAGTACAGCATAGATAGCATGGTCAATAATATTGTTAATAACTAGGTATGGTGCCAGGCGGGTGCTAGACCATCAGGGGATCACTTTGTAAAGCATGTGATTATCTAACCACTAGGCTGTACATCTGAGTCTAATATAATATTGTATGCCAACTGTAATTGAAAAATTGAAATAAATAAATAAATAAATAATAAATAATAAAATCAAACAACTTTATTTTTTAGTGATAAATTCATTTATCTCATGATACAACAATTTTAAAAATCTTGTCTGTTCGGTGACAAATGAAATTTTTTCAAATTTACATGTTATCTTTCTCTTAATTTCTTAGTTTTTCCTGTTTTTATATAATCGCTTTTTATATTCCATAACATAAATACCTAGCAGGTAAATGATTATTTATATGTTGTCTTCGTCTCTGTTTATGGTTGGTTTGATATATATGCTATGTTTGTTTTTTCTATGTATTTTAAGACAAAGGTTCAGATAATAATTTTGATGTTTGTGACTTCTACTTGTGTGTTGAATTCAAGAACACAGGATTTTTAATTTAGAAGACAAAATGTTCCAAAACTGAAGAATAACACATTCAAACTGGTCATCAGTTATAGAAATATTATTAACTTTAAAATCAAACTAATACAAATATAAGATTTTTTATAACTCTGGAATATTAATAAATTTTAAGCTAATGTACTAATATTTTTTGGCATTAGTTGATTGCGCTCGATGACCTGTCTACAAATGCATGTTTTGATGCTGGGCCTATGTGATATATCTATATCCATCTGTTATGGAAAAAAAGTGAAATTGTCTCTAAACTACACTAGTAATTTTCAAAATAAAAATCTAGCTAAATAAATATGACACAAACTGTTACTTTGGTATATTGTCTAATGTTTTAAAAAAGACCGACTACTAAGCATTTAACATGTAAACCATAAACAGGTGATACTCACAGTTAAAGGGATAGTTAAGTGACCTGCCCACTGACCTGCGCTGGCAATTCACTTAATGAAACTTAGCAAATGAAAGAAGGGGGAATTTCTAGCATGAAAGCCAAGTGAGACGTGGGTTAACTGAGTACATGTATTTTGAAAGGGGCATGGAAGCTGTCATGGCTACATTTCTTATCTATATTTGCTATAGATTAATAGACTAAAAAAATGTCTCTTTTTGGGAAATGTTTGGCCAAGGAAGAAAGAGACGAAAACGTGGCTTCATTCCAACCCCCAAGGAGAAGCAGAACTGAAAGGAGCAAAGAGATGAGACTGCTGTGGGCATGTTTATCAGACACCAGCCTCAAGTGAAGAATCACAATAAAACTGAGCTTCCAAGCCCATGTTTTACTTAGTTTTTAACAATTCAAAGCCACTTGCTCTATTTCAATTCCCAAAAAAATAGATGTTGATAAAATAATTTATTCTCACATTTTTAAACATGGGAAAATGAATGGATATTCTTTTCTCACTCTATTATCAATCTTTCAAAGCTAAACTATAAATAAATAAATAAATAATAATAAATATACCAACCAACAAACAAACAGCTTCCCAGTGGAATAAAATCACTGCAAAAGCTCTACGCAGCATCCATGGTACTCAAAAATAACGACATTTCATTGTATGTCATTGATCTCTCATACTTTAACTTTGATTTAAAAGGAAATCTTGGCAGGCAATTAACCTACATATAAAGATTTGTACAATAGGAAGCTCTTTTTGAATTGCTAATAGGTAATTCCTTTTCTCCCCAGCAGCCTATTGAGGACTCCTCTTTTTAAATGTGAGCTATATATTCCACAGTTTATTAGCATCAGCTCTTTCAACTGTCCTTGGTGTCTAATGTTACATGAATACTCCACAGAGCTGTTTCTCCCTTCTCTTTCGTAGGAGATTGATTCTGTGTAAGTGAAATCCCTGAAATACCAAGGGCTGCTGAAAAATGCCAGCATCTAAATATATGTCACAACACAGTACCTATGCAGCTTATCAACTAAGACTTGATTACAAGGAATTGAGAATAGAGGTTATATAATGAGATAAAACAGAAATTCGATATTATTGTTTTAAGAAAAGAGACATGGTATATCAAGAAAGACAAGTGATTAATTAAGAAACTTAAGGATGTAAATTGAGACTGCAATGCAACTTGTTTTAATGGGCACATGTCTGATAGAAAATGTTGGGAAAGTACCAGCCTTTTTACGAATCATGCCTTTATATTAAGTTTTCATAATATCTGCCAGAGGAAGCATTAGGTCCCTCCTTATATCTTAAGGCTGTATTCGATATTATTAAATTTCTTCCCAAGAAAATTGTTTAATTAGCAGCACCTGTAATGACTCTGTCCAACATCTTTAGCCCTGCATTCAAGACCTTTGAAAATCTGATCATAACACATATTTCAACACTGATGTTTCAAATACTTCCCTAGACAAATCTGCCTTAGCCTAATGAGTCTATTGGTTTTTCCTTAGGTATACCTTTATCATAGTTTCTACCTCTATTTATTTCTTCTTGCCAGATATCTTCAATTCTAAACTGTACAGTAGGGTTGTTGTTAGTTAGTGCACTGCTTTTCAAATATACTCCTGATAAAGTTTATTTTGATAGTTTCAATCCATTACTCCCAACATTCTAATGTTTAGGGGAAAGGGATAGGGTAGAGCATCCTGACCATGTCATTCAAAAGGCTGCCTATTTCTTCAATTTAATCTCATACCTGATTTGACGATCATGCTCTATCTTCATGCCTGATGAATGATGCAGTAATCCAGGCATGATCTGATAAGGGTTCCAGGCATGATCTGATAAGGGCTAGAGTAAACTAGTGGCAGTAAAAATGGAGATTACAGATATTTAAAGTAAATGCAGCAGATGAACTAAAGATTAAAAAATGATAGTGAAGCACAAGAAAAATTTGGCTTTGGGGATAGAGGGAGCTAGATTCTGTGGAGAAATAGTGAGTTTCGTTTTAACATTAAATTTGAAGAGATGCACAAAATTCTATTTGGCAAAGGCGCTCTTAATAACATGGGTATCACTATAATTAGGTATTTATACATGCGTATTAACATATAGATTTCAAATTATATATATATTTTATGTGTAAAACTATGAGTTTTCTACAAGCAAAATAAGGCTTCAAGGGTGATTTGACTCTATACAATTTTGCCTTTTTTCCTGTTATTAACCCTGATTATGATTGAAATGCAATTCCATCATATAAAGCCAGAGATTAGGTAAGATACTAGAGCTAAGGATTATACTATAGTGATATTAACATAGAAATGGCAGGTGAACACTTGCAGGATACACTGGCACAGTTAATAAGGAGGGAGAAACAGTGATAGTAACAACCAGAACCAAGAATTATGCTATTGAAAAAACTTTTATTTTTGTATCAGTTATTGTTGCATAACAAATCATCCCAAAATGTATGGCTTACAACAAAACACACTTATTATTTCACAAAAGTTTGGAGGCAGCTGGGTGCCTCTACTGATCTAGCTCGCATTTGCCAGAACTTAGCTGGGCTCACTCATGCATCTACAATCAACTAAAAAGCCAGCTGAAGACTGACTAGTCCAGGAAGGGCTCAGTCGGATTATTTGACTCCATTCCACGTGGTGCCTTTCCCAGGCAGGCTCGCTCAGTCTCTTGATCATAGTAGGGGCAGCATTTTAAGAGAGAAAGAGCAGAAGTGCTAAAGGCTTCTTAAGGCCTTGACTCAGAACTTGTATACTGTGGGATTTTATGGGCCAATGCAAGAGTCAAAAGGCCAGCACAGATTTAAGGGGTGGGAAAATAGACTTCACCTCTTGATAGAAAGAGCTACAAAGTCACATAGCATAGAACAGGATACAGGGAGGCCATTATTTGGGGCCATCGATGGACTCACTCTGCATGTCACACAATATGATAGATTATGCTAGATTATGTGAGGACAATTTTAAGGAGATAAAATTGCTTGAGAAAAGCCTAACAAAATGCAAACTGGAACTGGCTAAAAGCTTAACAAAATGCAAACTGGAAACTGCTAGAAAATTTACCAAGAACCTCACAAGAAATTACAAAATTCCAGGAGTGTGACAGGGATAGACATTACATAGCAAGGAATTTTGAGTATATGGTGAGATATTGAAGCAATGAATGCTAATCAATTCATAGTTGGAAAGATAGATTTCACCATATTGTTTTTCATACTATGCATTTGAAAATAAGAAGGGATAAGAGAAGGGAAAGAAATACATATGGACAACTCTTGTAGGTTGTATACACTTGGGAAGAATGCAGCCTTAGAAAGAGATATGACAATCTTTCCCTGTAATTGAAGGAAAGGAATGAAAGGTAGGTAGAGAGAAAGTAATAAACCGGATGAAAGACCCGCAAGGAAAGGAACCTCTCTTTGTTCTCGATGAATAGAGATCAGATGATAAACAGAGGTAACAGGATGAGATTGAAAAATGGAGAAAATTGAAAATGGATCTAGAGGAAATAAAAGGAGTTGAGAAAGCATTTTGGTGCTGGTCATGGTTTGTAGTGGAACAGATGTGCACATCTTTTCATTTTATTACAATAGCGATTAAGTAAATGACCTTATAAGCATTGTTTCTTAAGCTTTAGCATACATCAGAATCACATGTAGAGCTTGATAAAACCATATTATGGACCCACCCCTAAGGTTTCTGAACTCAGTAGGTCTGCAGTGGGCATCAAGATTTTATATTTCTAGTAAGATTCAGGCCATTTTGATGTTGCTGGCCTGATGGAAATACTTGGAAAACCTGTGATATAATGCACAGATCACTGGTCTTGATTTCTATGAATGTGCTAGATGTTTAATAAATATAAGTATAAACATAGCTTCATTTTACATTATTATCTTATAAAAAATAGTGTTATTCTCAGCCATATTATTAAGAGTATACAAGTCTGGATTATTATAATAGGCTACAGAAATATAGCATTGAGATTTTTGGATTACAAGGTAAATATCAATTAAAGGTAAATATTAACTGAGATGCAATCTAGGTTTGGTAGCAGGTCGTAGATAGAGTCAGATCTTTTCATGCTGGGTCTGATTTCGAGGGGCAATGCCTTGAAACATACGGGGCTCAGAGATATTACAGCAGCAAACAATCATATCAAAAATTAGATTCACTTTTTAATTCTCTGCTTATATCATGTCTACTAATGTCCCACTGGCTAAAGAAAGCCATGTGGCCAAGCTCAAAGGGTTGGAGAAGTACCTTCTGCCACCATGAAGCTGTGGCAATAATTTAGATATGCTATTCTATCAAGAGAGGGTGTGAAGAGGCAATGGAGAGCAATAACAGTCATTAATCAGTATCTTGACTTGAAAGACATTTTTACTCCTTTTATACAATCATTTTCTCATCTATAAAAGGTTGGCTTAGATAATCTATAAAGTCCTGTCTGATTCTGTTCTTTAAGAGTTGATACTATTTTGATGGTAGCTGAGATACAAGGTACTTGTATGTGTATGGTGTTGTACGAAATAATCTACAGAGAACCTATGAAGAGAGTTCATCAGGTATTGCCTTTCTAAAATTTAAATTATTTGTGGGGAATCCACTATGTTAATGATTTTTATGTTGATGTAATGTCTTCAAAGCACATGGGAAACATTTAGGATTCTTTGGTCCTTGCCATTAGTTAGGGAAGTAGGCAGGGAGGCTTTATTAAACTCACTTTATAGATGAGGGCACTGAAGTTTGGGGCTCAAGCTGCTTGCTCAAGTTTGTACAAGAATAGAGCTGGAGCAAGAGTTCAGGTGTTTCCCTGCCCCACGCTTTTATCATTATATTATGCACCAATAGTCAGGCTGCATTGTGTGGAGAATGCAAAAGCTTATTACAAACAGTCATTTCCACAGAATGCTTACTTCTCTTCTGAGTATATAAAATATAAAGACATGAAAATAAAAATTTAATGCATGCAGTTAAAAATAGGAAAATAATAGGATAGCTCTCTAAAGAGAGCATCTGATAACTTCAATAAGTAATGGAATTCTACAGAGAAAGATATTAGGCTAGTTGGGTAAAATGCCTTATTAATCAGTGTTTTAGAATAGACTTTGGAACGCTCTTGTGAAGATGAAAAGTAAATATGTCCTCAGAAGTAGTCATGGATTCCTCACCTCATCAAGTGAGTTTATATATAAGATGAACACAGAGCGACATTTTGAGGATTAGAGCACAATCGACTTTGCTGGGGTGGGATGGGGTGGTATCAGCATGAGGGGAAAGCGCCGCTAGGAAAGCAAGCCTGCTGGGGCTTCATCATGGAACATGGGCAAGGCGCGCACATTATGCTTTGGAGGGAGCAGAGGGCTGGGGGAAGTTTTCCCAGGCTAGTTACTCAATTCTGGATGGCTATATGGCAAGCCCTGCCTAAGCCTGAAGTGGACAGAAGAGGGTGTGTGTGTGTGTGTGTGTGTGTGTGTGTGTGTGTGTGTGTGTGTGTGTGTGTGTGTGTGTGTCTGGGTGTGAAAGAGACGCTGATTCTGTTAGTGCTTTAAACAAATATATAACTCAAAAGCACATTAAATATTGATGACTTTCTCTGCTATCAAAAGTGAAGGTGCGTATAGGAGGTGAAAGCGTGGCCAGAGGTAGGCTGGTGAGGCACTGGGGAGCTGCAGAAGAGACCATCAGAGCCATCCTTGCAATCAGGCTGTGTTTTTTCCTTGTTATGCAAACCCTGCTAATCTGCTTTGTTGAAATAGTCAAGTCCTTTGTCTATATTACTTGGATTATCAAATCTTAAACATTCTAAATGTTCAGATTTATCTTCCCTGATGTGCTAGCAAGAACACATCACTCAATATGAAACTGAGAGAACAGCAAAGGTGGCTGGAACAACAGAACACATGCGGCTAGGCTCTGAATAGAGACAGAGTGCATATTATCGAGTGAGCAGTGCTAAGCTGTTCTTAACGACCGCCTTTCTCCATCAGCGCAAACTCTGATGAATTACTAAGTGAAACTACTGCCAAAATAATATACCGCACTAGTATAATGGAGAAGATAAACATGTGTGCTGGGCAGAAACTACATCTAATAAATTAATTAGAAATAAAGTAGGTGGTAATATTTTAAAATAAAAGAGGTGCAGTTCCAACTAATGGAAAGTGGTTCTGCAATGGCTTTTCTGCTCATTGCTCAATTAGGTCCCCAACTACTACTAAAAATCATTTTGTATTAGAATAATTGTTTAAGGAGAAACATTATCTAAATACCCATGCTGTTTCCTCAAAGATATTTGGCAGGCTTGGGTTATTTGTACAACACTATATTCCATCAAGAAATTACTGGAGAAAAAGCTGTTAAATTTTTAATTTCTGCCAGAACACTTTAGGTGTCAGAATAATGAACTTTTTAATACCCTGGCAACAGATTAAATAACATCTTTAAATACAGTTTGACATTTATTTGAAAGAGGTGTGTATTTTTTCTCTTCTTATTAAATTATGGCTGTCACTACATAAAGATGAAAAGAATATATTTTTAAAAGGCCACAAATACAATAAGCAGACATCAGGTCTGCTCAGTTGGTTGAAACTTGCCTTTCTCAGCAGGTTGACTTCTTAATTATCTTAGCATTTTAGAGCTCTGTAATATATTTTGCTTGATGATCTAATTATGTATTTTTATTTCCCGCAAACAGCGCTATTGTTGCTTGTATGTGTTTCTGCCGTTAGGCAAAGGTTACCTTAGGTCTTTGTCACCTGTTCTTGATTTCATTGGTAATAACCTCTTCATCCATTTTAGCGCTCTCCTCAATTAAACATAAGTTTGAAAAGGAACTATTAGACTAATTCTTACTAGATTTAAAATACTACCCATCACATACTTTCATTTTGACATGGAGCAAATGAAAGCATTTAAATTACAGAACTTTAGGCATCCATAAAACACATGAGAGGAAGAGCTTGAGGGAAAAATCTTCTGAAGACAAGCATCATGAGTTCCTAGTCGTAAAGCTGGCCTCTGTTAACCCTTCCTCATTAGCTAGATGTGCTAGTATTAAATGGAGTGCAGAGGTTTGGGAAGTAAGAAAGACTGTGCAGTTTTTATATGATTTCCAATAGGCTGAGTATTAAAAAAATTAGTTATATTCAAACAAAGAAAATTAAGATATTTTAAAAATATTTTAAATAGTGCAATTATATACTAAAATAACACACCTTTAGTTATTTCAACTAAAATAGCAAAGGTACATGGATTGGAAACGATGTGTAATGTAGGTCCTGAATACCACAGCAAAGAGAACCCACCATACAGTTTGATGTATCTTGGCCTCTAATTTCTATGAAAATTCACAGTGCTCAGGCCCACACCTGGTCTATAATGCAAGGTATACTTGCAATGTACTTTTGACAAAGCTCTTAAGGCTTTCCTATTTATTTTAAACCTCAAATACAAACCAGCTATGATCTCATAGTTTCACATCTTTCTATAGTCATTTTTGTAAAAATGACTTCCTAAATAAAATTTATAATACTATTATTATCTAGCAGAACTGAAGAGAAGCATCTCAAATTCTCAAATGTTCAACTGAAAAGTTTTCAGTTCTGGGTACTTAATTAAGTCTTTCAGTTTTCAGTGGTCAACTGCTGCTTTATATCTTGAATAAACAATTATGAACATAGGTGGAAAATGCTGCTTTAAAAGACTCGTGCCTGTTTGTGACTCTCTGTTGAAAGCCGTATCAGCTTTCAAGCTCTTCTTATGGTAGCTTTCTATAAGTAGGTACTTTTCAAACTTGATCTATGCTTCTAATACTCCAACAAATTTATTTCACATTAGTTGGTTTGGAATATTCAACTTTATTTGGTATGAAACAGGATTTGGGAAATAAAAGGCTTGGGATTAAGATCTAGTTCTATCATTTCTGGTTGTGTGATATCGAACAGTTAACTTCTAGCTCTAGTTTCCTGGCCCCAGCTGAGTCGCAGCCCTGAGGGCCCCTAAGAAGCATAGCGTTTCTCTGGAAGGAATCGACCATGTCTATCTTCAGGGCTAACTGGTGACTGTTTCAACTCTGAGCTCTAGAACTGAAAAATAATTTTTGTTACTGAGCCTTTTGCTGTTGTCCTGGGAGTGGCATGGACGTGCGGTCTTCTGTCTAATCAATAGTAACAATCTTATTGTATGAGAAGAAGGAATGATTTCAGGCCATCCCTTTGGGCTGCTGATTATACCGCTCTTTGGAGCCCATTTCACAGTAGACTCAGTCCTTCTAGCACTACTCTGTTACCTTTATTCATCTCCCCAAACCTATCTTTCTTGTATCTATCAAATTGTATGAACCTTGACAACCCATAGAACCCAATGAAACTTCCACTGTCCCTCCAACTAAGGGATGTCTTTCCCATGTGTGAACTCTAGATCATATCCAATTTGTGCCACTTAATTCACTCTCTTTTATAATGTATTTGTTGACTTAAACTTTGTTTTCCTGTGATGTTTAGGACAATGTTTTAAATGTAAATAACATTGAATAAATAAATGTTGAATAAATGAATTTTAAAAAATGGACAAATGCAAAAAGTATACTGTAAGTACACTTTAAATACATATCTCTTATAGTTTTAAATTTTTTAATCCTCACTGAGGATATTTTTTAATTGATTTTTAGAGAGAGAGAGAAAGGAAGAGAAGAGAGAAATAGATTTGTTGCTCCTCTTATTTATATATTCATTGGTTGATTCTTGTATGTGCCCTGACTGAGGATCAAAAACCAGCAACTTTAGTGTATCAGGAGGATGCAATAACCAACTTAGCTACCCAGACAAGGCCTAAATATTAAATTTTTTAAATGACAAAAAATTTCTTAAATCTTGAGTTTGAGGCACTGCATCTTCATATAAGACTAAATACTAAAATTAAGCAGTGATACCATTAAAGTATTTTACAGGCGGTACATGCTTGTGTATCAAATGCCAGCTTATATGACAACTAATCATTTTATGCATGGCCATTTAAAATATGCACACATGTTATTGTTCAAATATTATCAAATTTGGCCCAAATCATTCATATTTTAATGACTGCCCCTACAAAAAAAAATAAATGGGAAAACCAGGTACAAAGTTTTGTTGTTATTTTAAATTAATTGCTTATTTTCATTGGTCATTGTCATTAAGTAGATTGGGGATAGGTTTCCTCTTTATAAAGAAGAGAAAAAGTCTTGCATTTTAAAACATGTACCTGTCGTTTTATTTTTAAATATATTCATTTGAAAGAATGCCTGAGCTGTAAGAATATTTATTTTATTATCTTTTTAATCCAGGTGTCTGCGAAATCATTTTCAGAATCTTAACTAGATACTCACTTCTGTATTTCACAAGGTACTAACATATGAGAAACTGTCATTGGAATTGGGTGATAAATTCAGCTGAAACATCAGCCTCTAGGCAGTAAAAGAACAACCCTAAATTTCACACTGAAAAGGCTCCAGACTGATACTTTTTCTTCTATTCCGCTTTTTAAAAGGCCTTTTCCTTCCCATCTATTTTCTATGTAGTTCTTTAATAGTTAACTGAGACTTGCTTTGGCTTTTAATAAAAACTTATTATATAATTACTAAATAAAAATAAGAATGATGGTCCTATTAAATAGTCAATATGAGATAAAAAGCCAATTAAACCCCCAGATGGAAGTGATGCATAAGAGAAAATAGCATCAATGGATAAGGGTAATTAGTTGATTGGTTTATAGATCTCAAGCTTCCCAAAGGATGATTTAAATGCATACAGGGAACCAGAATGCTGAATTTTGCATTTGGGAGCTTTTATTGAACTAAAAGATCCTTAGAAGGCTAAGCCCCCTCTTGGCTTTATAGCCAAGGAAGACTCAAAGGTAAGTTAATTCAGTCAGGGTCTGGGTTAAATTGCACACAATGTATTCACTTCAGAAGATTTTTGTCAGCTAACCTGGAAGCTACTCTATTGTAAATACTGAAGATCAGATACAAAGCCATAATTTTAGGGGAAATGGAAGAATTTCAGTGGCTCAATATTTCAAAATATATTTATTTTTCCCTGAAGAATTGTAGTCATTCTTTGTATCTGTAAACTACAGAATGATACAGCTCCCCTGACTAGGCATGCTTATGAAGAATGACAATAGAGAAATATTTGTGATGTGTTACCCCCTCCTCTTTAAGCTGTTCAGAATTAATAACACAGTCTTCCAAGTATTGTAAAAGAGATCATAATCTATAGTTCATCTGCTACATATATTCTGGGTCAGAAGCAAGACAAAATAAAAGAATAAATTATAGACTGGGGACCTAGTCAAGATACACATAGCTTACACATAGGAGCAAAAACATTTATTTTAACAATGAAAAGCAATACTTTAGGCATGAAGCAAATTGAAGCAGGCATCTTTAGCTTTGTTTCTTGCTAGTAACAGATATTGAACAGTTGTCTGTTTTTTAAAATAAAAATGAAGGAGTTAGGATTTACTTCTCTGTTAAAAATATATATATAAATCTTAGTATTAAACATAACTTCAGCCTCTGCCTTAGGTCAGGCTGCTATAACAAAATACCACTGATTGGGTGGCTTAATCAACAGTTTTCTCACAGTTCTGAGCGCTGGGAGGTACAAGATCAAGGTGCTAGCAAATCTCATTTCTGGTGATAGCTCTCTTTCTGACTTTCGGAAGCTCACCTTCTTGCTGTGTGCTTCCAGGACCTCTTCTTTGATACAAGCAGGAGGCAGAGAGAAAGCAAGCTCTCTGCTATCTCTTCCCATAAGGACACTAATCCTACTGGATCAGGGCCCCACCCATCTGACCTCATTTAACCCTAATTACTTCCTTAGAGGCTCCATCTCCAAATACAGGCATGAGGGTTATGTTTCAACATTGAATTTGGAGGGGACACAAACATTCAAGTTCATAAAAGCCTGAAAGGACATTAGTTTTTTCTCTTATACTTTCTCAATCCTCAATATTCATGCATTACCCATTATACCTCATAGTCCTTCTACATATATTGTTTGTACATGTGATTTGTATTTTGGTGTTCTGTGCCTTTATATAAATTCAAAATTTCCTAAACCAGATTTATATTTACTATGAATAACCTGACTTTTCTTATTTACTTCGTTTTCTCTCATGCATCATTTTCCAACTTCTAGATAAATTGAATATATTTACATAATAGATACTTTAATTACTTTTAGATGTCTCTCAATTCTCTAAAGATACATTTACTTATATTCATTTGAAACTTTCAAGTCTATCTTCTTGGAAATAGATATTGAGATATATTTCCAGAAGACATATCTTGAATACTGATTACATATTTATTTTCATCGAATATGAATCATAACACTCTGTTAAGGAAATTGAGAAGGTAGGAAGTAATTATTATAGAAAATTGGAAAGACTTGGATATCAGTCCCAGCATTGCCATTTTATGGATACATGACCAGAAAAAATATGGAAGTTATATAATAATTGTCTTACCCAGGTATAGGGCTATTGCAAGGAGAAAATGAAACAATATGTGAAAAATACCACATAAAAGTTAATTACTATTCAAAGATGCAATTAAACTATGAATAGGATTTTTAAAATATTTTCCTCTTCTTAAATATAAGCATGAAAAATGTAGAATATGAACTTTCATGTGCTCATAAAATTAAGCACGACAGGATCCTCTCCCAATTCTATCAGGTGTTGAAAATTCCCTCTAATATTTTTAATTTATATTTTGTCTATATTTTACTTAACTTTCAAATTTAGCAACAACATGCAAAACTTTTAGAATTACCAATTTAGTGAATTATTTTAGGTAAAGATTTTATTTTCACCCGAACAAACTTAAGGAATATAAATGACATACTGTTTCACATTATAATGGGCTTTCTACAAAGGCATAATATTGGAAACAGACCTCCTGGTCATTCAGAACATTTATTTAAGACCACACCAAAACAAACAAACACCCTCTTTAAAATTTGCAAGAAGTAAGAGACTGCGAAAATGATCACATACTGGCTAAATAAAATCTAACAGTTTAATAAAAACTTTTCTGAGAAGTTCTCTCACTGACCCTCAGATGGCACAACAAGGTAGAAAATAGAAAATAGGCCTGTTCTCATTGGACTTGTGAAAATCAAAGCAAAGGATTGTCAAACTCCCTTTGTGAGCATTACATGAGGTCACAGCAGAGAGTCAGGAAAGGGAAGGGGCCACTTGTGGTTATTCTTCTCTGTGGATTTTGGTTGTCCCGGTCCTGGGATCTTCTTATTGAAATATATTGAGAATTATACTCAGACTGGAAGCTTGGTGGTCAGTAAGTGCTATGAGCTGACTTCTCTCCAAATGTGTGAGGGAAGTTGCTTGAGTAAGTGGGCCAAAGGGATTTCACACATGGAACTTATTGGGTTTTCCCATATTATATTCTGTCTCCATGGGAAACTTAGATTTCTATGTGACTAAGGATTTGCAGATTTTCTATAGCTTGCTATCTTTGGGGGGGGGGGGGGGAACAGTATCTTCCTGAACTGAGATTCGTGGATCTCTTGTATCTTTACATTGACCTATGTAGTTGGTTTAAGGCACATTAACTGGGATGATGCATACATAAAATAAGATTTTCTCATTTCCTACACTATTTAGATAGCCTTGTACGTTGTGAATATTATGGTATGACTTCACAGGGATTTGAAGGTGTTCTTCTAAAGTTTTGTAGGAATTAAACATGCATTATTTAAGTAACATTTAAAAACACACAGGAGGAGGTATTAAGTAATTACTACCATGAATCTTCTTGAAAAAATAAACCTTTTATAGGTAAAAATAAATCAAGCAATATTTCAGTCTCTTTAGGGTTATCTTTGTGCTTAAAAGCAAGGCCTCCCTGTAGGTAATTTATTTGTGGGTGAGTCATGAGCAAAACCAGCCGGAATGGGTGAAATGGCAAAGTCAGGACAGGTAGTGTAAGCCACGCTGAAGTCAGAGCCGCTGTGGGGGAGGAAGACACGCGCGGAGGGGGCCTGAGGGGGAGAGAAGTGGGTGCTCGCAGCATTAGAACAAGTTCCTGTGGTTAGGGCCTGCCTTTCTCAGGCATAATAAACACACCTGGCAGAAGGTTAGGAGGTTGCTTTGTGGGAGCTCTGAGCCCCCAGAAAACTCTGTCTCTGACCCTTGGGCAGGTCATTGAGACTACTGAATGTCTGTTTCTATGGATTGCTATGCAATCTACCCTCTTTTAATGTGCAGATGAAAGTAATAGTATTTATCACTTTCTTAATAGTTCGCAAATATCTTTGAAAAGTTATTTTCCACAAAGTCTCTCTTGTTACCCTGCAAAGGGTCTCTAGCACTTTAGTATGAATGAGTTTATCAGGTAACTATGAAAAAAACATTGTTTATCCAGTTGTGGGGAAAGATAAAGGAAAGTCAAAGATAAAAGTACAGAAAAGAAAGGAAGCTTATATCATTCATTCATCATTTATTCATTGATTCATTCAGAGTTCTCTATGTGCTGGCTGTGGACTGGCACAAAAAAGTATGATCCCTGCTTTCTTTCATAAAAGAGAACTATATTAAACTAATGAAAGCACAATAGTCATTTGCAAATTGTGAGAAGAGTGGACCATGTTGACCATGGAAGGCCTCTGGGGAAGGGGCCTTGAATCGTAGCATGCACCTACTATGTGCTCAGATCTCCAAAAGGAAGTGCTATTATTACTCACAGTTATTGTTCCTCTTCGTCATATTTTATAGATAAACAAAGTGATCAAGTAGTTGAAAGACTGACTAAAGTCACACATTCTAGGAAACGATGAATTTAAAGCAGACACCTGGCTGTCGTGCGCTTAGCCACTGCACCTCCCTTCCTCACCGCTGAAGGGGAGTAGACAGCAGCCTGGCGAGTGTCCAAAGCTGCGAAATCTGAAGATAAACTTCCAGCTCTCAGTCTTGCACAAATTTGCTCGACCCTCAAGCAGTACAAAATATCAGAGTCAGCATCATTGCAGTTGATCTTACCAGTTATCAGCTTCAGGGACTTGAACTGCGCAACTTGTGGGGGAAATGTGCTTACTGTAAGGAGAGAATGGCTGTAGCTGGCGCCCGAGCCAGAGGTCGCCTGAAAGCTGGAAATTCCCTCATTCCAGTTAAACTGAGCCAGCCTTTATCTCCTTGTGATAGAGACCAAAGACACTGAGCTGAGAGAGAGAACAAAAAATTAACATCCTAAAAAAAAAAAAAAAAATTAACATCCTATATATGACACTTCCTGCTTATAAGAGTTTTTAATTGTGTTCAGCTATTTAGAATAATTACACCTAATCATGTAATTCCTTTAAATTGATGAAGTGACATAATTTAGATGTTTAACAAGAAATGTAGATTAAGTAATTATAATGTATAGCTGCAATTTATGGATAATGATGGGCAGATTTTAAACTTTGCAAAATAGCGTAATCTGAGCCTTCGTGGAAATGTGTCTCACCATTTGTTTCCTATTTCTGACCAAGTGCAACAGCTTTGAGAGCTACATAATGTAAACTTAAGGGCTTCCCTCTGTTTCCAGGACTTCCTAAATATAGAGTATTGTTGAGAGACTAACATGGGTTTAGGCTCTTCCCAGGAATCTCAGATGAAATTAAGTGCCTTAGAAGGAATTCAGCACTTCAGCTGTTTCTTAAGTGAAGCAATCACCTAGAAGACCGAAGGCTGTGGAAATCATTGGCGAATCCGACCCTGGGGCTCGCATTCGTGTGGGTTGCGAAGTCATGCGACACATTTATCAGTGGCCACCACATGCACAGGTGCCAGCAGAGTGCTGGGCATTCTGCAGGGAGCAGAGTCCAAAGGAGCCAGGAAAAGCGAGGAGAGGAGTAAGCAGGGCTCGCCCAACCTTCTTAAGTCTTAACAAGAAATAAGGGTCTTTGACCAGGGAGCTGATGTTGGTCACTTTTATGAGGACTTGCAGTGCAGAGAGGACTGTCCCAGCCAGAGGGAGTAGGCTGGCAGGCGAGTCCGGGGTGAAGCAGACAGAGCACTTCTTTTAAGAGGTTCATAGGGAGTTAGAAGGGTGAGATCAAAGGGGAATGAAAAAGGGGGTGCGGAGCGGAAGGCAGTCTGCTGTCCTCCCACACCCACAGTGGGGCAGGTGTATTTGAATCCTGTTGGAAAGTATACTGGTAGCAAAACATTATCAAAAGTTTCATGTCAACTTTTTACCTTTGTTCTCATGTTTTTTACCCCATTCCGGTGGGGGATCTGCCATGACATTCCCATTGTAGAGTTAAAGAACCTGAGTTTCAGAGACGTTAAGTATCTTACCCCTGTTGCTTGGCTACTCAACAGCAGCCAAGCCTCTGGAGTGAGCGAGACCAGCCTTTCTACGGGGAGAATTCAATGAAAGAGGGTGAGAGCATACAGGGGTGGGCCTAGGTTTACAGTTGTTGGCGTGGAAACAGACTTGCAGGTTATGATGATCGCAGTAGCTTTATTAACTCAAAAGAATGTCACAATGCCACTGTAAACCTACTCTTGCCAACCCCTGTATAATCCAAATTTCCAGGTCCTAAGAAGTCTGGAGTTGATGTAACCCAATGGAGAAGTAGAGGGAGAATATACTGATTAAGATCATTTAGGATAATATTAAAATATCCTAAAAGAAAATACAATCAATACCATTTTAATAGAAGGGAGAGATAAAAATGAAAGTAAAGATCATGCAAGTTGACGGAATCAGTGAAGGCAGTTGGTGGCACCTTCATGCTATGGCTTCTGTTTGTTTATAAAATTGAAGGTCCGTTGTGATAGAGCAAAGGGAGGGAGCCAGGACTTCAGGCTGAGTGGCAAGTGGGGCACCATCTAACCATGAGGAATAGGGGAAGGAGCGCCTATTCCTCTGCAGAACTGCATTCTCTTGTCCTCGTTGGACAAAGTTATGGTTGTCAACAAGGATTTTAGCCTGGATATTCAGGTGTGAAGGCCAAAGGCTCCAGGGGTGCAGGGTTGTGGCCCTGCCAAGCAAGTGAGAAGGGATACCAAGAGCACTGGTGAAGAGCGGCCTTGGACATGGATGCGCCTCGCTCTTTATTTGTGAAAGGAAAGGAAATGTGAAGCAAGGAGGGGGGCCGACAGGTAAGATGGAAGTAAAAGATTCTAAGGACTAAAAATTCTGGTTCAGTTCTTATTCAGTCCTATTTGGGAATTGAGTGGGGGGAACTGAAACATGAAAGGGGCCACAGTTACACTGAAGAATGGCTGAACCTGTAATTTGAAAACTCAGCCAGAATGGATGTTGCCCTCAGGTGTTAGGAGAGAAGAGAGCCCCCGAGGGTATTATTTCCATGAAGATTTACCCTTATGACTTTCAGAGCTGTATCAGGGTACCACAGCCAATTCCTCCAAAAGGAAATATGCATTCTGGAGGCACACAGGTTTATTAAGCGTCTTTTTCTGATACATGATTAGTATGAATAACTGTAAAAAATGTTTCGTATGAGTTCTTGATGGCAATGCCTTTTTAGATAAAAGTATTTTTTCATTTCTCTTTATTGCTGAAAGTATTACCCATATCCCCTTTTTTGATACTAAAGATATTTTATATAAAAAGAGAAAAAAGTGTGGTGAAGGAGCAAAACCACCCCACGACTGAATCGATTAATCCCCACAATTGGCTGCTTCACGTTGCCAGTTAGACAGGAAGGTAGGGAGAAGCTGGAGAACCAAGTAGTAGTCAAATTTAAGTAAATAAAGCTGAAATTAGAGGAAAGGAGAAAAATCAGAGTGTGATAAATGCATATGGACGTCATGAAGAGACAGTAATTATTTAACTAACGAGCTATTTCTCAAAAGTAATGACAAAGTTCAAATGACAAAACCAAAACTATTGCCACACCATCATTGAAACACAGAGAACACATTATTAAATTAGGAAAATATATGTCTATATATATAATTGTCAACAAGTTAGAAATTCTGTTCTCTAGAATTTAACAATTCACTAGATTTAAGGTATTCTTTAGCTTTTACTATAGTCTAATCCTTCAGAATTTGGACCACAGAATGTATGATAAAAATTGCTTTTTGGCAAGTGATCACTGAAATAATTATTTTTATTGCACACTTGAGATTGTGGCTTTCAACTTGCAAGTCAAGACAAAAAAGAAATATATGGGTAAATATGTAAGTCAAAACAAAAAAAATATATGGGTAAATATGTCTGTGTGTGCATGTATATGTGTGTGTATATATGTGCGTGGGTGTGCACATGTGGACATGTGTGTGCATGTGTGCATGCCTTAGTAGATGTGAGTATGTGTCTGTGTAGGCCTTGGACTCAGTGACACTCTGGTAGCTTTCATTGCAAAGTGTTAGTAGTCGTGATTTAATTACATATATTTTATCTATGTGATCTTCCAGGTAAAATTTATTGACTAATCATAACCATGTAATTCTCATTTATACCTGATACATGAGGCATCATCTGAGGATAGTCCATGCAAAAATGGTTTCTTAAAAGTTTTAAAACCATTGGTTTCATCAGTGAGAAAATTAAAAATAATTTAAATTTAAAAAGGTAACATCGCAGTCTCCTACATTTCTTTCTTTTTTGATATTTCATGGTGGTGTTAATACAAGTCCAGAAAGGAACAAAGTGCCAAATTGAAGAGAGAGTGTTTTAAGTCAAATACAGAAAAGGAAGGGACTTCCAGCTGTTTCTGTATCTCAGAGGCAGGCCAGGAACAGTCATCTGACTAAGGTTGGGAGCAAGAGGAGCTGCAAGCCTGGTCTTGCCCAGGCCTCACGTGTCACAGACCCACAGGGCTTCTCCGAGTGGCTGAGAAAAGGAATCCTTCCGCTTTTTCTGATAGCTCCTTGGGAACATATAAAAGCTTTCCCCATCAGGCTGAGAAAATTACATCGCGGAGCAGTCAACCTGCTGCACCCTTTTGGATCCTAGTCTCTAGGTAGAAAATGTGGCATTTTTAGACATTAAGACTATTTTGGATTCTTTTGAATTCCTCTAAGAGCAATTGAGTCTGATGTGATGGTTTTTTCTTTTTTCCCTTATCTCTTGGGCTATGAAGAGCCTTTTTTCATCCCAGCATTTGAGTTGGCAAAGTCCCTGGAATAGGTCAGAAAAAGCTCCTACAGAGATTTTTCTATTACAGCATTGTTAGCTAAATTAATCCTTTGCCTGGATTTTTTTTCCCTGAATAGAAATTTTGTAAAGTTAATTGGAGTCTCAGGAAAAGATCTAACAAAAGGCAGAACTTCAGCTGGGTCAAACAGTCATATTATCTCAAAACCAAAAAGATGTATTATGAGAGAGGATGCTTGGCTTTTAATACAATTAAAGCCTGAAAGGAAACTTAATTTCACCCAGTCCATTCCTTTCCCCTCAAGGTAAGACAGTTCACGAACATTTCCAGAGGGATGTTTTTAATTTTATTATTTAAGATCTACAGTGAGAGAAATTATATAGCTTTTCATAAAATCTCATGGTTATCAAGTATTTTGCTCGGTGACCTCTCCTCTATCTTAAATATCATATTCTGGAATTTTATCGAGTTTTTGCTTAACCCACCCTATAAAAAAACATAAAAAGTCTTTCTTCATTGTGAATTGTTAGTCATCTTATTTATAATAACCTTGAGCACAATTTTGACACAGAAAACATGCTTTTGTCTACTATTTTTCTAAATGATTAGATTATATTTTCCCAGTGTGAGGTCTTGTTTATCTATTAAAGCTACTTTTTGTATTTTTCATATGTTGTCTATTTCTTAGATACATAAAATTTCCCATTCTTTACTAAATTGTTAAATATTAAGCTTTTATTTTAGTGGATTTATTGCATATTTGTTTTATTATTACATATTGAAGTAAATCTCTTTAAGAAGTAAATGCACATTTTAAAATTCATTCCTAGGTAGCCTTCTCATAAGCACCTTCTACCTATTTCATCAGGAACGTTGTTAACCAGTTTTGCCACTAGATGGCACTGATCTGCCTCAAGAAGCTGCTGCCTTCACTGACATTGGCTTAGCTGAGAAAAAAATGTAATCAAGGCACGTATCACTTTTCTGAACCCATAAACATTTAAGTTTGCAGTGAGTTTTTAATATTTGCAAATATATGATACTGCTTAACCATAAAAAGTTAAGGGGTCAGACATCAAATGAGTATTTGCTCATTACTATAGTAACATTTTTTCCCCTCCAACTCTATAGAGTATATGCAGGAAAAGTAGAGTTCAACGTGGAATTTAAAATGTTCAGCTTCACTAATGCTTACTAGTATCTTCTTTAAAGTTACTGGTTCCTTTTCCCTGGTTTTAAGTGGCTATTGTTCTGGGAGTTAAGTTTTTAATTTACTTCATAGACCTGCTTACGCCAATTTGGCTATAACTTCTTTTTTGAGAAAGTATCTGTTTGTTTTTTCTCTTTTAGCGACTTATAGCAAATCTCATAGTAAAATGAGCTTATTTGCTTGTGTCTTGTTTAACTGACTCTGATGCCACCTGGATTACTTTTTAGACGAGAAGTTCATTTTTATCTAACACAAAGATACAGAATAAGAAAATCTTATTATTTAAAAAAGAGACATTTTATCCCCTCAAAATTAAGATATATTGTAAAGTATATTGAAAAAAATGTTGGAAATATTTGTCTCGGTTCATTCAACTTTAATTCGCCCTTATGTGGATTAATGAAGGGTGGCAAATACAATACAGTCATTAGTCTAGGATATGACATGTCCATTAGATGCCACATTGCTGCAGGCTAACAAAGAATCTCCAGCAAGGTTCACAACTCCAGAAGTGTGCCTCAGAATTGCCTGTGGAGATTTTTAGAATTACAGAAGCACAGACTCTACCACAGACCTATCCATTGTATCAGAAACTGTTGGTGTGAGCATGGCCATCTGGTTCAAGGCCTTCTGGTTCAGGCTTCAGGGACTGTTCTCATGTGCAGCAAGGTAACAGAGCTACTGGTCTTCCAAGAGGAGGTATGATCCAAGAGCAGCATCTTATTTAAACATCCTGCACTGTGGCCCAACACTCAGGAAGCTGGAGCCAACTTATTCCCAGCACTTAACACTTATTAATTCTGTGACCTTAATCAAATAACTTATGTTGCTATGCCTCAGGCTTCTTAACTATATAATGGTGACAATAAAAGTATATCCACCTTACACCTAATGTTGTCCTAAGGAATAAATGTGCTAACCCATGTAAAGTGGCTGAGACTTGGCCCTCAATAGGTAAGACCTATTATTTATTATTACCTTTGTTATTATTTTACTGTGGCAAAAATATAGCTGTTTTGTGTATTGATAGCCCATAAATTTATATTACTTTTGCAATATATAATTTTTGTTTATTTAGCTTAATTTTGCTATATTTGTTTTTACTTTTGTTCAACACTGGGTGAGAATCACATGAAATAAGGTTTATAAAGAGAAAGGTAGGGGAAGTGTGGTAACAATTTTGAAAACAACACAGATTCTTCATAAATCATTTTACAACCTTCCGGAGTCAATAAGAAATTGGTCACATAGAAAATTTACGGATTGTCAAGAATCGATTTCATGTCATGTTCTTTTGTTTATTGTCATCTAAGATTTATTCAGAATTCCCATTTTTAAAAGTTAAAATATTACATGCATTTTATGTATAAGAGATTAATATTCTGATGAGATCATCAAGACATGGGGCCAATTTCATTTAATAAAGACTATAACTAGACTATTTTTCAAAGAGACACTTAGTAATTAACCCTCACTGAAACTTGAAGTTGGGAATGTTTGAACTCCAAGATGTTTTCAGAGCACATGCATTACAACCTGTCATACTATTGTCTTGGGTGGTGCTGCCGTAGAGTTCAGAATATTCCACAATATCCTGCACCTAAAGTTATCTTTCTCTTATCATCTGTTTATTAAAGTTACCCTCTCCTTTCAAATTTAGCTCAAGTATCAGCAACGCCAGAAATCCTGACTATAGGTTATCCTCCAAGCCACTTATTCTGAAGTCCATCATTCCTGCTCTTTTTAGACCTCTTGGGCCTTCAGGCTACTTTGCAGAGCTATTTAAGTTCTTCATATATAGCTGTTAAGTCCCCAGTTGGATTGTAAGCTTATAGAGAACAAAAAGCCATAACTGGCATAGTCCTAGCATCATGGAGCCTTTAATCAGAAATTTATTATGTTGCTGATAATTTTTCTGTTTAAGATTTTCTTAAAAGCCTGCATATGTTATTAATAATATAAATGGGAAATTCTAGATTATATGCCAAATGACCAAGGCTTGGATAATTGTTTTCATCGTTTGTTTAGTAGGTTGGGTAAAAAGTGAGCCAACCTGGCATTTAGAATTAAAGAGAACATTTGACCCATCGGGATCGTAGAAACCTGGTCATTAGAACCCTTGAAATGGGGACAACATCATCTGCCAACCCAGCAACAGCAAGAAATGCTTTGGAAATAATTCACATACAAACAAAAGTAAACCAACTTTAATTTTTGTGTGTGTATGTATTTCTAGCTCTGCAGATTATCTGTAAATAGAGACATTACAAGTAAGATGATGTTATATGATATCAAATATAGTACCACTTTGTTCGGAATCTCATCCAGTAACTGAATTAAGCAGCTTTTTTTGGTTTGTTTACTGTGTATGCAAAATGCATTTCATGATGTTCATTTTCCAAAATTTTGCTATATTTAAAAGCAGACAGAAAGTATAAAGGCTTATTTTGACTTTATAAATTATAGGAGCAAAATATGATTTTGATTACTTGTCAAAGAGTTGAGGGTTTCACTTGCTGTTTCATCATTATATTGTTATAGCATGTTGATGTGTGATTTAGTTTCCATTAAGTGTTGCTAGAAGATTAATCTAGTTTAAGATGCTGACTAGGCAAGCAGAATGTTCACTCACTGCAAGCACTTTTATAATTAACTTAGCAGCACAGATAAATAAAGAAGTAATCTTATAATAACACAGAGAACATGATATGACTGATCTCTGAAAAAACACATTTTAATAGCAAGTCATTGATTTATAGGTACATATTTGTAGAAGGAAAAGGCTTCTCACTCGATGTTAATCTGTGATGTGTTGTCTAAATTTGAAATATTTTGAAATTACATAGCAAAATAAGATTGAAGACAATAAAGTGCATGTGAAATAGTGCAGTATTTTACTGATCTGTAATGGCAAAATGTGCGAATGGATATAATTTTATATAATCATTGTGTCTTTCCACATGCAGAAAGGAGACTGCTATTCTACTCTGAAAATTATAGATCAAGTTTGAGAAAAGACAGATTTACTTTAAATTCCTACATTTCTGGAGTTTGTATCCCTTTATGAAATGGAAAAAAGCTCTCAAATACGCAAGTAGCATTAAACGCACAGTGAGACTTCTATCGTGGGAAAATATAACTAAAGCATATCCAGACACACCTTGGATTCCAATACATGTGTTGAAATCTCAAGACAGATTTATAAGACCAAAAAGTATTTTCTGGGGAATCAACAAATGAAAGAGAGCATCCCCAATCACAGAGCACTCTTGTCATTAAACTATTCTTGCAATAACCAGCTATGACCCTTAGGACATCGGTCTACCTACATCACATACAAAGAGGGGATGTATATTACTCTCCAGTGGACTCTTTCCTCTGACCTTGCTTTTCCTTTGGACCCCTGATGACTAACACCTACAATGAATTATACAACATTTCTCTGCACTGATCATAATAGCTAGCATTTATGTAATGCTTATTTTATGTCAAACACTATTCTTTGTGTTTCACAGCTATTAGAACATTTAATCCTTGTAACATATCGGTGGGGTAGGTAGCATTATTTTCAGATTCTCATGTTATAGATAAAGAAAACTGAGGCTAAGAGAATAGCTCACATAACCAAGGTCCTGCAGCTGTGTAAGTGGTGAAGGTAGAAGTCTGCTGCAGAGATTGTGTTCCTAATGAATGTTCAAAACCACCAAAAAACACACCAGCAAACCAACCTTGCTTATATTTCTCATGGCAATGCAAAGAAGAAAGTGAAAAATGTACATGTAGAATGTTATATGACCCTTTTATTTCATGTTTTATTCCTTTCTTGCATTGATTTATAGATGAAATTTGATTCCACATATTTAGCTCAAGAAAGTCAGAACTAGATTTCATATTTCATATGTGCAGAAATACCTTCCGGCTCCCCTACCGGAGAGTGTAGTGTTAGAGGTTAGCAATTATACTTAAATGAGACACATTCAGACGAAGTCAAAATTAAGGAATCTGATTTGGCGATATGCCGTGTTTTTAGAAGCCTTGTTTTCTATCCAAACCACCCTGTCCTCAGGGTATTTCATTAGCTTACAACTAGACTTGCGGCAAATCCAGTTCAAATTGGTATTTTGAGTGTGTGTACGCAGCCTCTCCGTAGTTGCAATTTTCGGTTAGGCAAATACTTTAGATAAACAGCTTCACTATTTTTTTTCTTTATAACTGAAGATAATTGTATAAATTATAACTAAAGTCTATATAAACTATGATCTCCTTGCAATTACCTCAATTAATGTTTTTAATTGACATAATGATTCACTTTTTAGCTTAATACCCGAGGCATTTCCATTAACTCTCAGACATGAAACACACGATGCATTTGCTCCTGAGGCGTAGACAGTTTTGCCCCGTAAGTAGATATAGGAGCCCCTTGATTAACAAACAGGGTAGGTTCTGAAAGGTGTTGTCACTCCTGCAAAAATCCAAAGAAACATCATTCAAGTGTGTGCTCTCACTCCCGGTTACAGATGTGCAAAGAAGACAAAAACAGCGTGTTTTATATTTTTTGAATTCTTTTAAATAATTTTCTTGAACATCTAGGGTAAAGCTCCTCATTCTATCTCTGTCGCATTCTGGCCTTATGCTGGTGACGATTAAAACAGACTCCTCCAGAAGCAGACATAAAGAGAAAAATGAATGAATCTAGATGTTTCACTGACCTACCATATCAAGGCTTCCTGAAACCCAGCTCATATGAATATATAACAAAATAAATTACTTCCTTTTAGCCTAAATTGGAAGTGCTCAGGAACAAAGAACCTTTTCATTAATTATAAATAAATAAATAAATAAATAAATAAATAAATAAATAAATAAATAATAAGCGGCTTCAAGCCAGAGTTCAACTATAGAGGAGTCTTGAAAAATTATTTTAACTCAAGGAAATTCTAGATTTCTGGTCGGTCTAAGGAACCTGTCCTGAATGCGCTGAGATTCTCTTCTGGTCACTGATTTCCTTTACTAATGGGAAGGCAAAACACAGACTAGCACATTTACTCTAAAATTTCCTAATTAGAGAAGCAGAGACAAATTCAGGTGTTGGTATATACAAGGACATAAATGTAGAAGCAAAAAGGGTGACCTGTGAGGTTAAAAGTTGAGTGACACTGAGTCATCAGCCTCCTTACAGATAAACAATGTGAGCTATCTGTTAACTTACGAATCTTATTTTCCTGGAAGGATTAAATCCCGTGGAGAATGCATTTACTGTTGAAAAGCCCTGTAATAAACATAAGGTGAGTAGTAAGAGGGGAATGTTTATACTTCCATCGAAGCATCTTATGTATTTTGAAAGGGCGTTGGTTTTCATGTTGAAACAGTCTGTTAATGAATTTTGTCTAACGTGTAAATTTGAGGTCAGAAATCCATTTTGTGAGCATTTCTTCTGAAATGATAATGTCTGTTCTTCATTAAATAAAAAGTTAAATACTGCAACTGGTGTATGCATGGGAAACTGAACTTCTGAGTCCTTAAATTTAAAGCATAGAAATGAACCTATGAAATACTACCATGATGGGTACCATTGGTGAAATTGCTATTTATGGCTAATATTAATGACTACGAACACATTTATGAAAGTGGTGATTCCACTCACTCACATGGTTTCCACTGAGATCTATGTCCTAATGACTTGACCTATCATCATCATCATCACTCCTCCTCCTAAAATGCTTTAAGTAGAAGAGCGGCATGATTAGGTTTAGCAATTTCACCCTGTTACAGTGATGGCTGTTACCTGTCTGAGTAGATGACTCGTGGACTGTGGCAAATGTGGCAAAATTGACAAGCAAGGAAGTAAAAGGGCGAGCTGATGACAGGTCTGTGAAGGTCAGCCTGGTGCTGAAAGCCCTGCTGTGATGGGAAACCTGGAGTGGGTCCTGTGCCGGTCAGCATATTTGAGTGATGCTGTCCAGAGCACTCAGCTGCATAACTGCAGAGCCGAGACGGGGCTACGGCGTGGACCTCAGGTTGGCATTCGATGGGCAGCTCCAGAGGAATTGTAGGGATACACAATAATCGAAGATACCGGCGTGAGAGCTGTGAGGATGCTAAATCAGGCCTGCGGAAGGCGGGGGAAAGAAAAAGTGAGGAGGAAATGGACTGAGATAAGATGAGGGAGGCAAGAGGCTGGATATCTGGATGAAATCAGGTGGCAGGTACAGAATGCAGGAAAGATTGGAGGCAATTAGAAGTTCCAACTGCCCCTTATCATTCTGTGGTGAGGATTACGTCTAAATGTACATGTTAAAAGTTTAGAGGAGTCCTCAGCCTATGGTAAGTACTCAGATTTTACCCAATAGCAGTTGTGGTAGTAGCAGTAGTAATACTAGTAGTAATGGAAGTAGCAGTGCCAACAGCAGCAGTGCAGTGACTTTCCTAGACTATTAAATAACTTATTTGCCATTCCTTTGGGACCTAACTTCTAGTAAACCCCCCACACTGCCACCATGGCCCTCTGCTTAACATTTTTATTAGCTATTAGCGTCCTATTGACTTCTTAGTGACTGGGCAAGCTGAAATTATTTAGCTGGCTATAGAAAAACCCTCTGAGTGTGGCCCCAGCACTGCTAAAGCCACGCGCTTGAATTGAGGGCTGAAGCGGGATAGGTCCTCGGGAACAACCATGTGGAACTTCCCATCCACGCATAATACAGTAAGCAGCTGCACGGCTGCTCCAGCCTAGGTTGCTCAGACTTGGAAATTACTTTTGTGTGTTTGTGTATATTCTTCTTGGCGAAATTAATTCTTTCAGGTTTAACCAGCTGGAATTTCATTTCCTTCCCCTTTACTTCTACTGAAGTCAGGTATCGATTGGAGCATTTCCCACATAGCAGTCTGTCTGTTTCTCCCACGAACGAGGGCTCAGAAGAATACTTCACATCTGCTATTGACTAACAAAACATTTGGAGAATAGTGAATGCTAAAGTCTGAACATCGAAAAGAATACATTCAATTACATTAGCTACATCGACTCCATGTACTTTTGCTCTGGTCTCACACTTTTATTATGAATAGACACTTTTAGGAAAATAGTGTGTCCATAAACAAACTGCCTGTATTACTAAAGTGTTAAGGTTATCAGATGTACAATTTTAAAACTTAAGATTGATTCTTAACTCTTTCTATACAGTAAAATATCAAGAGGCTGACTAATTTAAAACTAGCTTTGGTTCCCTTCACTATGTGTCATAGTTATATTCTGTGTGAGGGAATTTAAAACTTGTACATTGACATGAAATTAACCGGCCAAATTTATAAGAAATAAGCCTTCATGAATCATTTTTAGTTGATAAATGAAATAGTAAAGAAAGAGAACAGGAAAGTGAAATATTATTTCCCTAAACATCGTGCAGAAATCTTTTTTTTCTGGCATGATTAGAGTGCCCCTGGGTCCTGTGCCCTAAAGGAAGTAAGCCTGACAGTGTGAAGAGCTTCTTCCATGTTTAGCCCCGCAGTTCAAAAGGAAGAAACTCAGCAAAAGGAAGGTATAGCAGCAGGATGCTCTGTTCGAAATGGCCTTTGTTGGGATTTTGGTGTAAGGGAATTAACTCAGCAGGGCCAGGAAAATGCTTAAAATAGCAGGTAGCAAAGACTGGCATTTCTGTTGCAAATGTCTTCCTGTTGCAAAGACAAATGCCTCGGTTTGTAATTACGGGAAAAACAGGTTATACGTACTCCACTTTAAATGGTATTCCCAGCAGTAAGATCCAGTACAGACATGTGGGCACAGGACACAACATATCTTCCTCTTAATCTTTCACAAGTTTTTCTTAAAGCAGATCCCTTTCATTAGAAATAATATTTGGAGAACCACTTAGCTTTTATACAGCTTTGTCTTTGATTGACAAATAAAACAAGATCTAATAAAAAGAAACATCTTATTGCATCATTGAAATGAAAAGGTATGGAATAAAATACTGGCTAAAAATCTTCTAGAGAAAGGACTATGGGAAGTGTTATCCTAAAATAATTAGGACCTCAAAGGAACCAAAACTTTATTTTGCAAAAGTAAAATCTCGTTTTGGCCTTCTAGTTACTATTTCTCAAAATCAAACAAACTAAAGAATAAATAAATAATAAATAAATAAATAAATAAATAAATAAATAAATAAATACTGTTAAACTGAGGAACATAGCCAAAAACCTTAATGGCTATCAACTATAGAGACCATTTAAAATTGTCCATGTGAGATTTTAATATTTAAAAGAATATCAATTTACATCATTGATTTTTTAGTTAAATTTATTGGGGTGACATTGATTAACAAGATAATATAGGTTTCAAGTGTACAATTCTGTGATACATCATCTCTGTCCTGCATTGTGTGCTCACACCCAAAGTCAAGTCTTCCGTCTCTATTTGCACAGTAGGTTAGGTCAGGGTGCATATCATTAATTTTTTCAGGTTAACCCCTGCATTAAAGTTAAGTGATTATTGTGGCTCCCTAAACTGCTGTGCAGTTTAATGTTTTTTCTCATGGTTGTCTCTGAGATCAAATGACATAATGTATTTGCAAATCATGAAGCAATATAAAACTCTAAAGCAAAATTATTTTATTTAACCACAATTTTTATTTGTCTGGCGGAGGCCTCAAATCTTGTTTTTTAAAGATATTTTTGAGGTATAATTTACATACCTTGTAATTCACCCATTTGAAGTGTACAATGTAATAGTTTTTAAAATACTCATGTACAACTTTCACAACAGTCAATTTTAGAACATTTTCATCAGTTCAGAAAAATTCTGTATTTTTTAGCTATTGCCCATCTTTCCTTCAATCCTACCAGCCCTAAACAATCATTAATCTACTTCTGGCACCATAGCACTGCCCATTTTTGATTTTTAGAAAAATGTTTATTAGATTTATTGGGTTGACATTGGCTAATAAAATTATATAGGTTCAGGTGTACAATATAAATAATAATATAACACATGGGTTTTTGTGACTAGCTCTTTTCACTTAGCATGTTTTCAAGGTTCATCCATGTTGTAGTGTGGATCAGTACTTTGTTCCTTTTTATGGCCAAATTGCATTTTATTGTATGGTTGTACCACATTTGGTTTATTCATTCATCAGTTGGTTAACATTTAGGTTGTTTCTGGCTTTGGTCTATTGAGAATAAAGCAACAGTGAACATTTGCATCCAATTTTTCTGTGGAAACATGTTTTAATTGCTCTTGGTTTTGGAATTGTGTGAAATAATACGGTATGTTTAACATTTTGAGTAATTGCCTCCATGTTTTCCAAAGTGATTGTACCATTTTACATTCCCAGTAGCAACGTAGAGGGGACCCAATTTTTTCAAATCCTCCTCAACGCTTATCATTGTCTGTACTTTTATTGTAGCCCCCCCTAGTATGTGGGAATGGGTATCACACTGTGGTTTTAATTTGCAGCTCCTTGGTGACTACCATGCGGTGTATTGTCTTAGGAGTAATGTCCATTCAGATTCTTTTCCCACTTATACCTTGGACTATTTGTCTCTATTATTGAGTTCTAAGTGTTATTTACATATTTTAAATACCAGTCTTTGGTAAGATAAATGATTTGCAAATATTTTCTCCCTTTCTTAGGTCTGTATTTTTACTTTCTTTATAGTGTTCTTTGAAGCACAAAAGTTTTAAATTTTTATGAAGTCCTATTTTTTTTCCTATTGTTTCTAATACTTTTGGTGTCATATCTAAGAATACATAGTAAATTCTGAAGTGATGTAGATTCACTCATGTTTCTTCTAAGATCTGTATAGTTTCAGCTCTTATGTTTAGGTGTTTGATTTATTTTGAGTTAATTTTTGTATAAATACTGTGAGATAAGGATCCGATTTAATTATTTGGCAAGAACATACAGTTGTCCCAGGACCATGTGTTGAAAAATACTCTTTTTTTCATTTAATGGTCTTGGTACCATTGCTGTCAGTCAGTTACCATAGACACACAGGTTTATTTTTGAACTCTTAATTCTATTCATTGATCTCATTTATGTCAGTACTACACTTCCTTGATTACTGTCACTTTCGAAGTAAGTTTTAAAATTAAGATATGTGAAGCTTCCAACTTTGTTCTTTGCAATATTATTTTGACAATTTTAGTTCCATGTAATCCACATGAATTTTTAAATTAGTGTGTCAGTTTCTACAGAGAAGTCAGCTGGGATTCTAATGGGGATTGTATTGAATATGTAGATCAATTTGGGGAATATTGCCATCTTAATAATGTTAGATCTTCAGATCCATGAACAAGAGCCATTTTTTAATTTGTGTAGCCTTTCTTTCATTTCTTTTAGCAGTGTTTTGTAGTTTTTGGGGTATAAGTTTTACATTCCTTTTGTTAAATGTATTTCTATATATTTTATTCTTTCTGATGTAAATTGAATTACTTTTAATTTCATTTTTTGGGTTGTTCACTGTAATTGTACAGAAATATAATTGATTTTTTTGTGTATTGTTCTTTTATTCTGCAGTCTTACTGAACTTGCTTAGTTCTAATGATATTTTAAGTGGATTTCTTAGGATAGTCCTTATACAAGACCATATCTATTATGAATACAATCGTTGTATTTCTTTCTTTTCAATTGGATATCTCTTTTTTTTCTTGCCTAAATGTTCTAGAAAGATCACCCAGCACAATGTTGAATAGAAGTGGAGAGAGCAGAGGACCTTTACTTGTCCCTGACTTTAGGAGGAACTCATCAGCCTTCCATCATTCATCATGGTACATGCTGTGGGGGTTTTGTAGATGGCCATCAGTTTGAGGAAGCACCAGTCTATTTTTTTTTACTTTCGTTTTTATTGTAAGTGTTGAATTTTTAAAATCTTTTTTTTCTGTGTCCATATGGGTGAGCATGGTATGGTTTTTGTTTCTATTCTATCGATATGGTGCATTAGTATTTTTTGGATGCTAAACCAACTTTACATTCCTGGATTAATTTTTGTATATATGTTGAATTCTGTTTGCTATATTTTGTGGAAGATTTTTGCATCTACTTTCACAGGAAACATTCATTTGTGGTTTGTTTACTTTTCTTGTGATGTCTTAGTCTGGTTTGGGGTATTAGGGTTATAGTGACCTCATAGAATAAATTAGGAAGATTCCCTCTTCTTCTGTTTCTTAAAAGACTTTTTAAAGAATTTTTATTAATGTTTTATTAAATGTATGGCAGAACTTACTAGTGAAGCCATCTGGGCTTGGCCTTTCCTTTGGGTATTTTGTTATTATTAATTTAATCACTGTGTCATAAATCTGTTTCTTCTTGAGTCTGTTTTAATAATGTGCCTTTTTAAAAATTTTCCCATTTCATCTAAGTCATTTACTATACAATTGTTCATAGTATTCCTTTTACAATGCTCTTTATTTCAGTAATGTTTGTGGGACTGTCCCCTCTTATATCTCTGATTCTAGGAACTGAATCTCTCCCTCTCTCTCTCTCTCTCTTCCCCATACCTCCCCTTCTCACCAATCTACCAAAGGCCTGTCAGTTGTGTTGATCTCTTAAAATAATCATCTTTTGGTTCTATTTATTTTCTCTTTCTCTCTGTCATCGCCTTCCTTCTTCTTGCTTATTTTGCTCTGCTCTTCTTTTTCCAGTGTCTTATCTAGAATGTCAGGTCATTAATGTGAGGTGTTATTTTTTTAGTATAGGTATTTATAGTTATAAATTTTCCTCTGAGCATTGCTTTAGCTGCATCTCATTATTTTTTTGTTTTGTTTTGTTCTGTTTTGTAATTTTATTTTTGTTTAAAATATTACAGATGTCCCTTTTTTTCTCCCCAATGACCTATTCCACCCCGTCCCTTCCCCCTCCCCAGTCCCTCTCCCCACCATTGTCCCTGTCCTTGGGTTGTGCATATATGCATATAAATTCTTTGGTTACTCTCTTGCCCTCCACCCACATGTCCTCCTCCATCCCTCTGACATTCGTCAGTCTCATCTATGCTTCCATGTCATTGAATCTATTCTGTTCATCAGTTTATTAAGTTCTTTAGATTCCACGTATAAGCGACATTATGTGATGTTTTTCTTTTGCTGCCTGGCTTATTTCACTTAGCATAATATTCTCCAGGTCCATCCATACAGTCCCAAAGGGTACGAGATTATTCTTCTTTACAGCTGCATAGTATTCCATGGTGTAAATGTCCCACAGCTTTTTTATCCACTCATCTACTGATGGGCATTTGGGCTGTTTCCAGATCTTGGCTATTGTAAACTGTGCTGCTATGAACATTGGGGTACATATATTCTTTCTGATGAATGTTTCAGGATTCTTAGGATCAATTCCTACGAGTGGAATCACTGGGTCAAGAGGCAGCTCCATTTCTAATTTTTTGAGGAACCTCCATACTGTTTTCCATAGTGGTTGCACCAGTCTGCATTCCCACCAGCAGTGTACCAGGGTTCCCTTCTCCACACCCTCGCCAGCATGTGTGATTTGTTGATTTGTTGCTGGAGCCATTCTGACAGGTGTGAAGTGATACCTCATTGTGGTTTTAATTTGCATCTCTCTGATGATTAGTGACGTTGATCATGTGTCTCTTGGCCATCGGTAAGTCCTCTTTGGAGAAGTGTCTATTCAAGTCCTTTGCCCATTTCTTAATTGGGTTGTCTTCCTCTTGCTGAGCGCTATGAGTTCTTTGTACACTTTGGAAATTAGCCCCTTATCAGATACACTCTTGGCAAATATGTTTTCCCAGACCATGGGGCTCCTTTGTATTTTGAGGCTGTTTTCTTTTGCTGTGGAGAAGTTTTTTAGTTTGATGTAGTACCATATGTTTATTTTTTCTTTTGTTTCTCTTGCCCTAAGAGATGTATCAGTGAAAAGTCCACTACTTGGGATGTCTGTGACTTTACTGTCTATATTTTCTTCCAGGATTTTTATGGTTTAGTGACTTACATTTAAGTCTTTTATCCATTTTGAGTTTATTTTTGTGTATGGTGAAAGTTGGTGGTCTAGTTTCAATTTTTTGCATGTATCTGTCCAATTTTCCCAGCACCACTTATTGAAGAGACTGTTGTTACTCCATTGGATGCTCTTGTCGCCTTTGTGAAATATTAACTGACCATAACGGTGTGGGTCTATTTCTTGGGTATCTGTTCTGTTCCATTGATTTATATGCCTGTTGTTGTACCAATACCAGGCTGTTTTGATTACAGTGGCTTTGTAATACAGTTTGAAGTCTGGTAATGTGATCCCTCCCACTCTGTTCTTTTTTCTCAATATGGCTGCAGCTATTCAGGGTCTTTTTTGGTTCCATATAAATTTTTGAAATGTTTGTTCTAGGTCTGTGAAATATGCTCTTGGTATTTTCATAGGAATTGCATTGAATTTATAAATTGCTTTATGTAGTGTGGACATTTTAATGATATTAATTCTTCCAGTCCATGAGCATGGTATATTCTTCCACTTGTTTAAATCTTCCTCTATTTCTTTTTTCAGTGTCACGTAGTTTTCTGACTACAGGTCTTTTACATCCTTGGTTAAGTTTATTCCTAGGTATCTTATTTTTTTAGTTGCAATGGTAAATGGTATTGCTTTTTTAGTTTCTCTCTCTGAAAGTTCATTGTTGGTGTATAAGAATGCCATTGATTTCCGGATGTTGATTTTGTATCCAGCTACCTTGCCAAATTCATTTATCAAATCTAGTAGTACTTTGATGGAGTCTTAGGGTTTTCTATGTACAATATCATGTCATCTGCAAATAATGACAGTTTTCTTCCTCCTTTCCAATTTGGAAAATTTTATGTTTTCCTCCTGTCTGATGGCTATGGCGAGGACTTCCAGTACTATGTTGAATAAGAGTAGTGAAAGTGGACATCCTTGTCTTGTTCCAGTTTTCAGTGGAAATGGTTTTCGTTTTTGCCCATTGAGTATGATGGTGGCTGTAGGTCTGTCATATATGGCCTTTATTATGTTGAGGTATGATCCCTCTATTCCCACTTTGCTGAAAGTTTTTATCAGAAATGGGTGCTGGATTTTGTCGAATGCTTTTTCTGCGTGTATTGATATGATCATATGACTTTTGTCCTTCATTTTGTTTATGTGTTGTATCACATTTATTGATTTGCAGATGTTGTACAAGTCAGCATCCCCAGAATAAATCCCACTTGGTCATGATGTATGATCTTTTCAATGTATTGTTGGATCTGGTTTGCTAGTATTTTAGTGAGAATTTTTGCATTTATGTTCATCAGGGATATTGGCCTGTAATTTTCTTTCTTTGTAGTATCTTTATCTGGTTTTGGGATTAGGATGATGCTGGCCTCATAAAAAGAGTTTGGGAGTTTTTCCTCCTCTTGAATCTCCTGGAATAGTTTGAATAGAATAGGTGTTAATTCTTCTTTGAATGTTTGGTAAAACTCGCCTGTAAATCCATCTGGTCCAGGACTTTTGTTCGCTGTGAGTTTTTTGATTACTGCTTCAATTTCATTAGTTGCTATAGACCTATTCAGGTTTTCTGCCTATTCTTGATTCAGCTTTGGAAGGTTGTATGCTTCTAAATTGGACAACATAAGGGAAATGGAATTTGTCCATTTCCCTTATGTTGTCCAATTTGTTGGCATATAGTTGCTCATAATATTTTCTTTCAATCCTTTGTATTTCTGTTAGGTCAGTTGTTATAGTGCCTCTTTCATTTCTGATTTTATTTATTTGGGTCCTCTCTCTTTGTTCCTTAGTGAGTCTGGCTACAGGTGCATCAATCTTATTTACCAGCTTTTGGTTTCATTGATTTTTTTATATTGTTTTTTTAGTCTCTATGTCATTAATTTCTCCTCTGGTTTTTATTATTTCCTTCCTTCTACTTCCTTGGGGCTTTTCTTGCTGTTCTCACTCTAGTTCTTTTAGTTGTTGTGTTAGATGGTTCATTAGATCTTTTTCTGGTTTCTTGAGATAGGCCTGTAATGCTATGAATTTTCCACTCAGGACTACTTTCACCGTGTCCCTTAGGTTTTGGGTTGTTTGTTCATTTTCATTATTCTCCATGAAGTGTTTGATTTCTTCCTTGATCTCATTGGTAACCCATTCATTGTTTGATAACATGCTATTTAGCCTCCATGTGTTTGAATATTTTTGAGTTTTTGTATAGTGGTTGATTTCTAGTTTCATGGCATTGTGATCCAAGAAGATGCTTGATATGATTTCAATCTTCTTATATTTGTAGAGACTTGTCTTGTGCCCTAACATGTGGTCTATTTTTGAGAATGTTCCATGTGCACTTGAGAAGAATATGTATTCTGCTGCTTTGGGGTGAAATGTTCTGTAAATGTCAATTAAATCCATTAGGTCTAGTGATTCATTTCAGGCCTGTGTTTCCCTGTTGATTTTTTGTCTTGATGATCTGTCCAATGCTGACAGTGGGGTGTTAAAGTCCCCCACTATGATTGCATTGCTGTCAATCTCCCCTTTAAAGTCCCCCAAGAAATTTTATATATATATATAAGTGCTCCTGTATTGGGTGCACAAATGTTTATAAGGGTTATTTCCTCCTGTTGGATTGATCCCTTTAGTAGTATGTAGTGACCATCTTTGTCTCTTATTATGGTCTTTATTTTGAAGTCTGTTTTGTCAGAAATAAGAATTGCTACTCCAGCTTTCTTTTTCTTTCCATTTGCATGGAATATTTTATTCCATCCCTTCACTTTTAGCCTGTGTGAGTCTTTTGCTTTCAGGTGGGTCTCTTGTAGACAGCATATATTTGGGTCCTGTTTTCTTATCCATTCAGCTACCCTTCGTCTTTAGATTGGACCATTTATTCCGGTTGCATTTAAGGTCACTATGAATATAAACTTATTTAATGCCATTTTTCCCTTTTATGCTGATGTACCTTTCTCTCACTATTCCTTCTTTTTCTTAAAGCAGTCCTTTTTGCATTTCTTGCAATACAGGTTTGGTGGTACTGAACTCCTTTAGCCTTTTTTTGTGTGGGAAGCTTTTTATTTCACCTTTAATTTTAAATGATAGCCTCCTGGATAAAGCAATCTTGGTTGCATGTTCTTGCTTTTCATTACTTGGAGAACTTCATGCCACTCCCTTCTGGCCTGAAGATTCTCTGTTGAGAAATCAGCTGTCAGCCTTATGGGGGTTCCCTTGTAGGTTACTGCTTGTCTCTCTCTTGCAGCCCTTAATATTTTCCCTTTGTCCTTGACATTTGCCATTTTAATTACGATGTGTCTTGGAGTGGGTCTCTTTGGGTCTCTCTTGTTTGGAAACCTCTGTGCTTCCTGAACTTGTGTGGCTTTCTCCTTCACCAGACTGGTGAAGTTTTCTATCATTATTTTCTCCACCCAGTTCTCTACCCCTTGCTCTCTTTCCTCACCCTCTGGCACTCCTATAATGTGAATGCTGTTTCGCTTCATGTTGTCCCAAAGCTCCCTTAGTCTGTCCTCATGCTTTTTAAGTGTTTTTTTTCTTTTTGCTGCTCTGATTGTGTGATTTTTTTCTACCTTGTCTTCTAAGTCACTTTTTCTATCCTCTGCTTCATTGAGCCTGCTTTTAATTCCTTCCAGTGCATTCTTGACTTCAGATACAGCATTCTTTATCTCTGTCTGAGTTTTATTTATGGTATGTATCTCTTTTTTCATGTTTTCACAAAGGTCCTTGATCTTATCATCTAGTGTTTTCTTAAGTTCCTTGAACATCTTCATCATTCATACTCTGAACTCTGTTTCTGATAACTTGCTTAACTCCATCTCATCAAAGTCTTTTTCTGGCAGTGTTTCCTTTTCTTTACTTTGGGGCTTGTTTCTTTGTCTCCTCATTTTTGTAGGTCTTAGTGTTTGTATCTATATATTAGATATGTTTGCTGTCCCCCAGTCTTGTGGGATGGGATTTTGTCTTGTGGGTCCAGTGAAGCCCAGAGGTGTGTTTTCCTTACACCTCTGAGCTCTTTGCTCTAGGCGTGTCCCTCTAGTGGGTGCTCCTTTTGTGGTTTCTTTATGTTCTCCTGTTGTGGTTGAGTCTAGATTGTCGTTGATCAGTCCTTGGGAGGACCCTCCTCTCAGTTTGGCTAACTGTCTCAGCCCCAACCTTGTCATGTAAGCTGTTGTACGGGTGCTGGCAAGGCAGGACAATGCACAACTAAAATTCCAGGAAACAAGAGGTATCTTACAAAATACCTTGACAGTCACAATGAGAACAACCCACATGAAAATAGAATTGGGAGAGTGAGGGGTGAACACACACACACAAATGCTTAAAAAAAAGAAAGAGAGAAAGAAAAGTAACACTTAGAGAGAGAGATGTATATTGTTGTTAATACTGGTGAAAATTTAGAAAATAATAATAAACTAAAATGTAAAAAGAGAGAAGCTACTGGGAGATAACAGAATCAGAGAAAAGATTCTGAAAGAAGGGCCAGCAAAAAATTAAGGGAGAGAATAGGAATAGGATAATAGTTGAAAATGAGAAAACAAAAATATGATAAAGAGAATAATAGAAATTAACAATTGAACAAAAAAACAGGAAGTCAGAAGGGAGGATAAAGAAAGAATGAAAGAAAAGTAGAAAAAGAAAAAAAAAGTTATGCCAATGGATCAATAAAAGAGAGAGAGATAAAGCCCAGGCAGGGAGGGAGTTCGGTAGGAGATTTGGGGGAAACTATAGAGGAAACCAGTAAACTTGGTTATAATGATAAAGTCCCAGTTGTTAAGCCGGGATATCAAAAAAGTCTTGATAGTCGAAGCAAGGATAAAACAAAACAAAGCAAATAACCAAAACCAAACTAAAATCAAGCTAAGCAAGACAGAATTTTTTTATAAAAAAGAGAAAAAAAATTTAGTTAAAAAAATGTTTAAAAAAAATTATCAAATTTAAAAAGAAGAAAAAACAAATTTTCTCCCCTTTCTCTTCTTCCTAAGAGGAAAAGAGAAAAAATAAACAAACCCCCAAACAGAAAACAAACAAAAAGAAGGAAAAAAGGTAGTCAATCAGGTGAGTTTCTTCTGGGCAGCTTGTGTTGTCTGAGGCTCACTGTTTTGTGGGCTGATTTCAGTTCTCCTGGGAGGTACTTGTGTAGCAACCAATGTGAGGAGTCGTCTGCGTTTGGCTCTGCTGTCCTTAGGTAGATGGTTGATCTGAGGCTCTCTGTGGGACACCTCCTCTTGTCAGCTATTTTGCAACCTTGTAGTTGCCTGGTCTTGCTCCAGAGCCTTCTGTAGAGTCTTTAGGGTGCAGGGTGGCTAGTGTAGCTCAGGGTATCACTCCCCTTAGAGGTGTGGCTGTCAGGCGCTCACTCTGCGGGGGTTAGTCTCTGCTCCACTGCCAGCTCCTCAGTCCCTACCTTGTGCCCTGATTCCAGTTCCCCAGGCTCTGGCCTACTGCAGATTCAGATTGATTTCAGCCTGTTGCCTTTTCTGTAGGGGCCATTTCAGCAGCCTGGGCTCAGTAGGTTCGGTTAAAGAACATTCTGGTGAGTCCTTTGCCTGCCCTGCCCCCAGCAGGCGTTTTCAGCGTTTCCTCCAGCTCCCAAACAACAGTCCTCGAGAGTCTTATTTTTTGTAATGTCCTCCTGTGAGCTGCTCTCCTTCCCCCTCAGGACTGTGCCCTGCAGGGTGTCTGGGGCCTCAGTGAGCAGGACCCGCCCCTTTCCTGTTGGGGTGGGGCTCCTTCTGCAGGAGAGGCCGGCGGGCCCCGCCCCTCCCCGCTCAGCTCTGGCTGGCTGGTCGCACCAGGCCCGTCCCTCAGACCGTCTACTGTGCAGACCCCAATCCCAGCCTCCGCTGGTCTGTCCCCCAGTGCACGCTGGGAAGGTGGGGGCCAGTTCTGCAATCAGACTCAAAAATGCACGAAGCAACACACAGGAAAGTCTGCCCTCACTCCAAGCCCCCAGCGAGAGGGGACCCAAAGTCAGCTCCACACAGCTTCCCGCACCACTTGTCTCAGCAAACGTGGGGCAGCTTCACGCACCACCACGTCGCCCCTCGGCTGGTGACAGATCCCAGGCTCTGGGCACCAGGAGCTCAGGGCAGGAGGACACCCTCAGGGCTGGCCACAGGTCCCAACCTCCTGGCACCGGGAGCTCAGGGCGGGAGGACACCCTTAGGGCTGGTCACATCCCAGCATCTCCTCACCTAGAGCTCAGGGCGGGAGGTCTCCTCCCTTCCCCCGAGCCAGGCAGATTCAGCACTTTCTGGGGCTCAGCACAGTGCCCCACGGGGCAGAGGGTCCCCATGTGAGGCTGCTCAGCGTAGTCCTGTGGTCCCTTACCACTCGGGTGCCATAGCCCTTGGGACAGCCTTCCCTAGGGTCGGCGCCCCGAGCACCAGACGCCAGTCACGGCCGCTATTAGAGGCTTTGCCTCACCAGGAAGGCACTGTCCACCCTTAGAGGCTCTGTTTCCTAGGAAGGTGCCGTTCCCTCCGGGACTCACCGCTTCCCAGGGTCCCTCTGCCCTCCGCGGGGCGCTCCTCCCCCTCTCGTTGCTCCGGATGTGGGATCTCCGCTTCCCGAGGGGCGGGAGCTTTGCGGCCTCCAGGCCTCGGGGCTCAGAGCCCAGCACAGGCTTCAGGGGGCCTCCCCCTTCCTATGCCGCCCCCTCTTACCGGACTCCGTGATGTGTCTTCATCGCTCCCCACTCGCACCCCGTCCACTCAGGTATGTGTGTCTGGTTTTTTCAAGCTGGTTACGTAGGATTTTAGGAGGAAATCGAGTCCGTGGCTGGGAGCGGGCCTCTGCGGCGTCTCACAGCGCCGCCATCTTCCCTGGCGTCATAACTTTTTGAATGTTGTGTCTTCATGTCTATTCCTAAAGTGTTTTCTAATTTTGCCGGTGATTTCTTATTTGACTGATTGGTTTAGGAACGTATTGTATAATTCCTCATATTTGTGAGTTTCCCAAATTTCTTTCTATTGTTTTCTAATTTTATTGCACTATGACAGCAGAACATATATTATTTCCATTCTTTACATTTAACAAGGTGTGTTTAATGGCCTAGCATATGACATGTCCTAGAGACTGCTCAGTGTACATTTGAGAAGACTATAGAGCCTGTTTTTGAGTGGAATGTTCTAGAGATGTGTTAGGTCTATTGGTTTTAAGGGCTATTCAAGTCTCTGTTTCCTTGTTGATTTTCTTAGTAGTTGACTACCCATTATTAAAAGTGGAATATTAAGGTTTCTGACTGTTACTGAAGTGCTGAACCTCAATAAACATTTAGCTAATGCTATCTGTTGAGTTGTTGAAATGCTCTCTGAGTCTCAATGTCTTCGTGATAGTGAGCACACATTTACTGCCAGTTGATCTTCATATACTTTTATTAGACCTAAGTCATAAATGAAATAAATTCATCATTTGTCAAAGATTATGCTAAAACATTTTACTTTCTTTTGAAAGATTTTTGAAGGTTATCCTCTCAAGTGTAATCAGAATTGGGAATCCTGAGCAATCAGGACAGAACACAGATTTGACTAAATGATAACCACTATCGTATGTTGTTTGAATGCTATTAAATTAGTGTAATACTGATATTTAGACTCAATTAATATTTTTCAAATTAAAATTTGGGATTTTAAATTGAATTATTACCGAATCATAACCAGGCCTGTTTTGGAGAAGAACCTTGGAGTTTTGATCCTAATTGTCCTGTATCTTGTCCCTTTGGAAAGGGGAAGAAGCATAGAAACATTAGCTTTGTCATACATGTGCACAGTTTCTAAAGTGTTTGTCTCTTTTCCGCTCAAAGTCTTAAAATATTTGATTCACTGGTAATTTTTGCTGAGAACTGTACCATGCAGCATGAGCAAATGCCTGCCTGAGACACTTGTCACTGGAGAGAGAAAACTGTAGTTCAGAATCTAGCACAAACATGACCTCACATGGGATACCTTCCTGTACCCCAAAGAGAATTAGTTTCTGAGTCTTCTGCCTCCAAATCTCTTTGTACACACCTGTGTTATGACATGTTTTTCACTGTTGTGTTTCCAGTCTGCCCTCCACCTCCTTGCAAAGACTGAATGTTTGGAAGGGACACTTTACCTCATTTCTACTTGTAACCATAGAATAATGCCTCACATACATGTAAGAGGTGCAAATAAATGTATGTATTTTAATATTAACACAATTTATTGACTCTTTGGCCATGATCAAAGGTGTTTCTAATATTTGTGTTATTACCTATGTGTATTTCAATATAACAATAATAATTGTCTTCACTCTGTCCCACTGAGCCCTTATGTGTACTCTCCCGCATAGAACATTTTAACTTCTATTCACAGTATACAACTGTTGCTGGAGAAATGGATTGGCGGGATTCCACCGTCACTAGTGGGAGTGGGGTGGCTCTTGTGATAGCTTCAGAAAAGGAACGTCTAAGACTCTCATGGGAGAATGATGTTTTTTATTTGTGTAGAATTATATCCCTCAGTTTGTAAAGTCCCGTGTCCCTTAAACCAGTCCTGGAAAATATGCAGCTGGAGTTTAGTAAAGCAAAAAGCAGGGCCAGTGTGCAGGGTTTCCGTTCCATGGTGGAGCTGAGCCCAATGAAGCATTAGGCTAGATTTAGTGCATCAGTCCATTGTGTGGGTCCCACATAGCCATGATCCACATGGGTGAATGCAAGGGAGTGCACCCCTTGTGCAATAGGAGTCCCAAGAGGGCCAAGAGTGCAAGAGCACAAGAGAGTGAACTCTGTTTAGGGGTTTAAATATCATATCTTCCCACTCTTGCAGTGGCCACACCTATCCTGGCCACTGAGTTGTTCCCAGGTGTGACTGACAGGTAAGCACCTTTCTTTGTCACGCAAACCTTACTAGGCAGGCATCTAAGCTGTGTTTGTCCAGTCCCTCCCCCATCGATCTGCATGCAGATTAGACTTGGAGAATGTTAATTGCAGCTTTCTGGCAAAGGTGCATAAATGCATGTCTACATTACCTAGTCTTCCCTTTACTCCTTTCCTGTTAATAAGGACCACGTTATTAACAGCATCACGACTGCCTTTGGCTTTTAAGGCCCATGGTTCATTCAGTACTGTTGTTTAAATGAACCTCTTTATTTTTGGTTAGTGAGTTCAGGCAAATGGGCAAGGCACATTTTTTCCTTTACAGTTGAAAGTAATATGCTAAATTGCTGTTACACTTTAACAAGACTTTAAAACAGTTCTTAGGCTCCTGCTTGTGGTGGCTTGCAACCAACTCACCTGTTTGCCAGGTATCCTCTGGTCCTGTCTCCTCTACAAGATTTTCAACATATTTTTGCCAGTATCACTGTAGTTGAATATATCGAAATTTTCTTGACATGTCTAATGTCACTTTTGTTGCAAGCTGGCCCAGAACCAGGTTGCAAGTTAAATCCTTTAATTAATTTAGTGACTGAGTTCATGTATTTACCTATCATGTAATCATTACTTGGTGCAGTGCCTTAGAGGATGATTTAGGTTGTGCTGTATGTAAGCTATACTTGCTTGGCCTTGACTGTTATCAGAAATATTTTTCATCCAATAAATATACTGACATTTTAGAGAAGTTTAAGTTCTTTATAGAATCCTAATATCAAGCAGTTCAAGTGTTCAGTGGCTTTTAAAAGCATATATACATACATTATTATTTAATGTACGTTATTGAAAAATTACAGCCTGTCCCCATTTTCTTGGTATTGTAAATCTCTGGGTATAAGTACTGTTAAAACTTTAAGTATGTATTTTTTCAGCTTCTGTTTGTCTATCTGTCTATGTATTCATATACACACACTTTTGCTATAAAAATTACATACTATTTTGTATAACCTTTTTATCTCATTATCATATTATAAATTCCAAGAAAATGTAAAATTAAAGTGAATATTTTGTCTACCTACAATTTAAATTGTCATGATTATTGTAACATCAAATAACGTATTGATTAGAAAAATACTTTAACTACAAAAAGTATAACTCAAGTTTTTTCTCTGAATAATTATTTAAAATAATCATTAGTGTAATATATGTGCAGTAGATTTTAGAATATGTATAATTTTGCAAAAGGATCAACTTAAAAGTTATACACCTCAATGATCGAAGTTGGTAAACATATTTGTGGAACTCTCTTAATTAAATAGGGCCTCATATTGGAACCTTTTCAATTTAGGAAATTTGACTGGAAGGGTTAAGCTTAATTTGGAAAGTTGATGCTAATATCACATTGTAAAACTTCTGAGAAGTTGTGTAACTACAAAAATAAAATGAAAGCCTGGAAATATTCATTTAGATGATATGTATTCAGTTAGACTACTGTGCTAAGCATATGTGTTCAGACATTAAATATATATAGAGAGAGAAGAATCATATAGATTAAAGCCACTAATTAGCCTGTCTGTATAAGACAGATGATGGTTTTACATCATCATAATTGCAGAATTAGAAATCAATCCCAACACAGAAATCATCCCACCTGGGTTTCAGACCTCTAAAAAACTGAGTGTGAGAAAACAGCATCTAGAGTCCCAAGTTCTTGTCTGAAAAATATAACACATCCATCTTCTTGTCATCATCAGAAGCCACTTTTGTTAAACCCTATTTTATAAAAATGTATTTTACTGTCATTTTAACTAAAAAATCAGTTGAAAATATGTCTCTATGACTATAAACAGTAACTAATATATAGTCATTTAAATCAAAGGCAAGAAAGTAATTTTAGTGAATTTATAACCCTGTATCTGTTTACCCAAGATTTGATTTACATGAAACTTACTTTAATTAGACTGTTTACAGAATCTTTTCTTCACCTAATATCATATGAATTCCCTCCATCAGTAATATTTAAATATGCTGACCAGTTTTAGAAAATACAGTATTTCAAACTTGTGCTCTATTAAATCCGCAGGGAAACTAAGAGCACTCTGGTGTGCAAGGTACAATAAAACACCGAAACAATATTTTTAGATGTTTAGCAAGAGTGTCTTTAATAAAAGTTGCAACAGCTTATAAACTGCCCAAAGCTGAAAGACCTACTTCAGCAAAATTGTTGATTGCCCTGGAATGCATGGCAGGGTAAGTGAGAGAGCAGGAGAGATTACAGCTTCTCCACGGTAGGCATTCGGTCACTCGAGTTATCATATCATGATTAGAAAGTGGCTGTGGTAGGGTTTAGATAGCTGGAGTAAAGCAAAACAGTGTGGGTCGTTAGCGCTTCCCCTGTTTTTTATGCTTGAGGGAGAGGTTTTGAAATCTATGGGCAATTTTCCATTTGCAGACACCACACAGGTGAATAGACCCAGGAGTGGAAGGGACAGACTTCCCTTTCACCGAGGCAGTCTGGAATCGCATGCCACCCACAGCAAAAGCCATTTATATTTATGTAAAGCAAAGAACCAAGAAAAGTGAAATAAAAGACTGGCCAGAGCATGTCGGATTCTTCATTGGGTAACATATCAAATGCCTAATCAGTTGCTCCTGCCAGCAAACACATCTGAAAAACTTTTAAGAACTAGATAGAGAAGTGGTGGAAATAGCCTAATGCAGTGTAAAGATGGCACTCGAAGACAGTTCCCGCATCTAACCAAGTCTCAGGAGCTAGCCTGTCCAAATCCAAAGACTATACTGTTCAAATACTTATAATGGCACTTCCACAACTTTTAATAAACAAACTCCAAACATACTAAAAAATTGAAAGACTAATAAAAAATATTTCTATACCCATTCTTATATTCAAAATCATCAAGCCCTGGCAGACGTGGCTCAGTTAGTTGGAACGTCATCCACGTGCACAGAAAGGTGGTGCGTTCAATTCCAAGTCAGGGCACATACCCAGGTGGCAGGTTCGATCCCAGTCGAGGTGAATATGGGAGGCAACCCATTGTTGTTTCTCTCTCACATCAGTGTTTCTCTCTCTCTCTCCCTCCCGTTTCCTTCCTCTTTCTCTAAAATTAATAAAAACATATTCTTGTGTGAGGATTTAAAAAGCCATTAATATTTTATCACATTTATGTTATGGCTTTCCAGAAACATATATGCACATGTGTGTAGATTGTTTCCTTTGCTTTATCATTTGAAACTAGGTTCAGACTGCAGCATGCATATCCAAATAAAAGCATTCATTTTTTTAACCATAACATCTCACCTTAGAAAAATAAAAATAAAAATAATTCTATATTATACACTAGCTACCCATGCACAAAGTTCCCACAGCTCTCCTCAGAATGTCTTATAGCTGCTCCCACTGTTGTTTTTAATTTTAAATTGTAATTCAGAGTAGATGCATATACTGTATTTAACTATTATTGCTCTTTATTTTATGGTTTATGAGTCTTAGAACTATTAACATGTTGGACCAATAATTCTTTGCTGTGGGAAGGTGAGAGCTGTCCTTTGCATTGTAGGATGTTTAGCAGGATCACTGGTCTACACCCAACAGACCAAGTAGAACTGCCCCCTACCCTAGTTTGTAACATTCAAAATTGTCTCCAGATGTTACCAAATGTCCCCTAGGGGACAAAATCACCTTAGACTGAAAATCAGTGCTCTATTTTAATCTAGAAAATACCTCTGTCTACACCTTATGTAATGTCAGTTAGCTATGCCTGAAACAAGTCTGTATTTTATATCTGTATTATCTCAACCTCCACCACCAACCCTCTGTGGACTGTTTGAGAATTATGAGTCCCCAAAGGAAATGACCAGCCTCTGAGCAATCATAAAAATCACCTGAGAAACTTGCCAAATACCAGTTCCTGCACTTTTATCTTAGATATCCTGACTCCGTTCTGGATTGTGACCTGGAAGTCTGAGTTTTTTAGAAGTTATGTCGGTCCCAAGTCAAGTTTGCAAAATAAACAACTATGTCTTGTGACATGAAATCCAAGGATCTTAGAAAGGGTGTGCCTGACAAATCCCTCCTCTCCATTTTAATTATTTTAAATACTTCTCCTTCCCAGGTTTTCTCATACATTAGTCAGAGGTTCTTTTCTACATCTTTGTTTGCCAGTCTTCCTAGTGTGCTGAATTTTCTTCTTTCCTCCACTTAAACTTGGGGACATCAATGCCTTGGACCCTCTATTTTTTGTATAAAGCAGCATCCAGCAATTAATGGTTTAAATTTCATCAAGTGCGATATTTTCCAAATGACTATGTTTACTACAGAAATCCCACTAATTTTCTCATTGCATCAAGTTCACGTCTGTGAAGATTTTATCTTCATTTTCATTCTAACATGTTGCAACATACTTTGGCATCTATTTTATCATAGTTGCTTACTTTATTTTAAATTTCTATTTTCATTCATTGCTGGTGGGGATGCAAAATAGGACAGCCACTTTGGAGGACAGCTTGGCAGTTTCTTAAACAACTGAACATACTCTTACCGTATGATCCATCAATCATGCTCTTTGTATTTACCCAAAGGAGCTAAAAACTTATGTCTAAACAAGAACCTGCGTGCAGATGTTTGTAGCAGCTTTATTCGTCATTGCCAAAATACGGAAGCAGCCAAGATGTCCTTCAGTAGGTGAAAGAATAAATAAATTGTGGTCCATTCAGACAATGCACCATTACTCACCACCTAAAAGAAATGAGCTACCAAACCATGGAAAGACATGGAGGGTCCGTAAATGTGTACCACTAAGTGGAAGAAGCCAGCCTGAAAAGGCTCCCTACTGCTTGATGGCAACTACGTGACATTCTGGAAAGGGCAAAACTCTGCAGACAGGGAAAGAATCAGTGGCTGCTAGGAGGTCAGGGGGAGGGACAGATGAGCAGGCCGGGCACAGAGGGTTTTTAGGGCAGTGAACCTTCTCTGTGTTATACTAGAATGGTGGATCCATGTCATTATAAAGTTTTAACCCACAGAATGTACACACTAAGAGTGACCCCTAGTATAAACTGTGGACTCTGGGTGATAAAGGCATGTCCGTGTAGGCTCATCAGTTGTACCAAGTGCGCCACTCCAGTGAGGGACGTTGATAGTAAGGGAGGCTGTGCATGTGGTGGGCAGGTCAGGGGCATGTGGGAACCTCTGTACCCTCTGCTCGATTTTGCTGTGAACCTGAAATTCCTCTAAAATTTAAAGTCTATTAAATATGTTTCCTTTAAATGCCCTATCACTTTTCCTGAGCCCTAGACTGGCTGGCATGTAATCATTGTCCTCTTTTTATTTTCCTTCCTCACCCTCAAATATAGTCAGAATGTTCTCTTGATTCTTCCCCCAGAGAACTCCTCAACTTCGTGTGAAAAAATAATCACATGGAGAACGTGTTAAAATGCTCATTCTCAGTCCTCACCCTGAAAGAATGACATTAAAGAGTTTTGCATGTAGTAGAGGAATATTCATATTTAACAAATATCCCAGGTAATTCTGAAATAGATGACCTAGGGGCCACGCTTTGAAACCTCTTGCTTCATAGTGTCTGATATAGTCATCATTTTCTCCCCTTTTCTATGACTTCAGCCTATTCTACGCACTCAAGGGTTACAATAGCTTCTTTGCTGGTGATCCTAATTCCAGTCTCCTTTTGCTACAATTATTCCTTTGTAAACTGCCAAAATAATCTTCTGCAAATGCCATTTTTATCACACCACCTTCCTGCTCAAGAATCAGCTACTCCTACTATATCAAGTCTAAACTCTTGGCCTATAATTCAAGGTCCTCTGTCAACTGGCACTTTTGTACCTCTCTAATTTTATCTTTTCCCAGTACAGACTGACTCTCCCCTCCAGCTAAATCCAGCCAACTTTCCATTCTTCCATGCGACTTATTTGCATGCCTTTGAGTTTCTCATTAGTTGGAATGATGAGAAACTTCTTTTTCATTTCTCCCAACACATAATAAACATTTATTCCCAACTCACCTACTTCAGGAACATTTTCCTGATTAAAATTTTCTACCTAATTTTTGTATGGATGGAATCAAAATTCATGCACTGGACAGAAATAACAGAAGAAGCCTCTATTATTATAAAGTAGGGATATGCTATTTTTACAATTGACTTATGAAAACAAAGAGTTACTGCAACAAAAACATTAATCTGAATTTTAATGGTAAAGTATGTGAAACAAAATATTAAAAATATGTAGGTTAAATGTTTACTATAAGTTTTGTAGTTTTAGAGTAAACACTACGGTGAGACAATAGACATAGAGAACCAGTAAGAAATAAGTGAATGGAGAAAATAAGATAGGTGAGAAATGAATGTGTGGCAAAGTACAATGTCAGATGCAAACAAGACAAGAAAGCAAAGCTCAGTTCCCTATTTAAAAAAACTGAATTCTTCCAAGAAGCAATTTTGGTGTTGCATGAATATTTGTTTTATTATTTTATTATTTTATAGCCCTAGCTCCTACATCCAATGAACTGCAGGCCACTTCAAAGAAATCATTCTCTGAGCCTTTGTAGCAAAAACACTTCTATCAGAGATTCCATTCCAATGACATGCTACATGCATACTTAATTCATTCAGTACCACCAGATATATTCCCAGATGGCTCTATACATTAGGAATTCCTGAGAGCTTGTGGTTTTTCCATGCCCTCACCAACACTTGGACTTACCCATCTCTAAATGGGTGCAATACGATATCACACTGTAATTTTTAATTGAATTTATATTACTAAGAGATTTACGTATCCTATAAAATATTTGGGACTTATTCTGGTTTCTCTATCTATGTACTGCCTAATCACATCTGCCAGACTCTTTTGTATTACCTCAATCACTTCCCCATATTCACTCTCTATCAGCCACGTGAAATTCTAGAATTCCCCCAGAAATACCAGGTTATTGCTAGCTCACAACTTCCTATATACTTCAATTACAACACTTTACAGATTTTATAAAAATAGTTTATATCTACATTTCTCTCACAAGACCTGGTTTTTAAAAAACAAACAAATAATATTGTATTCTTAGCAAAGGAGAGTCAAGCTACGTTGTCATTAGGTGCCCACTCAAAGGGTATGTCAGCTAATTAGAATGGTCTACAACTCTCAGTCATATCCATCCTGAACCCAGAGGTCTCACGTTCCCCTTCTCCTGTTAACATGAACTTTGAGCTCCCAACATTCTCTTGCCCCTCATTCAGGCCAGGACCCAAGTTCACCTGAAATGGCTTGTACCTGAGAAAGTGAAAAATCACAAAAGCAGGAGTGGGGCACTCTGCTTACCTGGATCTTGCAACATGACTAGGGACAATTGCAACAGTACAGCACAAAGCAGTCTGGAACAGGCAGAGAAATGGACTCAGACATGTCTTTGGGGGTGAGGCAGATACTGTCATTTTGGATGTATCCAAATGCAAGAGAGACAGATCCATTAAGGTGATTGGGAGAAGTCCGGCCAATTGGCATACGTTAGTGTAGAGAAACTCAAGTGACAGTGGGTGGTGAGATGGCAAGTGACTTCAGGCAAGGTCAACAGAGAAATAGGCTGTCTCACCTGCCAAGTGGGTAGGACCAAGATGCAGGGAATCTAGAAACAAGAATGTGCAGAGTTGGAATTAGATAGGCCTGTCATTGAATTATAAGATCAAAGTCACTGGAGTAGAATTTAAAGTCAGCCAAAAACAAGAAATACTCCAGACCTACAGAAACTGGAGTGGTAAAGACACAAAACAGGAATCAACATATGTTCTTTAAATAACTACACGAGTTGCAAACTTGTATTTATTTATTCGCTCCTCTAACATTTGTGAGTGCTTTCTAGGGGCTGGGCACTGGAGTTCATCGAGGATATGTCAATGAACAAACAGATGAAAATCTTGAACTCATGAAACTAAACCTTTAAGTGGGGAAATATAGACAATACAAAAGTAAAGAATGAACAGATACAGTATGTCCCAGGTTGGTAAGTGTTAAGGAGAAAAATAAAGCAAGGAAGATACACAGGGAGTGTCATCAGGGAGGGTAGGGGATTGGGTGTAATTCCACTCAGGAGACTAAGGAAGACTACAAATGAGTGAATGTGTGCAGAGGGTGAGGGGGTGAGCCACGTGTTCAGCAGCAAGTGCAAGGATTCTGTGGCACACAGGTGTGTTCATGACGTGTTTGTGGGAAAGCAGTGAGGCCAGGGTGGCTGGAAACGAATGAGCAAGAGGCAGAATGGGGCACACAAAATCAGATCTGTAAGAGGGCTGGGGAGGCCAAGCAAAGCCTTGTAGTCCACTGCCAGGATTTTGGTTTTTACTTACAGAGAAACACGCTTGGAGCAGGAGAGCACTGTAAGCCAGCTCGTGTTTAAATGTGATCCCTTTTTCTGCTGTATTGAAAAGAGTTGGAACTGGAGCAAGGATGGAAGCAGAGAGAGCAGTCAGAGGCTATCGCAATAAACCAGCCATGAGGTGATGGCTAAGGTCAGGGTGGTATCAGTAGAAAGAGTGGGCAGTGTTGAGTTGGGACACATTTTGAAGATATAATCTGTAATATTTGCTGTTGAATTGGAGGATTGTAAGCAGGGTGAGAGGAAAATTGAGTCAAAGTTTATTTCAAAATTTGGGGCCTGAACAAGATGAAGAATGGAATTTCCTGTTACTGAGAAAAGAAATGCTGCAGGGGTACAAAATCCGAGGCCAGTTTTTGACTAGGCTCAGCCTGAGATGGCTATTAGATGTGCACATAATACGGCAGCTTGATAGGTGCTTGCCAGAATGCAGCCTTCAAGAGAGAAATCTGAATAAAAATTTGAGAACCATTTGAAAACATTTACTTGGTACTTAAATTCATGAGATTGGAGGAAGGCATGAAGCTAGTACAGATAGAGCAGGAAGAGAGAAGAGGTCCAGGAGATGTTTAGAAGTTGAAAAGCTCCCAGGAAATGTGGCTGAAAAAGAGCAGACAGAGATGTAGAAAGAAAACCAGGGGAACAAAAGTCCTAGGATTCAAGGGAAGGAAACATGTCAAGGGAAAGGAAGGATATGAGAACTGAAAATTAAACAGCAAATTTAGTAATGTGGAAATTACTTGTTACCTTTGTATTTTTTTAAAATTTTTTATTTCTGATAGAGAATGTAATTTTTGCCAAAATGCAAGAGATGTCAGTAATATGAATTATAAATAAAATTAATAAGCAAGCAGTATAACACCAATAGGCAAAAATAAGGTGTGCCTGTAGAGATAATACTGATTTTATTTTTGAACGCGAAAAGAGTAGCTGTTTAAATTATGTGAATAATGATGACATTATTAAATTATTTACCACTTCCTGAGATAACTGACTTAAAATAGAATATTTATTTAAATTTTGTCTCATGATTTTATAGGCTTCTGAAATGTTTAATCTTGTCTAGTGTATTTTAATTTCTCCATAAGACAATTAAAAATGACTGCTATTTATAGAGCCAAGAGTTTTACATTAATTTTGTCATTTGTAGGTCAACATAGATAATATCATCATTACTTTCAAGGGAAAACTGATTTCGAGTATTCTGAGTAATAGTGTTACCTGACGGGGCCCAGCCTGGAGCAGTTCTGCCTCAGGCCAGCCTGTAGTGTGTGGGTCCTTGACTTCGCGTAGGAAAGATCGCATCAGGAGTCCAGATGGGTTTGAGAGCATGTTTATTAATGCTGGGGACAATGGAGCAAAGGAAGAAATTAGGGTAGAAGAAACAACAGGAGAAACCTAGGAGGTGCTCTGCTTTGGCTCCCTGGAAATGCTGTCGGAAAGACGTGAGCCAAGGCGGGGCTGCCCTTAGCTCACTGGGTCGCGAAGGTCACCGTGACAGAAGCGAGCCTGGGCAGGGCTGCTGTAGTTCACTGGGAATCAGAGGAAAAGGGGATCTTGGAGACAGGATCAGGGGGTGAGCCCGGGTTGAGCCGCTGCTGCCCACCACTCCCCTGGCTGCAAGTCTCATGGGGACCTTGGAAATTAGGGAGAAATAAGAAGTTTGTGCCCAGGAAGGGGCATGGGCATGCTCTAGAGAGAGCCGCATTGAGTCTTTGTCCTGAGGGCTTTTTATCCATGCTTTTCTCTGCAGGCGAGAATCTCAGGGAAGGGTTTCAGTAGAATATTCATCAGCTTTCCAGATGCATTTTAAAACATGCTGATGCATTATAATGAGTGTATAGGGGAGTTTGGGATAATCCTTGGTCTGTTTTACTGTTTTACTTTTATCTTAGGTCTGTCTGGCTATAGTGGGGTTTTTGTTATTTGTCCCCCAGACTTCATCTGTCCGTGGGTTTACCTGGCACAAATGGCATTAATTGGGCCTCTGTTCTCTACTTTCCCAGGCCAGGGTGATTTAAGCCATGTAGTCTCTGTTGGGGAGGAGGGTAGGAACCATTTGCTCTCAGGCGTCCTTGGTTGGGGAAGATAAGGCCTTGCAGTTCACAAGCTGGCTGCAAGCTGCCCAAACTGCTTGGTCTTATTTAGTTTTCTTGTCTCAGTTTCCCCATTTCACTTGCCCAGGGATTTTCCTAGCTCCTTACTATCCTGCTACAATAGCATTCTGTATAAAGCTAACATATATGTAACTAACCCAACAGAGTAGGATAGTAGGCTTCCTTGAACAAAGACCGACTGTTTTGTGTGTTTTTTAAATTTTGTATTTACATAATGCTAGTCTTAATACTTCACTAACCGAAGATCCTCAAAATGTTTATTGAGTTACATTAGCCTAAAAACTAAAGCACAGCTTGGAATTATGCAGTTGACTCTAAATCTGGTAATTAGGTGACAAAGTTTCCTGGCAGAAAAGTTAGAAACGGGCAAATATATTATGCAAAGTGATCATACTCTGTATGGCAAAGCGATGTAGTAGTAGGCAAATAGGCAGTTTTAAGAAAGAAGCTGGCAATTTTCCAAGAATTATTCTTGAGAGTAAACTCCATTTTGAAAATATGACTGGTTCTGTTTCACAGAGGTAAAAGCAAATTAATGCCATATCTAAAGGTAGTCCTCTGTATAACGCATCTTGAACTTCATAAGTAAATTTAGTGCTATGTGGTTTAAGATTACTTAATCAAAATTCAAAATCAACAAATAAACATCAAGCAATTACTAGCATCTTAAAGTTAGATAAAATGAGAAATTCAATGAATTTTAAATTTTAAAATATTGAAAACAATCCAAATTAATCATTACAATTGATTTTGACCTTTATATGTGCAGCATACAACGAAATTTTTATTAGTTTTTAATTACTCTTGAGATGAAACTCAAGATAATTGCCCAACTGTAGACTAATGTAAGTTTTCTGAGCACATTTAAAGTAGGCTAGGCTAAGTTATGATGTTCAGTAAGTTAGGGGTATTATATGCATTTTCAACTTACAATATTTTTAATTTAGCATGGATTTATTGGGATGTAACCCCATCATTAAGTCAAGAAGCATCTGTATATAAAAATTTTCAGGCTCATTTTTGTGATTATCATGTACCTTTTAAATATCCCCTAATATTTCCTATTCTCTATTATACCATATGACCTAACAATACATTTTTAATAGAGCTTAAAGTAGTTTTAAGTTCACAGCAGAGTGTAAAGTACAGAGAGTTTTCATGTGCTCTCTGCCCCAATGCATGTCTAGTCTCCCCCCTTATTAACATGCTGCAGTACAGTAGTCCATCGGTTAGAACTGATGAACCTAATTGGCAAAGGTTATTACCCAAAGTCCACCGTTTACATTAGAATGATATTTTCTTCTTTATGTCCTAATCTCCCCCAGTAAAATTCATTGTTTTCTCTCCAGTGCCTAGAATGATTGATACTTGGGAATGATATCCAGAACATTTTTAGGAGTTAATTAACCCAATCAGGACTTAACTTTGTTACCAGGAAAGATCTCTTAAGGAGATACGGCAAATATGGGCATTTTTCAAACACTGACATAGTGTAGAGTTCCAGGCTATCTGAGTCTAATGTAGAGGCATCTCTTGTTTATTCAACAGCGAGTCCTACTACTAGAGGCTGGGGACAGAGAAGTAGAAAAGATCCACCATCAGGTCATGTGCTAAGTGCTCTAGTGGAAGAGCTGTCACTGTAGAAGTCGGGCTTGTGTCAACCCTCTCATCTCCTCCTCTATTCTGTTGTTTGATGGGAAGCAATGAATTGTTCAACAGCAAGATCAGAATATTTGTGTTTATGATATAAACTCAGTGCATTGGTATACTTATTTTTTTTAATATATTTTTATGGATTTCAGAGAGAGGAAGGGAGAGGGAGAGAGAGAGATACAAACTTCAATGATGAGAGAGAGCCATTGACCAGCTGCCTCCTGCGCGCCCCCTACTGGGGAAGGAGCCCGCAAAGCAGGCATGTGCCCTGGCGGGGAATTGAACCTCGATCTCCTGGGTCATAGGCCCACGCTCAACCGCTGAGCCACGCCAGCCGGGGGGTATACTCATTTTTAAGATTAAGTTTTTATGCTACATATACATGTTGCAATTGCACACTTCAGATTTTCTGAGACTAGCCTGGCATTAAACCTCTGCCTCCTCATGTTTTTAAGTATGTTTGTGCTTGTTGGAACCTGCATGTAAATTTTTTCTTCTGAAATTAGGTCACTACACAAATAGAGTCACATCTCAATGTCTGAGAATGCTATGCTCTCTCATTTTCACCAAACAAACTTTAGCCAGACAACAGCTATAAGGCAAGAGAGAAACTACTAACCTATTGTCCTCAAAGAATTTATTTAGATTCCAAATGTTTTTCACACAGAAAGGGGATTTCCTAGGCATCTGGAAAATCTACCTCTGTTATTTGGCATTCTTTTCCTGTAATACTTTTACAAGCTGTAACTGCTTCGGGTGAAACATTTCTTAATCACCATTACATGCTTTCTACCAGAAGGTCTACAATATTTGTCACTACTGTTAATAAATTAATCCAAAGAAAGAATTCAGAAAGTTGAAATTAGCACACCTACTTATTAAAAAGACAAGGAATTTGTTTCTATTTATTGAAAAACAAATGGTTTGCCTTTAATATTATGTTTTATACCGTATTTGTTTATGTAACTATTTTAGTCTTAACTATTTTTCAGAGTAAAACAAAACTGAGCTTGTAAAACAAAGCTAGATACAACCTAGAGAGTTTTGGGAAAATTTTTATTATGAGACTTTCTAAAAGGTGGAATAAACTTTATAGTATCAAGATTAAAATGTTGATTTAATGGTAAATTCTAGGTTATTTAATTCCTCATTAAATGTAGATTTACATTTTTATGGTTTGAGAGGTCATAATTTATTTATGCTGAAGCATTCATTTCTCTAAGTTGCAGTTCTGTTCTTTCAAGCATAACAATTTGAAAATACATTTCTTGGCCTTACACTAAATGATTCCTACTGTTTTATCAATGCCAAGATTTATTTTTATTATTACTATAGTTAGTTATCTCAGCAAGTCTAGAAAGGCTCTTTGAATGATATATGTCTGGTTCTTATTGTGGTGCATACATATAAGATGCATTTGTATATGCCTGGCACATTTCAGAAGTATAAAACTGAAAGGCTTTGGAGCCTAGTGGGCTAATTCAGTGCAGTGTCATCATTTTACAAATGTAGAACTGAAGGACCAGAAATTGAAGATCATTTCCAAAGGGCATGTAACTAGTGAGAGACAGAACTGGGAATGAAACCTGAGTCTCACACTCTGACCCAGTGTCCCAGCTACAGAAGATTGTTTTTCCATAGAATGCCTCCTATACTTCCGATACAAATAAGATTTCATTGGTCTGTATCGGGGAGTCACAAGCTTTTTCTTTTAAATGCCATATAGTAAATATTTTAAGCTTGGTGGACCATACAATTTTTGGTATAAGGAGTCACTTCTGTAATTGTAGCATGAAAGTAGTCATAGACAAACCACAAACACACACAAGCACAAAATGAGTGAAGCTGCTTTCCAATAAAACTTTATAAATAATGAAATTTGAATTTCATAGCATTTTATGTGTTAAAAAATTAGTATTCTTTTTTTATTTCTTTCAACCATTTAGCAATATAAAAATCATTACAAGTTCATGGGCTGTACAAAAATATGCTGTGAGCCAGATTTGGCCTTTGGGCCTTAGTTTGCCAACCCCTGACAGAGCAATAAATAGGGATATTATTTTTATCGCATGTAAATAGCAGTAAGTAGGAATATTTTAAAGCATGTTGCCTATAATTTGCAGACATACAGGATATCCCATTGAGAAAATTTTAGAATTTCTGTTTAAATTTAGATCATCCTTTTACTTTTTAATTCTACTAAGTATATATAACTTATATGTGTATATATATATATATATATACACACACACACATATGTGTGTATATATATACATACACACATATATATGTATGTATACACATACACACATTAGTACATGTAAATATAATTTATAAGCAAAAATATATACATTTACTAAAAGTTTGCTCAGTTATTTTGAACAAATAGTGAGGTGGATTCAACAAACTTTGAAGTACATTGGTCCAGATAAGAGTGATCTGAAATCAATAAGGGAAATTTAAAAAGAACATGTACATAATCTTGCATAAGTACAGGATAGGAATCCCCTAATACATAAATTAGAGTTGATTGAACTACCTCCACAGGGTCATATCAATTACATAAAATATTATAGGTCAAGTGCCAGTATGGTTCTTAGGATTTACTATACATTAAATAATAATTAGTATTATTATATCTCATGTGACAAAAGGTCATGAGTAAAAGTGGATATTCAGCCAGATATAATAAAGAAAAAGACTAAGTTAATATTTAAGGAAATGTGGAAAATAATAAATATTTACCCACACTTTTATAATAGTTTACAATATTCACAGCACATACTACAATTTTGTGTACTAGGTAGAGCTGATATGTTTTGAGGAACAAGAAATTAGTATTTCTATTTTGCAAGAAGAAACTGATTCCCAACTGAAAGTTATGGCGTCACTCCAAGATCCAGCTCTTCTGACTTTCATTTGTTAAGGGAAATGATAAACCACAGTTAAACATTTAATTTGTTCTGGGCCACACATAATGGGAGGAATATCTACAACCTTGGTGAGTACAGATAGGAGAAAGTAAGTTTTCTGTTACCTAGTAACTTGAGAAATGGTTAAGGGAACTGGAGGTGTTTGACCTAGAAAAAGCTTTAGTGTGGAAAGGATAACTACATTTTTTCAAGATTTGCCATGTGGGAAAGAGAGTAGACAGATTATTTTATTGTCTGGAAGACAGAACTGGAAGAAACAGCAAACAGCTTTTGACAAAATGCAAAGGAAGAGTCAGAATAATGATGCAATATAACAATGGAATTTTTTATCCTTAAGAAATTAGTTCTTCAAGAACCTGTAAACCACCTGTTACGGAGGCGAGTCTCATAAAAGAAGTAAAGCTGTATTGGATTAGTTTTATGTCCCCTTCTATCCCTAAAAATCATAATCCTGACATATTTTAGGATCATGGATTATAAAACTTTATTATTTATAGGTTGATTTTATTTATATAGAATTTTATGAATTCAAAAGTTTTGTTCTAAAATTCTGCCTCAATACAACTCCTCAATATTACTTTGGTTAAAATAACCTGCCAATATTCTTGACACATTATGAAAAAGAGATTTAAAATATCTTTTGTTTTAAACATATAAATTGTTCCTGTATTTGAGATTGACAAGTATGAAAAATAGGATTGATTTTTTAATAAATTTTCTTACTAGAGCTGCCAACTGTCCTTTATAAATATCATTTTTTAAAAGATGACAATATAAATTAGAGCATATCATAGAAGGAACCTCCTGTATAAATATAGGTGATGCTGCTTTTGTGAGACATTTGTACTTCAAGTAAAACATGTGCTAAGTCCTTTGATCTAAAATAATTTATAATATAGCTTTCACTTTATAAAAGAGAGATTGTGATAATCCAGTTTTGAGGCAAAACAAGGCAACACATTTAACCAATAAATTCTGTTTTACACGTTTCACAATTTTTTTATTAAATGCATTTAAAGGTTCTCAATTGTGCAAAGATCTAACAGAACATATGTCTACTTTAGAGAATTTAAATTGTTCTAGCCCGCCAAAGCCAATGAAAATGCAATCAGATGCATGATGCTGTTTCATGCTGAGTTGTGCTGTTTTCATTGTTGTGTTGTTGGAAGGAAATGAAAAGAAGCAGATTTTGTCTGTTGGTTTTTGGTTGTCATATGGCTCATTCCCAATGAAGGAGCCCTTAAGGATTGGTAAAGCCTAAAAAATGAAAAAAGTGAATTCTACTTCTTTTACTTTTGACTATGAAAGGTATTGCTGGACACATGAAAAAAGTAGCAAATGGTGATTTGGTTCCACAAGATAGAGGACGTTATATATATTTTCCTGTTCTCTATCCTTATTTTTAAAACTTATTTTGAAAAATCCATCTTCAGTTATAAAATCCTGATTAATGGCCATGACATGTGTTTGTATGATTTGGCATGATGATAAAGCCCAGTTCATTCGCCATTTTGTAATGAATACTTGGTATGTCTTCTCTAATATGTATGCCTTACTTAAAGCCATTTTTGAACAAAGAGAAATTTATATTTTAGTGTGTATTTTCCTGAGTAAATAATCAATTGTCAAAACATTTTTATATTTCTAAAATTTATTATATATTTATATACATTTTATATGTCATGATAACCATGTCAGGGACTTCTATTTTATTTGAGCCTATTTATAGTATTTCTCCTAGAATGAAATATGTGATAATTTTTCAGAGAAAACAAAGCCCTGAAATGTTAGTATTTCTACAAAGTCACCCTCCATACGTCTCATGGTGACTATAATTTCTTTCTTAGAATGTCTACCTATTACATTTCTTCATTTATGTGTAATGTAAATATGTTTCTAGTTTTGTGATGCAAATTGTATGTTAAATACTGTGTGTGTGTGTATATACATATATATGTGTGTGTGTGTGTATATATATATATATAAACTCATTTTAGCATCACAATATCTCTTTTCACTGAGGAAGAATGGGGGGCTCAGAGAGGTTAGTGACTTGCTGGTAGTCACACAAGGTGGTAAATGGCAGAGTTTGGATTTAAACCCAAAAAGTGGGGCCCCATAGTCAACACTTCACACCTAAGTGATACGACCCACATATCAGAATCATTTTGTTGAATTTGTCCTTGAGAGGCAGGATAATATTGAGATTCTTGGCATCATAAAATCATACAATAATTCAAAAAAGACAAATAAAATTTACTTTTATTTTAAAGAACTTCAACTAAATAATATTTGTTCTCCCTAAAGCAGAAAAATTTCCCACTATCCTGTATAGAGAAACCTCAAGGGACCTGACAATTAGATGTATTTTCCTCTTTAGGTTCTCTCACAATTAATTCTTAATTTTCCTTTATGCTTAAATTTACAAACATGTGAAAGCCCTTCAAATTCCCTTTCATTATGTCAATATTTATATAACTGTTTTAATCTGTTGGTGGCAAAACAGCACCAGTGAGATCAAACCAGACCTTGGTTCATCATCCAAAGTACTTGAGTCCTGGCTAGGAAAGAATTCAGAGCCAAGACTCATACTATAAGAAAAAGTTTATATAGAAAGTCACAGAGATAAAATAAGTAATCTGTAGAAGAAATAGGCTCAGGAAACAAGTTACAGAGGTAAAAGAAGAGCCCTTGGAACTTAGAAGAGAGAAACAAGGAAAAAGGGCCTGGGGTAAAGGAGTGGGGTAAGGTGCTGGCATGCTCCATAAAGAGCAGCATTGGGTCCTCTGTTTTGAGGGTATTTATCTCGAAGTCTCAAGGGAGGTTCCCAGTAGAATATTCATCAGTTTTCCAGGTTTGTCCTTTCAGAGTTGTGGTCTCCACTGGTTGGTCAGCACCAGAGCAGAAGATCCTCACTCAATTTATCTGGTTCTAAGATTAGCCATGGTGTCATTTGTCTGGTTTTGCTGCTTTTCTGGGCCTGGAGCTGAAACACAACTGAGGCCTAGATGTATTTGATGCAGGTCAAACCTTATTGCCCTGGGGGCTTAATGCTGAAGGGCTATTCTCTGGCCCCACTGTTCATTCCCTATCTAAGGGGATCTAACCTGCATGACTGGCAACATGCCAGGGGAGGAAAGGTCAGGGGAAGGTCCAATCCACATGACCAGTGACATGAAAGGTAAGGAGATCAAAACTGCATGACCAGCGATATGCTAGGGGAGGAAAGGTTATCCTCGGGGTGAAGTCCTTGTTTTCACCATTTTGCCTGTTGCTAGGCACCTGGGGTTTTCTGCCCTGGTGGCCTTCTGTACCTGGCCCGTCATCTTGTATCTGCTCATGTCTATCTAAGTGCCTACCACAATTTCCCATTGAACAAAGGTTGAAATCCAGAAGATAATCTTTGATAGTGAGAGGATAATGTTTTATCTTTTTAGAAAATTTTTTTATATATTGTAATAATTCATTGTATAGTTCATTTTATCTTCTCCAAAGGGTACTATCTGAGGCTTTTTTTAAATGAATGGATCATGAATTAAAGTAATGTGTGGGATTACTGCATGAGGTCATTGGAGGAATCCTGTTGAATGTACAAACTAGGTTACTTATGCTACATTCTAAGAATTTGAATACAGAGGCCTGTGGGCCTAGAAAAGCTTTAAATATTGTGATGCCCAATTTTGTACATTCAAGTATAAATTAGCTTTATATATATCAAGGTAATAATAATAATCGGGTGTGTAAAGTTTCTAGAATTTACAGACATTCTCATTTGATTCACATAGGGCTCTGAGGAGTAATCTGGAATAGTGGCCTCATCCGTTGTGTCTCATAAACATGTTCTCAATCTTTCCACTTTTTACTCTTTCCACTGCTGGCACACTTACCCAGGCCACCTTCCTTTCTCACCCTGAAGTCTGTGTTACTAGCCTCTCTGACCTCCCTGTCTGTGCCGTCTCCCAGAGAACCATCTTCTGCATGGCAGCTAAGCTTAATCTTTTCAAAAGCATAAATTAACATATGAAACTTCTTGCTTCAAACCACCAGGAATTTGCCATTAAACAAAGGTTGAAATTCACATGCCTTCCCTTGGGCTACAAGGTGCTGCATGGACATGATGTTGACTTCCACTCTACCCTTACCTGGTACTGTTCTCTCTTGTGTGCACTGCGTCCTGGCTATCTGGCCATCTCTCTCTTGCTTTCCCACACTCAGAACCTACCTCTAGTCTTCTGTATTTCTCCCTGAGATTGGAAATCTTCCCACAGAACTCTCATCATTCAGGTCTCAGAGAGGTTGCTTTGCCCTCCTAGCATCTAAAGTAAACAGCCCTCTCCTTTCCTACTCACATGCCCTGTGATTATAGATCATATAGGCTTAATCACTTTCTGCAGGCACTTTCTTTATATATTGAGGATTTTTTAGTCTATTCACTCTATCGGAATTTTCTCTCCGTCTCTATGAGACTAGAGACTTTCTCTCTTTGATTTGTTGTTGACTTTCCAGTGTCCAGCAGGTAGTAGATGCTAAACAAATATTCATTAAATTAAACTATTAAATCTTTTTCATTTCAAAAGTCTCCACATTAATCTCTGTGAGGTGGCAGGACAAGCATTGTCATATTGAGGAAATGTCAAAATTTTTCTTCGCCTAATGCTTGAGGCCAGTGTGAGGCCGAATTGAGAAGAAGGCAAGAGTGTCCTGACTTTTAGTCAATTTTTTCCATTCAAGTATCATTTGTGCTCTTTGCTGGTTCGATTGTTTGGGGAGCATCTGTTAGAATTTTACAGTTAAAAAATTAATTTCGTGGCCTTGGCTAGATAGCTTAGTTAGTTAGAGGGTTGTCCCAATTAAAAAAAGGTTGTGGGTTTGATCCCTGATCGGGGCACGTACAAGAAGCAACCAATGATGCACGAGTAAGTGGAACAACAAATCTATGTTTCTTTCTCCCCCCCCCTTGTCTCTCTTTCTAAAAATCAATAAATAGAATAAAAAATAAATAAAAATAAAATAATTTCTAGTGCTGCACTTATTACACATATGCAGTTGTTTTAAGAACTTGTTTTCTCTCAATTGTGATAGTTGAACAAATTGTTGAGGATTTACCAAAGCAATAGACAGATTAACACTACTGAGAGGCATACATCTATACCACTTGGTTAAGAAAAATGCATAATTTTGAACTTGAACTACCCCTACTATGTAATCCAACTGACTGTTGCAGTTATATCTGGACTTAAGAAGGTATTTCTGTTTTATACCATCTCAAAAGATATGGCAGTTTATAAACTCAAACGATAGTGCTATATAGATTGTCAGTAGCATGCTCTCAATCTTCTGTATGGTACTGTCCCACTCTTTCCAAATGATACTTAACAGCCTCATTTGTACTTTGACTTTAGAATTGATGATATAATTAGTAAATGTATGCATGGACAGGTGCATGCATGGATAGTTATCTGTGGAAACGAATGCTTCATATACTAATGATATGTTTAATTCATCATTTTAATTGGAAATTAGTTCAGATATACCACCTCAAAAATGACAAGCTATGCTACCTTTCTGGTCACTAGAATGTAAAGCATGTAGGCATATAAGTAGAACATTAGAGATCTGGCAAACACATTATACTTCTCAAATTATAACAGCAGGACATCCTACAGCAGAGTGACCACATTTTTCCTACACATCTTATTTACTGCAGTCTGAGTACATGTAAAGGGAAAAGAAATTGATGCACATTTGAAATGCACATATAATTATTTTTGCTCGATTTGTTTTTGCTGTGGGAATTCTTATAACACAAGAATTATATTAAATGATATAAATTTTTATATATTTTTTCAATTCCACATTCACGAAAGGCTTCTTGAATACTTATATATCAAACCTCCATATAAAGGTATGTGAATAAAAAAATGCAGAGTGTTCAGAGAAATCTGACAGGCAAACGGGCCAACATGGGGCTAACTGGTCACTATTGGGAGCCTGCTGGCAATAAATAAGGAATGCGATGTGAGCTGTATTTTCTCCTGATGAAAATGGCTTTTCTGATGATCCCATTTACAGCCTCCAACCTACTTTTCTTTGCTAGCTAATGCAGGTATTCCTCAAGACCATTATTTAGGTATATGGCCTTTTTTCTAGTCTGTGCAATCAATACCTACTTATCCTACAATCTCCAAGACTCATTTCAAGTAGCCTGTCATTCTTGACACCTTCCTTGACCTCCCAGAGTGGGCTGGCTGGCTCTCATTTAGGCTTCCACAATTCCCTGTATATTCATGGAATTTAACACACCGATTTATGGCTGCCTGATTTCAGTTTTGGTTTATGCTTAGTCTCCATCTACATGTCATTGCTTTTCCACAGTCCTAGTACAGTACTTGGCATAGTACTTTGTGTGCCTATACAGAGAGGGCCTGATTTCCTTGGGGAGGTCAGATTGATAGCATATTTTGTTCAAGTGAAACACAGCCCCGGCAGCTATGAATCCACATTTTATGCACATTATCTAAATCAGTGGTTTTCAGATTGTCATTCCTGGACCAGCAGCATTGGTAGCACCTTGGAAGTTTTTAAAAATGCAAATACTTTGATCCTAAACGCATCAGACTGCATCAGAAACTCAGGAGGTTGGATTCAGAAACCTGGTGACTCTGAGGTCTACTAAAGTTTGAAACCACCGACCTAAGGTATGCGTAATAGTGAATGTAGGCAATACGCCGTATTATACCCAAACTGTGGGTTTGGTTTGTGTTTATTTATAAATATGGATCCAGAGCTCATAAGGAGAGCATCCCAAACATCCAGCCCTTCTTTCTCTGCTTTGATCCACTTAGGAAACAGGAAGAGTAGGACCTGAGGGAACAAAAATGCACTTTAAGCTGAAAGAAAGTTCCTTGTCTCCAAACATGCTTGCTATGGGGCTCATAGCATCCTAGGCCGTAATAATGGCATACTGCTTCCAAAGGAGGGAACCTCGGAGCTCATCTTCCTGCAGTTCTTGCTGAACTGCAGTCTGCGACTTTGAATAAATGAGTGAGAAGAAAGGAACTGATGTACATTAAGTGCACATATAACACAGGATATAATTTTAAGCATATCACAGAATCCGATGTCACATAGAAACACAGTAATTCCCAAAAAAGATTAATATATCACAAATAAAAGAAAATCAATAGGAGCACAGAAGATAGTATGTGTAAAATATTTGAAACAGTGCCTGGTATAGAGTCAGTGTTCAATATATTTGCTACTATTATTACAGATCATTTAGCTATTTAAGAGAGAATCTAAACTCATAGGAATGTTATGGAAAAATACTTTCAAAATTTAAATACACCATCTAGTAAAATACATTAGCAATATTTTATAATTTTAGTCAGTTTTTGACTCAAAGATACAAAATGGTGTTGAATATAAACTCTAATTGAAAAAAAATGCTAAAGTTGCCTTTATTCGGTGCTTACTTTAATTGACCTTACAAATTGGCCAGTAACAGAAAGATGAAGGTGGGCATTATTTATTTTGCATTTGCAATTGGCAAAAGAAAAGATTCTATATGGTCTTGCTTTGGAGGCTAGAATTTAATAAGTAGTCACACATTTTATTGGAGAGCAATACTTAAGTTTAGCTTAATCAACTACTTTATCTACTTTTATTCCTTTAATGATTTCTACATGGAGTACTTCAGTTCCCAGCTTCAAAATCCCAAATACCTATGACATAGCAAATTTAAGGAACTTTAATGATGTTGTTTAAATTTTACCAGGATAATCATGTGAGCAATTTTGCATAAAGTTGACAGTCATCAAAATTCTACTGTATATTTGTGTTAGAACACCAGTTTTATCTGGGACACCACTTTATTGTGTGATAACCATCGTATCTTCAGTCCTTAGAAGAATGCCTAATGCATAATATACTTCAAAAATATCTGATGAATAATTAATTGAGTCAATGAAAAAATTTAGGTGAGCCTCTATTATGACAGAAAATAAATATTTAAAGGTTTTAAGTTTTTAATGATGATGAACATTAATACTTTATAGTTTAAGGTATTGTCTAAAACATCTTAAATAGAAACTTATGCTATATATCTAATTTTATATTCTTTACTTGGAAGCATGGTATTATGATCTTTAAAAAGATTAAAAATAACTTTTTTAATAACAAAAAGAACAGTATACTGCCTCTCCTTTTGCATCATTATATATTTCCTTATTTGTATGATATTTAAAACTTTCTTCAACTTAGGATGATGGTGTCATGAAATGAACATGGATGTAAAGCCAGACAGACATGATAAAATCTCAGTTTCTACCATAAACAGCAACCTTTCTAAGCCTCTGTAACCTCATCCATAAAACAGGAATGCTAATATCACTAATACCAGTCTTGCTCTGTTATTTTAAATATTAAATAGAACAAGTGTGAAAGTAGCTAACATTAAATGTTTTCTTATCTCAGATTCCTTTGAAATTTCATTATATCCACACGAGGTTAGACAAAAACAATGGCTTCATTTTCTAATAAAGCATTGCCCAAAGTAGAACCTTTGCTTTAATGTGTTATTAATAAATAAAGTATACATTAATATAAATTATAGTAAAGATATATGAACATAATATTTTACTTAAAACATTACAGATGTCTCTGCATGAAATGTATTAACTGTTCCAAAGATAAAAATATACTGAAGGCCTATTCTGGTTATATGTCTTACCAGCTCTCAACCTTGAACAAGTCACTTGATATCCCTAAGACTCAAACTGTCATACAGAAAAGGGACAATAATAATGCCTATCTTATACATTTGTTGGAAGGATTAAAAATACTGTATAGAGAAAACTTAGCAAATCTCAATGTGTGGTAACTCTTATTAACCTTCATTCAAGTAATTACAGGTCAAATTTTATGATAGGCATTTGTTTTTCTTTTTACTATATTCTGAGTTTCATGTTTGCCATAATTACCATAACAGAAACAGGAAATCTTAGGTCATAGTATTAGAGTTTTAGCCTTTTTGCTATATTTAAGTTGTTTTTAATATTTTCATATGAAGAGCAGTTCCATTTCTGCTACTATTTCCAGAGCCACCCTTAGGCACACTTTCACTTTACTTTTTTTTCTTTTAATATGTCTTTATTGATTTCAGAAAGAAGAAGGGAAAGGGGGAGAGAGAGATAGAAACATCAATGATGAGAGTGTCATTGATCGGCTGTCTCCCGCACACCCCCTAGTGGGGATCAAGCCCGAAACCCTGGGCATGTGCCCTGACCGGGAATCGAACCAAGACCTCCTGGATCCTAGGTCGATGCTCAAGCGCTGAACCACGCCAGCCAGGCTCACTTTACTTTTAAATAACAATAAACATTAGGGAAATATTTATTTTGCCCTCAAGTCACCTAATTTTAATTCATTAAGTCCAAGTATTTCTCAGCAGCATTATAAGAAGCGTATTAGTTGAACTGACTTAATAAATGTAGAACCTGCTGTGAAGCCCAGCCATTCTGATTCGCCCACATTTCCAGCGGAACAATTAAGATTTTCAGATGTATTCCAAAGCTCCTTTTAGCCCAACTTTGTTTTTTATTTCTGTTAAGAAAATATATTGAACAGAATTAAACCACATATTCAGACTTGTGCTGTCCAATGTGGTAGCCCTCAGCTACAGGAGTCTTAACATTAAGCCCATTCAGAAGTGCTATGGATGTAAACTACATACTAGTTTTCAAAGACATAAAATATTTCATTAATAATTTTGCATTGATTTTATGTTGGAATGTTATTTTGCATATTTGTATACCATTACAATTAATTTTGCCTGTTTCTTTTTACTCTTGTACATATGACTACTAGAAAATTTGAATACATATATGTGGTTCACACTTGTGTTTCCTTGGCTTGGAAAAGGCTTTATAGCTATATGTGTTTGTATGTGCCTATATGTGTGTACATGTATAATGACTAGATAAAGCAAACACATTACTAGAATGGTAGAAAAATATATATGTATGCATATTATGAACGAGAGTTCTATTTTAAAATCCATTGTTGTGTCAGAAACTGAGTGCTTATTTTGGGATGTGTAACTTGTTCAGATATATCAGCTCATTAAAGAATTAACTGAGAGAGGTATTAGAATAGCTTAAGGTATTAATGGCAGAGACCCCATTCAAACTTCACGAAATAGGGATTGAAATTGCGTATCCAGCCCTCACTTAACCCTTTGCACTAACTGGAAAGATCAGGGCAGATTTTACATACAGTTTCATCAAGGAAGCAGAACCTTCCCGTAAGGCCTGCACACTCTTCTCCCTCCCCCTCTGCCCCTTCTCTCTTCTTCCCTCCCTCCATGTGTATGAAAGCCTGAACCCATGGCCTATCTTTTGATCACTCCTGAGCCTACATTTTTAAGGTTTTCCTCATTTTTTTTCTATATCTCATAGCCATTACAGAACTACAACTTTGCATCTGGTGACCTATACTAAAAGAGAACTAGTATTCCACTTTCTTGACTTGGGAAATTTTTTTGGCAGGCTGCAGCTATCGATTGAACTAATCATAGTGTTTAGGAAAAAAGAGTATGATCAGTGTCAATCACATGCCTTCATATTTATACATTGGTGTGCACATGTTGATGTGTGTATACATATATCACATATATATCACATGTAAATATATCAAGAGAGTGTATATATATGTGTATATATGCATACATATACAGTAGAAGGGCAACTTTATTTCCAAATTTGAATGTACCTGTGAAGAGGAACTTAAATTTTTTAAATTTTATAATAATTTTATAATATAATATATAACATAATTTTATAATTTATATTATATTTTATATATTGTACTTCATGGGACTGTATAAATTTCTCTAGGCAATTAGTTTCATGCACAAATTGTAAGTTTCATGCATACTGTCTTTTTCTCACACTGCCTATAAAAGAAAAAACAGGTACGCTTCTTCTAACACAAAGTTTTATTTCGTCTAACTACAGAATATCGCACAGTAGATTGTATACAGACGGGGATTTTTTAAGTGATCTCAGTATATGAAACCCATTACTTCCTTTCACTTAATTCAGTTTATTTCTATGTTATATTTTTCTTAGACTGGATTTTCTCATACAGTTGGTCTTATTACTATTTAGCTCACTTATGAATACAGTACTAAAACCTTCCTTCGGACACAAGAGCCCATAAAACTGTCAAAACTTCCGAGCTAAGTACCATCTTCCTGCAACATTGTGAGTTGTCTAGGGAAACTTAACTGCATTGTCATCTCATTGTTTTCCCTTTTCAGGAACTTCAGAAGGTACTTGTTCTATAAACAAAAGAATACCAAAAAAAATTGATTTACCCTAACTGAAGGAATGAAAGGAGAAGAGAGAAAGGACCTGAGAGAGGGAGAGAGGGGGGAGGGAAAGAGAAAGAAAGAAAGGGAGGTATTTAATCACTGGTGTGACTGTAGATTTTATGTGTCAATTTTATGTGGATATTTGGTCAAACATTATTCTGGGTGTATCTTTCAGGTGTTTTCTGGATGCAATTAACATTTGAATTGGTACAGTGAGTAACGTAGATTTTACTTCCTAATGTGGGTGGATCTCATCTAATCAGTTAAAGGCCTGAACAGAACAAGAGGGCTGACCCTTTTGTGAGTAATAAAAAATTTTCCTGCTGACAGCCTTCCATCTGGGACATCTGCTGTTTTGGT